>NW_027492830.1:0-436928 GCF_021521415.1 Bidens hawaiensis
CGCGCACAGTCAAAAAGGATTAACCGTTAGCAGAAGAAGTAACCGAGTTCAGGTGAGTTTCTAGCCCCACTTCTGTGTTATGTTTTCGGGGCTGTGTGCATACTCGATGTGATCAGTTAATACACTTATCCTAAGTGATAAGTGTATGCCCTATGTGATATATGTGTACGGTATGAATGATTGCTTGTCGGTACGTGAACGATCTTCGGATGCTGCATGTACCGTTAGGTTATAAATAAAGATATGGATATTTTATGAAATGCAGGGATGATTACTTGTCGATACGTGAACGATCTTCGGATATTGCATGTATTGCCAAGGGCAGCTATGATTGTCTCCTTAAATGGATATTAAATGATAACTTATATTTAGAGTTCCCTATACGGATAATATATATAGTGTTCCTTTAATAGAAAGCCCCGTGTTCTTTTGATGGAAAGCCTAATGTTCCTTCAATGGAAAGCCTAGTGTCCCTTTAATGGAAAGCATAGTGTCCCTTTAATGGAAAGCATAGTGTTTCTTCTTTGGAAGTAAATACGATGTCCCTTCTATGGAGAATATACATATAGAGTGTCCTTCTATGGAGAATATAAATAGTAGGGAAATAGTAATAGTTCTTTTAATAGATATTATGTGACGTCCTCTTATGGATAATTATACAAGGTTAAGATATGTATGTATGTAAAATATGTGTATGTATTGTATGTCGCCTGATTAACTAGAACTCACTCAGCGTAGCTGAATTTTAGTATGCATGCAGGTATATATGTTTATCGAGAAGACATGAGGATGACACATGGCATGGATTGAACGGATGGCATATGAAGATGGAAGAAAAGATGTTTTAAATATTATGTTTTGTGTTATGGTATCAAAGAAAAGATTAAATGTTTTGTAATAAACGGTTAAAGTTTTATATTCCGCGAAAGTTTTAATAAACTCTGATTTGTAGAACTGTGTTTATGAGTAAATCCGACGCTAAAGTATGGCTACCGGGAACGGGGCCTTACATTACAAAAACCATAAATCCATTTAATTACAAATTATTTACTTAGTAATATGCATTTTACGAAAACTTATTCATAAAAGTGGTGAAGTAAACATAAAAATATACTATAAAAACTCATGTATTATTTCGGGTATTAGAAAATTGGTATCGGTATCGGGTATAACCGGGTATCGGGTATGCCCGTGTCCGGGTATTTACGGGTATAAATCGGGTACGGTTCCGGCTACGGGTATTGACCTCAAAATGCATACCCTATCCATACCCTACGGGTATGGTTGGTTTCGGTTTCGGGTATAGAATACCCGGGTATAAAAAAAACCGGTTCTGGGTATTTTTTTTGGGTCCGGTTCCGGGTACGGGTTTTTTGTGCACCTCTAAGTGGCACTGACTCCCAGAACTAACTAAAGATTCAATAAGAATGTCTAATACGTCATGTTTGCGGTGTGCACATATAATGTATATATGTTGGGCCCTCGGGAGGGGGGGGGGGTGTTAAATTGCAGTAATTTTGACATTATTTTTCTAATTTCGTGAAAATAACGTTAAAAGTAACGGAAAGTTAATCATGTGGTGGCGTTGATAGCCAAAAGACAAGTGTACATACACCAATCGGCCGGTGTCCTGATGGCTGAATGCTATGTGCCTTATATCCAAGGCTTGATTCAAATCTACCATCGAATCAGGAGCCTCACCGAATTAGCAGTCTCTCTATTTCTACATGGTAGAGGTAAAGCCGTTTTAACTTTTTATGAACAAGTACATGCAATGATAGTTACATAATAAAGATATTTTGATTCATTTCATGCTAAAAACCTACAACTTCAAAATCCCTCAAGATCAATCGATATTACATGTTTAAGTTTGAAACTTTCTTACATAAGCACATACAAATTCAACAAAACTCAAACGGCATTCTCATATGAGTCATACTAGATCATCTAGTTCCAACTTTCCCTATATTTATTATAAATCACAAGCGGCTAATTTAAGCATAAACACATATTTCTCTTTTTGTTGACGCTATCATCCAAATATATAGGATGCTCTATAGCTACTTGATTCATATATCTCACATCAAAACGTTACCAGTATCACGAACCACCGACCTTTAGATCCATTCTTGAAGCATATAGTGCTATCTTGATATGCTTGATTGATCGAGTTATTCTGAAAATTATTTGTTGATCGAGTTTGTTCACTTGCTGAACCAAATTAATAGTTGTGTTTATTTCTTTTAATTTACTCTTGCTTAGTTGTAGTTGTGTTGAGTTCGATTAAATACGTACCAACGCCGGCTTAACTTTTTATGGGCGGAAAGCAACAATTAAAATCCGAGGTTTTTTTGTAAAAAGAAAAAAATGTATTTTTCGTTACTTAGAAACATAACATTATGAATATAATCGTAATAAATTTTTTGAATACAAAGTTTAAAAGACACAAAACTGCATAATTCCAACTCAAAATTAGAGAGATTGAGAGAAGTGTGAGTTGTGTATCAACATGAAGAATCAAATGCAAGACATAATCAAACCCCAAACAAATTGGGGACCCCGAGTTTCAACTTATTTTCTTTTGCGCTCGAGCAGCCACTATTATATACCATAGTAAATGATCAATGTCCATTTGAGTTCCTAGTCTGTTTTAAGTTAAAATACTTTAGCTAATCCTATTAAGTCAAGTCAAATCTAGTTTCTTCACTTGTTTAGGCATCACCCAAAATTACAATAGAAAACCAACAACTAGTTAAGTATTAATTAACCACACACATCATCAGTCACAATACAAAAAAGTGGAGGGGTGTTTGGATACAACTAATTAATGTCTTTAAAAGCTTATAGAAGGATAGATTTGGTACATACTAGCTAGCCAAGCAAGCTATAGGTGGTTAGATCTGATGCAGCAGCATGAAGATCATTAGGATGATCTGGCTGCAGTCGCAGAGTGAGGATGCGTGATGCAACAGCCATATGTGGCGGGTATCCATACAACGCTTCATACTCTCCTGCATCTTCTGTCATCCCGTATTGCGGATCCTCTCCTCTTATATCCTAATTAACATTCATTTCAATTAGCTGATTATATAACACTACGAAACGTATATATATCGGGCCATACTTGCAAACTAATAAAGTAACAGGCTTAAGCAAATCACTAGTTGAAGTTTTGAGAGCTTACGAATTCATGCATTAGCTTTTTGTATACATCTTGAGCACTTCTCACCTGAAAGAAAGAAATAAAAACGCGTGATTTAGAAAGAGTTATTATAATTGTAACTTAATCCAAGTATTCAGGATATGGTGTACAAAGTTACCTTCTTCTTGCAGGTCTCCAACTTATTACCGATCACTTTGAGCTGCGTTTTTGGTTCCAATAAAAATTCGGTATCAGCTTAATTTACACTACTAAAGAAATTCCCTTTTAAGATGTACATCGCTAATAACTTAAGCGCTTATATGATGGAATTGTGAAAATTTTATCTGAGACAGGTACAGGTAGGAGTGTGCATGGGTCGGTTTGGGGCGGCTTTAGGCCATACCCATAACCATAACCAACATGTCGGTTAATAGATAACCATAATCATAACCGATCCGTTATGGCGGTTTCGGTTAATCAGTGTTGAAGGTTATAGCGAGTCGGTTATGGGTCGGTTAACCGTGATCAAACCAATGTATAATTGAGCCTAAAACTTTGGTACTTAAAACAATTAAAATGACATGACATAGTTAAAGTATATAATTATTATACTATTAATAATATATATTCAAACAAACAATAAATGGATTAATTTTTTAGTAAAATTAAATCATATAGTAAAGTAATGAGAGCGTTATTAGTTTATTATCTTCTTTAATTTTCTTCAAATTATCAATCGTGTGTCTAATTATACTGCATAATGCTGAGAATCTTGTAAATGGGGCGGTTCGGTTTTGGCGGGTTTGAAATTATCTTTAACCAAAACCGACCCGTATTTAGCGGTTTTCAAAAATTCATTAAACCGACCAAATGGTTATGTCGGTTATCGGTTAAAACCGGTTCGGTTATTTCGGTTAATGGTTATGGCGGTTAATTTGCACACCCCAAGGTATAGGGATAGATTTATTAGGTTGCAAATTAAAATAGAAAGATAATGATAAAGCTAACCAATTACTGATAATAATATTAAAACGTCACTAAATACTTTAATTCTTAAAAAAGAGAAAATAAATTAGTGTTTGGGATTGCTTCTTAAAAATGTTTTTTGCTTTTTGGAGATGTAAAATGTCCAAAATGCCCCTCCAAAAGCACCTAAAAGCATTTTGGAGGGGCATTTTGGACATTTTGGTGCTTTTGGAGGGGCATTTTGGACAGTTTGCCTCTCCGAAAAACAAAAAACATTTTTAAGAAGCAATCCCAAACACCCATTGAAATGGGTGTTTTGCGAATTTTGCAAATTCTTGAGCAATGGTTAGAAGATTATAAAGAAGAAATTAAAAGAAAGTGACCTTGCGTTCGCGAACGATGCATACAGCCTCCTGTGACTCCCTCTCAAGATCAAGCAATTCCTCAAACCCAGCATTTTCCAAGCAATCCCCCAACCTTTGCCTTTTCACAGTCCCATTATTATCACAAAATTTTGTAAAAATATATGTTATTATAACAAATTAAGGAAATAATCAATTAGAAGTATTTGTGTTCTCCAACCTGATTTGCCTTCTTAGATTATTGTTCACTTCTTTCAGTTGCCTTAGTTCCTCTTGCATTCTCTGCACCAATTTACACATACTCCAATAATTAGAAATTGCTAAGAGCAACTTACTTAAATGACTAGTTTGTGACAAATATGTGGAGGAGATAATATAGAGAGGAAGCATGAAATGATGAAATTATAAAAGACATAACTCTTGAATGAAAATTGTTAGGTTAGATGAAAAAAAAACATATTTAATGCTGAAACCTGAAACTAAAGACATAAATAACACGCAAATTAAGGTAATCGGTATTTTGCGCATTTTTTTGAACGGCCACGAATCCTTTATATGGACTAATGGCTAAATTTATCATTTCAGGACACACTCGTCTTTTGGTCCATGGGGAAAACCCTCACCTAAGGCCAGCGCCTGTGAACACTCGTCCGAAGACACGACATTGCGTTGTGGTAAAACCTGTTCAGTTCAAGGATCCAATTAGTGAACGTCGCCTACTCGCCTAGCCTCCTATCACCACCCGGTGTCACCAAAACTAAAGGATGGGGCCAGAAATCAAACCTGGGTCACATGAAACACCAAGTCTCTTTCTTACAACTCCAACACGAGTTGTTTAGCTTACACTAAAGGGGAATAATTTAGAAATTGCGCTTAAATTTGGTAAAAAATTTAAGTGTCAAGATTTAAGCCTTCAATGATGGAATTTTGGGTTCGACAATTAGGAATTCCACATTATCTAAATTATCGATACCTTTCTGTCCACGACTTATAAGCTCCATCTCTCTAATAGTCTTATAATCTATATTTCAGTCTTAAGTCATAAGTAAGAAATGGTACCTAGATCTTACACTCTTCCAGTTCAAGTTATAGATTATCTACTTTAAGATTCTTTATCTTTTTCTAGTGAACTATCATCTATATTGAGATTTGAAACACATATAAAAGGATGTACACATTACAGACAAATGAATTCATTAATTTATGCAAAAAAAAGTTCATAAATCAAAGCATATATAATATATATTCATGATTTTTATGAATAAAGCTTTAACATGAAGGAATGTGTTTTGTCCAGAAGGAAGAACCAGAAACCCTAACAGATATATATGTGTAACAATAAATTAATAAACAACCTCATAATGAGAACTCCAAAGATCTATTCCAGACACCTTCTGATACTGATCAAAGAACTGCTTCGTCCTATACAACAAAAAAACAATTAACTAAATATTAAGCAAACATAAACCTACTAGGGATAGTTAATTTCTAGAGAGAGAATTATAACATACGTAACCGAAGGGCTTATGTACTCATGAAGCTTCTCAGTGCAAGACACCATAATAATGGAGACTTTAGCATCACACAACACCGTAAGCTCATTAGCCTTCTTGAACAATCCGTTTCTTCTCTTGGAATATGTTACTTGCCTGTTGGTTGAGTTCTCAATCTTCTTGATCTGGATCTTGCCTCTAGCCATGTTTGTTATAATAATAATCTAGTAGTTGGTTGTTTGTGTAGCTTTGATATGGAAGATAAGTGTGTGTGTTTGAATATGTGTATAAGAGAGAGAGAAAGGGCAAAAGGACATAAGAAAGAAAGTGAAGAGGAAGTGTTTCCTTAAATTGGAAGTTGTTACTGGAACGTAAAAGAGTCAGAGAAGGTGAAAAAAGCTTACTTTTCTCTTTTGTCACTTAAGGTTTTTAACATTATTGTTGAATATTAATAAGGTAAAAAGAAGTTAATAATTTAAACGACAATAATATTGTGCCTTCTCTAGTGAACAAATCCATGATTGTATTAGCTAGGTTGCATCCCCTATATTGACCTTAGGACTATTAAGAAATATATATCTGTTTCAATATATTAAAACAAATTATATATATAGTGTTGTATATGTACAAAATTCTTAATTGCATTCAGTACCGCTAAAAAAATGGGCATAATTCAACATTTATTTTACAAAAAAAAGTTGTATTAAGGGGATGTTTGGTCTAACTTTTTTTAACAAAGCTTATAGCTTTTTTAGCTTTTTTTTTTTATAAAATAAGCTTAATTTAGTGTTTGGTTGAGTTTTTTAAGCTTATGCTTATGAGCTTATATAAGCTAATTTAGAGAAGCTTATGTGAAGATGGTTTTTAGCTTATTTGAAGAAACTTATTTGTTTAAGGTTGTATGTTACTCATTTGCCCTAAAATGATAATGGATTAGTAATTATTGAAGCAACAAATTAAAGACTTGTGGATTTAACTACTTATTAAAACACATTATTAACTTGTAGAATATAAGCTAATCCAAACACTTAAAAATAGCCTATCAAATCATAGAAAATAAGCTATAAGCTAGTTTAAAATATAAGCATAAGCCAAAATAAAAAAGTTAGGCCAAACGCCCTCTAATTTGATAAAGTTGTATTATACCTAATGTAACTTTTTTGTTACATAAAGCAAATGTTTCTTCAAATGCAACCCTTTGAAAAAAAGTTACAATAGGTAACAAAAACGTCGCATTATATATAATACAACTTCATCTAACGCAACTGCTTTTATAAAATAAAGGTTGCATTAGGTTAATTTTTTAACGTGAGATGATAAGAGTCATATATTATACAAGAAATCCAACCTTTACCCGAGACGCCAATAGGTCGTCAGCGCTAAAGTCTAGCATCGTTGGTAAAAGTTATAACTATATGCTCCATCTACAAATGCTCCTAACCGTTGATAAACACACCAAATCTAATGGCCACCATATGCAAGTAAATTTGTTCCAAATAAACACACCCATGATATGCAATTAATACTCCTCCACCGGCAACTTCTTCCATGTGCAACCGGCCACCACCACGTCACCACTAGTAAACAGCCATCACCTGCAACTTCAGCCACCACTGTCAGCCTCTCAAGCTCTGCCACCACCATAGATTATGAAATTTATGCATTTTGAAAATGTGTATTCGTTGATTATATTTATCGAAATTTATAAAAACGTGTTCATGTTGGATTTTATTATTTTGCTTGTTTTATTAGTTTGTGTTCATCTTAATTTATGCATTTTGTAAATGTGTTCATACGTTCTGGATCTACTCCGTCTCTAGCGAATTTTCCGGTGCAGTCATAATCTACGAATTTTACCTACGAGTTATACCAAGCGCAAAATTTTTGATAGTTACACATGTTTATGCGTTATACATGTGAAAATCAAAATGTTGCACATGGCATAGTGCGTAGGTAAACTATTTTTTTTTTCGTTTTGTTTTACGTACATGATTATAATAACATAGATTACAATGTGTTAAAAAATATTAAAAAATTATTATTACACTGAGTTTACAAGAATTTTCTCAATTTAAATGAATTTTCAAAATAACCTTTCTCTTATTCCACTTAACCACTATATGGTAGAGCATTCTTAATGGGTTATTCATCTTTAATTTAAAATTATATAAAAAATCACTATCTTTTTCTTTTCTGTTCAACTGAATGATACTTGCTTTATACATTTATCATTACATTTTATCTCTTATTAAATCATAAATAATTTTTAAAAATATTAAAAAATTATATATAAAGGATAAACAGTATTTAACCATGAACAATAACATTTTATATTTCTCCTTCATTCACAACCACTTCAATCACACTATAAAAATAAAGAATACGCTCACATAAAAAACATTCTCATCCCATCTTTAATATATAGTTAGTCACAAGTGTCTTTATCTCCTTTCTTTATCATCCAAATAATTATTTATTGATTGCAACATATACGCTTTCATAATAGCATATACAATAAATGTAGTGCCATTATTGACATATTTATAAATTTTAATAGGATAAAATATATATTTTGGAGGAGAAAAGTGATTTGTCCTAGTGGACTTGGACAATGAAGTGTAAAAGTAGAAGGTAGAGATTATGATGTTACAAGGTTGCAGGCTTTGTCATATCGTAGTTCCATTCCATAGTTACCTCGAAATATTAAGTGTTGCCATCTTCACAAGCAAGTTACCTCGAAAATTTATAAAAGGTAGATCATTCATTAAACTAATTTAAAAAAACGAAATCTATGTGTACACTCACTAGATAAATGAAGGCCGTGTTTGTAGAAAACATTTGCTGATACGGGTAATATTTACACTCTTTTATTAACGTTAAACGTTGTCTCCTTGATATCTCAATGCCTTATATATACAAACTTATTCTATATTATTTAATGAAAAAGCTTATTGTTTTTACATGCATGGGTTAATAAAATTTTGATTGGTTTAAGTGTGGCAAGTCATTGTCTTATTTCTTTTACAAGTACATCTGTACATATATCTTATATAAGTTTAGGAGCTTCAAGCGTTGTCATCTCATACGTCTCTTCAGTAGTTTTAAGGGTCGACATCTCCTCAAACCAATTAGTTACTTTAAAAATTAATAGGAAGGTATAACATTAATTAAACTTATTTAATATACCGAATTTATGCTAACACTCATTGGATATGTGAAAGTTATGTAGATGATATTTCACTGACGTGGATGTCATGTACACGCATTTACTAACGTGAAAAGCTACCTCATCAATTTTTGGTGGCTTACAAGCATATACAAAATTATTTTATATTGAATAGCTAGGTTAGGTACACGTGTGATACACGAGTTGGATAAATTATATTATAAAAAAGTCAATGAATCTAAAAATGCACTTAAAACATCTAATAAATTACAATGAAGACATATAGAATTACATGACAAAACCCTCTAAAAATCTCTCTATATACAACGTTCGTAGTCTTTTTTTAAACTTGACCATCTTTATAAAAATGAGTATCTTGAGTCCTCTTGTTTTAACTCTAGACAACACAACATATTACTAGCCATGGGAGAAAACCGGTTGTCTAAGAAATAAACCAACCCTAGAAAGTGATTGGCTTTGGCTTTTATTGATTGTCATTGCAAAACAAAAAGCAACCAGAAACTGCCTCATTTGAAATCTGAACGGAATTTTTTTATCTATTAGTATAAGATCTGTTCTTGAAATATAAGTGCGGTCACCAATATTAGTTCCAGATATGACAACTTCAATAACACGATTATAAAGTCTTTTTACATGTAGTCTTGTTCCATTACATAATTACATAGACCATTTTTTTGGTAAACATTTCTAAGTAGCATGATCGGTACTCCAACTTTTAGTACTAACTTGTGATTTGACATTCTAGAAATTTTTAATCCATTTAAAACCTTAGGAGAGTACATATTTTCTTGAAGCGTGTCACGAACATTTTCATCTAGACATATACTATCAGAGCTAAGGTATTCTTTCTCTTCTCCTGAAAACATGGTCAACAAACGTTCGTTAACTTCCTCAACGACCTCATTTGTTGGTGTGTAAGGCTCCTTCACTAAAGAAATATGGATTTTCATAGTCTCTGAGGATACAAGGATATACAAAGTTAATTAATTGTGAAATAGGATCACTGGTATCCTTAATAAGAAGATCTTCAGGAATATCAAAAGTCGTGTCACCGTCATTTTGACCACCAAGTTTTCCCTCTCCTAGATCCAAAAGCCAATTAGCGAGCTCTTTTGTTTCTTATATTTTAGATTTATCACTTCCAACGATTAACCTCATGTTTTTTGTTAGTTTAAGTAGTTTGCAAATACCCCAAAGGTAGGATGAACACAAAGATGCATTAACAATGTCGTGCCTCGTGCTGCCTTGAACAATAGGAAGAGTTTGTCTAAAATCACCACCAAAAACGACAAATTTTTCACCAAATGGTCTTTCATAATTCATGTTACCATTTTGACCCAACATGTCTCTCAAGTTTCTGTCCAAAGCTTCAAACGCATGTTTATGAGTCATAGATGCCTCGTCCCATATAAATAACTTTGTTTTCTTTAATAAATGGGCAGCATCAGTGTTTTTTTAATGCCACAAGATGAAACCTCAGTAAAATTTATAGAAATTCCAAACCTTGAATGTGTTGTTATTCCTCCCTACAATAATAAAGACGCAATGGCGCTTGAATCAACATTCAAAACTATTTCTCCTTTGGATCTTATTGAAGCAGAAAATGTCTTCCACAAAAAAGTTTTATCAGTTCCACCATAACCGTAAACAACGAATACAACATTAGTTTTGTACATATTGTAAACGGTTATATGGATACTATACACTAAAATTAACAATATCTAAAATTGTAATATTTAAATAATTTATGCATGTAAGTATAATGTGTAAATTTAATATTGATGTGATGATTGATAAGACTAATAAGGAATGTATTAAATCTTAATTAAAATATGTTCTAAGTACCTTGCCTCTTTACTTTTTTTTCTATGTTTCAAGCTCCTTTAAAAGTGGTTGATGAGCTTGAAAAATTTAGGAGGAACTTTTTGTGGGGTGGTACGTCGGATAAAAAGAAAATAAATTGGGTAGCGTGGTAGACGGTAATTAAGCCTAAGAGTTATGGGGGTCTAGGTGTCGGTTGTCCAAAATTGATGAACTTAGCTTTACTCGCTAAATGGCGGCGGAGATGGCGCGTTGAAAGTGATTCGTTGTGGGTTAAAGGTATTAACGCGATTCACGCGTCTGCTCGATATGTGGATGGTAAGATGACTAGGAACTCGATTTGTGGTGCTTGGCAGAAGATCTTTAAAATTGGTAAAAGCTTTGCTTCTTTAGGTATAGACTTGGCTGGGTTGTTTATAAGACAAGTGGGTGCTTGTAACAAAACTAGATTTTGTTTAGACGTTTGGTTGGGTAGATTCACGCTTAAAGATTTGTTTCCTGTTTTGATTAAGGGTGAATGTAACATCCTAAAATTTATAATGTTGAATAAAGAAAGTTATGTTTAGTAATTTCACGTTTTAGTTATTTAATGTCGAGTAAGGAACGGGTCTTGGGCTTAGTTATTTTATGAACTCGGCCTGTCTCGACCCGTAGGAAGCCAACCCGAGCCTAACCAAACCCGTAGTATATAAACGAAAGTTCTTGACACTTCCACCATTTTCACCATCTTCCTTCACTTACACCCACCCAAACACTCTCATTTCTAGAGAGAGAAGCTAGAGAGAGAAAGTTCTCAAATCACAAATCCGAGTCCACAATCTTGTTCCTAATCGTTTTTGGTAAGTCCCCCTCGAAAATCATCCGTTTTCATAACCATTTTCGACCTCAAATCGAGCAAAAACTCCCATTTTCGTAACTTGAGTTTTCGGGTCAAAAACCGCCTTGTTTTGGTGTCAAAATACAAGCTTTTGTGTTTAAAAGTACTAGGGATCGATAGCCCTTTCAATCCCGAGCATTTCCATGTCAAAAACTTCGATTTTGGGTCAAAAATCTGGAAAATCTGGAAAACCCGTGGGTTTCTCCGTCGCCCAGCTTGAAGGAGTCGAATCAGACTCATTCGATCGAACCAGTCGATCGAATCAGTCCATTCGATCGAATGCGTAGATCGAACAAGTCCAGTCGACCGAATAGGGAAGCAACCGAATGGTCTCCAACTCATTCGATCGAATGAGTTTTGTATTCGATCGAATGAGTGTTGTATTCGATCGAACGTGTTACTATTCGATCGAACGTGTTCCTGTTTGATCGAACGTGTTCCTATTCGATCGAACGTGATGTATTCGATCGAACGTGTTCCTGTTTGATCGAACGTGTTCCTATTCGATCGAACGTGATGTATTCGATCGAACGTGTTCCTATTCGATCGAACGTGTTCCTATTCGATCGAATCAAGCCAGAACCAAGCTGTTTCCAAGTTCGCCTAAGGTTTAACTTCGCCTGAAGCGAAGTTCGTCTATAAAATAAATTAAAAACCTAATGGAAAATGTGTTAAGGCAGTTATCGAAAATAAAATTTTTCCAAGCTGACCTGGCAGCTTAACCCCAGCCAGGGGCTCTGCCCCTTGGACCCCGCTAGGGGCTGCCGCCCCTAGAACCCCGCTACCAGGGGCGCTGCCCCCGGACCCCCGTTCGTTGTGGGTCATATAAAGATAGAAACGCAACATAAGTAGTAGTAGCTAATTGATACGTGTAAATATTATACAGTTAGCCGTGCGCAGCTCAAGAGGGGAATAACTATTAACGGAGAGCGTAACAGTATTCAGGTGAGTTTCTAGCCCCATTTATGTGTTATGTTTTCGGGGCTGTGTGCATACTCGATGTGTTGTTAATACATTTATCCTAAGTGATAAGTGTATGCCATATGTGATATATGTGATGGTTATGAATGGTTGCTTGTCGGTACGCGAACGATCTTCGGATATTGCGCGTACTGTCAGGTCAAAAATAAAGGTACGAATATTATACATCGAAGATGTATGAACATTACAAATGAATACTTGTCGGGGCGTGAACGATCTTCGGATATTGCACGTATCGACAAGAGGTATGGTTGTTAAATGAATGATGTAAAGAACGCCTAGGGTGTTCTTATGCTATGATGTAATTATTGTATATGTGAAGTAGGTGTATGCAGTTACACGAATGGTATGTGAGTTCTACGTTCGACATAGTAAGTTAGGATGGCAAATCCCTCTAGCTTTTGTCGGACATAGACTCGGCTGGTGATGGCGTAGTTAAGGACTGCGGGCCTTATACGTAAAGTAGATGATAGATGTAAACGTAGTTAAGGACTGCGGGCCTTATACGTAAAGTAGATGATAGATGTAAACGTAGTTAAGGACTGCGGGCCTTATACGTAAGGTAGATGATAGACGTAAACGTAGATAGGGACGGTGGGCCTTATACGCGTTACAGATAATAGACGACAACGTAGTTAAGGACTGCGGACCTTATACGTATTATAGATAGGCATCAGCATGGGAAAGGACTGTGGACCTTATACGTGCTGTAGTTGTATTGTGGTAGCATAGGGGAGGACTGCGGACCTCGTACGTGCTATGGTTTAGGTTGCAACATAGGGGAGGACTGTGGACCTTGTACGTGTTGTGGATGTAGGATGGTATAGGGAAGGACTGCGGACCTTGCACGTACCATAAAGGGTGAACATAGGTAAGGACCGCGGACCTTTTACGTGTTCACGACCTTGAGTACAGGTATAGACGGCGGACTATGAACGTACTCACGGTAGACTGAGGTTAGTGGTTATAAATATGTGTGTATGTATGGTAGTAAGTGTGTATGTAGAACAGAAGGGTAACTAGTGAAGTATGGATATGTATCTACGGATATGTATGTATGTGTATGTATTGTATGGCGTTCGATTAACTAGAACTCACTCAGCGTAGCTGACTTTTAGTATGCACGCAGGTGAGCTGATTACAGAGTTAGCATGAGGACGACACACGGCATGGATTGAACGGCTGGCATCTGAAGAAAGAAGTAAAGATGTTTTAAATATAAAGTTTTGTGTTATGGTATCAAAGAAAAAGTTTAACGTTTTGTAACAAATGATTGATGTTTTATATCCCGCGAAAAGTTTTAATAAACTCTGATTGAAGAACTGTGTTTATGAGTAAATCCGACGCTAAAGTAGGGCTACCGGGTTCGGGGCCTTACAAGTTGGTATCAGAGCATAAGTTCGAGAGATTTAAGCATCCTACATGCTTAGACTCGAACAGAAAATGGGATTTAAGTAAGAAAGGAAAGAAGATGCCAGTTCAAGAATGCCATGTGTCGCTCAAGCAAGATCAGTAAAGGTAAAGTGTATGATTAAATGATATATGATAATGAGAAAAGAAAGATATGTGAACGTCAGGGATAGGAATAATTGATTGTTTGATTTGACAAACTGCTTAAGTAGAACCAGCACAAATAGACTCATAAAGGGAAGTGTATAGGACACGGAAAGTAACGTGATCAGCTAATCACAACTGGCCACTGTTATTACCTGTTAGCCTTACTATCCTTGTACTAAATAGTTCCTTGAGTGATGATGTTTGTGTTTTTCCCTTTTAGAATACGGATGGCTGGAGCTGGAGAATTTGTGGGAACTGGGGGTCGCACAGGACGTCGTGGCAGGCCTCGTCTTGTCCGGCAACCCTCGGTAGAAGAAGCTTCCCACACCGAAGATGAAGGAAGCGCAGCTGGAGGAGACCAGAACAACAATGAAGAAGTTCAACTTAGCCCTGCAGTTCAAGCAGCCATTGTTCAAGCTGTAGTTGCTGCTGTGAAGAACCTGAATCCCGAAGGATCTGCTGGAAGCCGTGAGCGAACTGCTGAAGGGGCAGGGGGTGATGGTAAGGAGGTTGGGGAAGGAGAAAGAGGGGCCTCGAGCGAGGATAAGTCTGTGAAAGTCGATGATATGAGAAGAGGACAAGGTGGGTGCAGCTATAAGTCCTTCAAAGGATGCGACCCGCCGAAGCTGACTGGGTTGGGAGACGCAATCGCTACTCTCCAATGGATAACCACTATGGACAAGGTTATCCGCATTAGCGAATGCCGTCCCGACCAAGCTGTGGGTTATGCTACTCAGTCATTTGTGGAAGAAGCTATGTATTGGTGGGAAAGTGTGGAGCAGAGAAAGACTAGGGATGAGATCAAGGCGTTGAGATGGGACGATCTGAAAGAGTTGGTGATGAAGAAGTTCTGTGCAGATGCAGAGGTTGAAAGGACGGAGATGAAGTTCCTGAATTTGAAGGCCGGTATGATGACGCATCGTGAGTATACTACTGAATTCAGCCGACTATCTAGATTGGTGCCTGATATGGTTGACAATGAGGTCAAAAGAATCAAATGTTATGTGAGGGGATTGCCACAAAAAGTCCGCATGTTGGTCAGGGCAAATAAACCTGCTACTTTTGACTCTGCTGTTGAACTTGCAGAAGTGGTTTATGCTGACCTGGCTGAGGACGATGTGGTGGTGGGGGAAAAGAAGGAGAAGAAATGGGCTACCTCTGCTAAGCGGTCTGGCGAGATGGTGACAACAACTGATGAGAGGAAGGCCAAGGTTGGGAACAAGGATGCATGTAAGACGTGTGGGCAAGTGCACCTGGGAGAATGCAAGACTGGGACAGACAGGTGCTATCGGTGTGGAAAGAGTGGGCATTATTCTCGAGAATGCCCTGATCGTCCAAAGTGCTTCAAATGCGGAAAAGCTGACCACATGGCTAGGGATTGCAAGGAATCAGGGGCGGTAGGTGCGAAAGGATGAAGACTTTGGGAAACTGCAGAGAGGAACACCTGATGAAGGAATAATTGCTCATGCAATGGTTTTATTAAATTACATTTGCTTAAGAACTTGTTTTGTGTTAAGGTCTAAAAACTTATGTTTATCTGTGGCGTGTAATTATTTTGAGTTTGGTTAAGAATGATTATTATGTTATGGTGAAATGTTGTTTAGACAATAGTGTTAAAAGTACTAATCGAAACCCTTAGAAGGATGAGATGAGTCTTGGTGCATCGAGGGTCTCATGGACAAGCTACCTTAAATAGCTAAAACACATGACCACCATTCGATGGCTGTAAAGTCGGAAGTAGGAAGGGTAACTCAGAAAGCGAAGGCATTTCTATAAAACGTGTAAATGTAAGAAGTTTTCCTTTTTAGGGAATAAGTTAGGTTTCGGGGACGAAACCTCTTTAAGGAGGGAAGACTTGTAACATCCTAAAATTTATAATGTTGAATAAAGAAAGTTATGTTTAGTAATTTCACGTTTTAGTTATTTAATGTCGAGTAAGGAACGGGTCTTGGGCTTAGTTATTTTATGAACTCGGCCTGTCTCGACCCGTAGGAAGCCAACCCGAGCCTAACCAAACCCGTAGTATATAAACGAAAGTTCTTGACACTTCCACCATTTTCACCATCTTCCTTCACTTACACCCACCCAAACACTCTCATTTCTAGAGAGAGAAGCTAGAGAGAGAAAGTTCTCAAATCACAAATCCGAGTCCACAATCTTGTTCCTAATCGTTTTTGGTAAGTCCCCCTCGAAAATCATCCGTTTTCATAACCATTTTCGACCTCAAATCGAGCAAAAACTCCCATTTTCGTAACTTGAGTTTTCGGGTCAAAAACCGCCTTGTTTTGGTGTCAAAATACAAGCTTTTGTGTTTAAAAGTACTAGGGATCGATAGCCCTTTCAATCCCGAGCATTTCCATGTCAAAAACTTCGATTTTGGGTCAAAAATCTGGAAAATCTGGAAAACCCGTGGGTTTCTCCGTCGCCCAGCTTGAAGGAGTCGAATCAGACTCATTCGATCGAACCAGTCGATCGAATCAGTCCATTCGATCGAATGCGTAGATCGAACAAGTCCAGTCGACCGAATAGGGAAGCAACCGAATGGTCTCCAACTCATTCGATCGAATGAGTTTTGTATTCGATCGAATGAGTGTTGTATTCGATCGAACGTGTTACTATTCGATCGAACGTGTTCCTGTTTGATCGAACGTGTTCCTATTCGATCGAACGTGATGTATTCGATCGAACGTGTTCCTGTTTGATCGAACGTGTTCCTATTCGATCGAACGTGATGTATTCGATCGAACGTGTTCCTATTCGATCGAACGTGTTCCTATTCGATCGAATCAAGCCAGAACCAAGCTGTTTCCAAGTTCGCCTAAGGTTTAACTTCGCCTGAAGCGAAGTTCGTCTATAAAATAAATTAAAAACCTAATGGAAAATGTGTTAAGGCAGTTATCGAAAATAAAATTTTTCCAAGCTGACCTGGCAGCTTAACCCCAGCCAGGGGCTCTGCCCCTTGGACCCCGCTAGGGGCTGCCGCCCCTAGAACCCCGCTACCAGGGGCGCTGCCCCCGGACCCCCGTTCGTTGTGGGTCATATAAAGATAGAAACGCAACATAAGTAGTAGTAGCTAATTGATACGTGTAAATATTATACAGTTAGCCGTGCGCAGCTCAAGAGGGGAATAACTATTAACGGAGAGCGTAACAGTATTCAGGTGAGTTTCTAGCCCCATTTATGTGTTATGTTTTCGGGGCTGTGTGCATACTCGATGTGTTGTTAATACATTTATCCTAAGTGATAAGTGTATGCCATATGTGATATATGTGATGGTTATGAATGGTTGCTTGTCGGTACGCGAACGATCTTCGGATATTGCGCGTACTGTCAGGTCAAAAATAAAGGTACGAATATTATACATCGAAGATGTATGAACATTACAAATGAATACTTGTCGGGGCGTGAACGATCTTCGGATATTGCACGTATCGACAAGAGGTATGGTTGTTAAATGAATGATGTAAAGAACGCCTAGGGTGTTCTTATGCTATGATGTAATTATTGTATATGTGAAGTAGGTGTATGCAGTTACACGAATGGTATGTGAGTTCTACGTTCGACATAGTAAGTTAGGATGGCAAATCCCTCTAGCTTTTGTCGGACATAGACTCGGCTGGTGATGGCGTAGTTAAGGACTGCGGGCCTTATACGTAAAGTAGATGATAGATGTAAACGTAGTTAAGGACTGCGGGCCTTATACGTAAAGTAGATGATAGATGTAAACGTAGTTAAGGACTGCGGGCCTTATACGTAAGGTAGATGATAGACGTAAACGTAGATAGGGACGGTGGGCCTTATACGCGTTACAGATAATAGACGACAACGTAGTTAAGGACTGCGGACCTTATACGTATTATAGATAGGCATCAGCATGGGAAAGGACTGTGGACCTTATACGTGCTGTAGTTGTATTGTGGTAGCATAGGGGAGGACTGCGGACCTCGTACGTGCTATGGTTTAGGTTGCAACATAGGGGAGGACTGTGGACCTTGTACGTGTTGTGGATGTAGGATGGTATAGGGAAGGACTGCGGACCTTGCACGTACCATAAAGGGTGAACATAGGTAAGGACCGCGGACCTTTTACGTGTTCACGACCTTGAGTACAGGTATAGACGGCGGACTATGAACGTACTCACGGTAGACTGAGGTTAGTGGTTATAAATATGTGTGTATGTATGGTAGTAAGTGTGTATGTAGAACAGAAGGGTAACTAGTGAAGTATGGATATGTATCTACGGATATGTATGTATGTGTATGTATTGTATGGCGTTCGATTAACTAGAACTCACTCAGCGTAGCTGACTTTTAGTATGCACGCAGGTGAGCTGATTACAGAGTTAGCATGAGGACGACACACGGCATGGATTGAACGGCTGGCATCTGAAGAAAGAAGTAAAGATGTTTTAAATATAAAGTTTTGTGTTATGGTATCAAAGAAAAAGTTTAACGTTTTGTAACAAATGATTGATGTTTTATATCCCGCGAAAAGTTTTAATAAACTCTGATTGAAGAACTGTGTTTATGAGTAAATCCGACGCTAAAGTAGGGCTACCGGGTTCGGGGCCTTACAGTGAAGTGAAAAAAAATTGTCTTATGTGTGATAGGGTTAAGTTGTTTGGGTCAGGGGCAATTCAATTAGAATGGGCTTGGTCTACTTCTTCTCTTCCGGCTGAAGCTCGTTTGGATATTGAAGACTTAACAGAAATGGTGTCATTATACTTGTTTCATTTTGGTAAGGATGACACTTGGAGATGGGGTGGCGATGCTTCGGAGAAGTTCTCGGTTCAAGCCTTGAGGCGAGTTATAGCTGCAAATGTTTATGGGATCGACCTGGTTACTCCGATTACTTGGGAAGGTTGGATTCCGATCAAAATAAACTGTTTCATTTGGAGAGTTTTACTAAACAGAATTCCGCTGGCGGTTAATCTAATCGCTAGAGGTTTGTCTTCAATTTCTCCGGGTTACTTCGGGTGTTCGTTATCGCATGAATCGTCAATCCATGTTTTTTTCGATTGTGTTCTGGCGAAACAGGTGTGGAGGGCAGTCTCTATGTGGTGTGGTTGGGACCTGACTGGTCTTGATTCATTTGATCATTTGCTCGAGGTTGGTTCACATCCGTCTTCTTTTTCTGAGAAGAGGATTCTTTTGGCGATTATTTATTCAATGATTTGGTACATTTGGAAGCAAAGGAATGCGAAGATTTTCAAAAACACGACTATATCCTCGTCCATAGTTTTGGAGGAGATTAAAACTAACATGTTTGGTTGGATTAAGTCTCGCTCGATGCACAAAGAGATAGATTGGAGAGTTTGGATAGAGTCTCCTCTTTCTAGTTTAATGATTTGAATTTTTCTTGTTTGTTGTTTTGTTCCATTTTATTGTTCTTTTGGCAGTCCTCCAACTTCTAACCGGAGGTTACTTGCCCTTTTAATATATCATTGCTTTGCAAAAAAAAAAAAATTAAAATTGTATTTTAAATAATAAATTTAATTAGAAATTACATGAGTGTGACACTTGTCAAAATATTATGCCAACTAAGGTTCTGTTCAAAGCTTCAAACGCATGTTTATGAGTCATAGGTGCCTCATCCCATATAAATAACTTTGTTTTCTTTAATAAATGGGCAGCATCAATGTTTTTTTTATGCCACAAGATGAAACCTCAGTAAGATTTATAGAAACTCCAAACCTTGAATGTGTTGTTCTTCCTCCCGACAATAATAAAGATGCAATGCCGCTTGAAGCAACATTCAAGAAGCAGAAAGTGTCTTCCACAAAAAGGTTTTACCAGTTCCACCATAACCGTAAACAAATATACAACATTTTAGTTTTGTACATATTGTAAACAGTTATATGGTTACTATACACTAAAATTAACAATATCTAAAATTGTAATATTTAAATAATTTATGTATGTAAGTATAATGTGTAAATTTAATATTGATGTGATGATTGATAAGACTAATAAAGAATGTTTTAAATCTTAATTAAAATTGTATTTTAAGTAATAAATTTAATTAAAAATTACATGAGTGTGACACTTGTCAAAATATTAGGCCAACTAAGGAGTTTGTGATTCAATCAACATTTTTGTTTATTATAATAGTAGATGAAAGCGTATTGTTTTAAATCTATTGGAATGTTATTTGATCAAATTTTGATTAGTTAATTGTGAACTCTTTTTTTTTGTACGTACTTATATTATATAAATTTAGACTTTAAAACTAAACAAATATGTAAAATTTTCAGGTAAAAGACCAATTTAAGCGAAATTACACTTAATAAATTATTTAATCAAAATAGTCTGGATGCCAATTTAATGCGAACTTACAATTAATGAAGTATTCAATCAAATTAGTTTGGGTAGAGATCTTTGATAGATGGGTTTGGAAAGCTTGGAGATATGACAGAGTACTCGGTATGTTAAACGCTTTAAAGAGGTTATCGATGATTATATGCTTCTGACAAGGATTTGAAAGACCATTTGGTGTGTAATGATTATAAAGAGACTAATGATCATGTTTTGGTACGTGTTTAATTGCTAACTGGATTTGGGGTCTCATTGTATGGTCGCTTGGCCTTCCATCACTGATAGCCACTACGCTGGGCAAGATGATGATGTGGTTGGAAGCTTTGAAAGTTTAAAATCATAAGAAAGACTTGATCGATCAGATTAATAGTATTTGTCTTTGTATGCTTTATTAAGATTCAAGAATGACATGGTACTCAATAAGAACCGTCACAACAAACAAACGATCTTTGATGATATTTTACATTTTTCTTTCCTTTTGTATGGCGGCAGAAATTGAAAACACAACATTTTTAAGATCGAGTGTCTTAAGAAATTATTATCATACATGTAATTATTTTCTTGTCCTAGTATTTTGCTAGGTCCGTTTTTTTATCTAATCCTGCCTTATTATACGCACGATATGACAATTGAAATGTAATTTTTGCTAGTAATTTTTTTTATTGAAGTATTAACAATAGGACATTATTGCATGGTGGCATGCACAAGTCAAGTTTTGAAAACCACATATTATTGCACATAGGACATTTGCATGTGTACCCACCAATTATTCTTCATTAATTAGTGGGTGTTTGGATACGATATGATAAATCATTACAACTTAAAGTGGTAGCAGCAGTTAATTTCTTACTTCTTACTAGAGGTGGCAAATGGGTTGGGTTGGGTTGGGTTGGGTCGAACGAGTTATGGTTGAAATGAGTCATGGGTCAAAACGAGTATGAGTCAAAATGAGTTTAGGTCAAAACGAGTCAATTAAAAAAAGGGTTGTTTTGGTTTTGGGTCAAAATAGGTTATGGTAAAACCGGGTTTTAAGGTTTTTTTTTTGAACGAGAATAACGGCGGGAACATTTTTGTTTTTTTAGATTTTTCGTTTTGTACTTATATTTTAAGTTATGATTTTTTTAATTATTTTTTTGAATTTGTTTTTGAGGGGTTTTCTATTAAGATCAAAAACCCTCAAAAAAATATTCAAAAATAATAATAAAAAATTATAACTTATAATATAAATCATAAACAAAAAAAGTAAAAGTACTAAAATGTTTCATACGTTGTCCTCGTTCCATAAAAAAAAACCATCTAGAATCGAACCGAAACCGAAAGAATCAACGAAAATGAAACAAAGAAACAAAAAGCCAAAACTGGACCACATCAATCGAAATCGAAAAAATCAATTAAAACGAAACTAAAAAAATTCAAACCGAACAAAAACAAAACTGAAAAAACGAACAAAAACGAGTCCGGAATCGACCAGAAAGAAACAAAAGAAACCAAAACCCAACACGTCACGGTGAAAACTCGTGTTAACTTGAAACCTGAACCGATTGTTTTTTTTTCTGTGAAAACTCGGGTGAAGTTCTTACAACTTAGTACTTGTTAAAATTGTTTTTTTTAACAAAATTAATATAATCAAATTCAAGTAACATGTAACAACTTCTTGTAAATGAATTAATTGTTGAAAATAATGTTACGTTATATAACCATCCAAAATTAGCAAAAATTACTCTATTTCCCTAGATACCGATAATTATCAGTCAACTTATGTTAAAATTACCTAAGTAGTTAGACAGCTGAGGTAAATTGTATTCATGATTAGCATGTGATTAATATTACACACATTATTTGATTATGAAAGCAACTATAAAATGTTTTTATGAAGATCAGATTAGATTGAACTATAGCTAAAAACTACTTTGTAGTGATTTTAAGAAGCAAGTACCATAGTAAAAAAAACGGGAGAACTGAAATCGGTGATAAAGATGAGCAACAAGTAATTACTTATTGGCTTATTGCCACTAGTTTAATTACTTGGCGTTAAGGCTTTTTTTAACCGTCTTCATAGACACAACTTATTTAGGTCTCATGATTAACCTAGATTGCACACCTCTTATTTAGGTATCTTGCGGCCCCGTCTTGTGGCATACTATAGTTTACCGAGTACCGAATTAACTCAAGAAGCAATCACCCCGAATTGAATACATATCATATGCATACAATTACTGCTCGTTTAAATGTCTAAGCATATGTTTAGATATAAATATTTGCCGACGTGTCACGTGTGGAACCCTATTTATTTCCATTGGCAGCCCAAGATCAATGACTGATTGACTGTGGCCCATGTCAATTAACTGTCATCTGTTTTGAGCCCACTAGATGTAACTCTTTTAATTTTTATCGTGGCCTAACTAAAACTTTTATGTTAATTAATTAGCCCACTACATTTGATTTCAATTTTTATCGTGGCCTAATCATCTTATTTTCGTTTGATATTATATCACATACGACCAAAACCTGTTCCAACTCTTTTCTTTTTGACCTGCAAAAATACCAAAAACAAAAGAAAACAACTGGAGTAATATATCTTATAAACTATACATTTTTAAATATGCATTAAAACGTATATGTAAAATACACTGATTAGATAATAAGGGGAAAGTTAACGTACAAATTAACGTGCTAACTGTAAAAATCTAATGTAATTATATACACAAGTAATGTAATTATTAATAAAAGTGTAGTGTAATTAAATTATGTTGTAATTACACTAAACTGTCATTATGTTGTAATTATACTACGCTATAATTACACTATGTTTTATTTATAATTGCACTACTTAATTTTCACAGTTAACACGCTAATTTATTTTGTGTTTAATACGAACCCTAGAAAATAGACTAAATAATTAGTTTCACTTACAATTAAAACGCCTTTAAAAGGTTAAAACAAACTATTAAAAATACTAAACAATCGATTTAACTACCTTTTACCATAGTTTTGTTTCTTTTGGTATTGGTTCAAATGTGCATTGACTATAATCTAATAATCCATGTCAACTCAATATTGAAAGCATGAATTGGCTGTCAAAATAATAATAATAATAATAATAATAATAATAATAATAATAATAATAATAATAATAATAATAATAATGGAATATGGTTGTGTGTCCCATATCTATCTTAGAGGTGGAGAGCAAGGTACGTGTATATGCGATTTGTTGAAGTATTCACGGGTATGATAGTTTACCGCTCTTCCAACGTGGTGTTCAATACCACCATCTCTGGAAAAGCGATGCTACATCGGCTGCCATGCAGGTTTAACGCGGGTACCATATGGCCCCACAACGTGTAGCTAGCATAATCATGATTGTGGTGTTTGACTATGTTTATGGATCGAATATGCTTGAATTCGATAAACTTTCTTATTTGTAAAGTTGGAATCCTAGGTTTTGCAATACCATATATCTATGAAGAAAGAAGATTGATTGCTTTATAGATGTTTTGATTATACATATAGGCAAAAGTGGTCCTGATTCTATATTAGTCCTTAAATACGTTTGACTAATGGTCCTCAGCGTGCTTGAATCAGTTGTACGGAGGTTAGATTGTGATCCACGACTAGTGACCTTAAAAATGCCAAACATGTCGAATACAAATTAAATAAGTTCTAATAAAGTTTTGTATTCTAAAGTACGTAATATTTTATATTTGTAATTGCATTATGTTTTCCCTAACTGCCGTCTATATGTTTTATTCTTTTGAAAGTTATGAGGAATTATATACCCTAACAAACACCTTTTATGAGTACATCTATTGCTATGGCCTATGGCAGCAATAATTGGATGTCATGGATTAGGTTAATCATCTTTCACCATATGCAACAAATCGGGTGAAATTAAATTTCTCAATTGGTCGAGACTGGTACAGATTTAGGTATTTCCAATCCTATACTCGATTATTAAAGTCCGCCTCAAACCTGTCGGATATCAGGAAAACTAACGGGGGTTTCGGGTATACCCATTTGTTTATTAAAAAATGGTCAGGTAAACCCTGACCAAAACCCGTCAGGTTTTTGACAAAATATAAGTAGTCAGCTACACTACATCGAGTAGGTAAATATTAATTAATCAAAAAAAAACTATTACCATCAAATGTCTCTAGTTACTATATAATTATAAAAAATAAAAAATAATTGTTATAAGCAAGTTTTGACAAATTAGTAATGCTTCAAGTTTCATGACACACCTAACTTCATCAAAAAGTTGATAATCATTTATAAGGCGTACTATATGTTGGCTTACTCGGGTATATGATTGGGTAAAAGAGGCTATGTTATCGGCTCATTGGGTCAGGTAACAAGGCATACTACAAATATCATACCCGCTCCAAAACCGTGAAAATTTTCTAAAGTAAACTCAAACCCGTCTGATATCCTAAGAAACAAGTATTACCAGTCTTAGATGTTTTGGGTTTTCATCCCTATGTGAATTTTACTAAATAAAAATAAACCTAGAATACATAAGAACCAATTGAACATGGAGAGACATATTTAAACGATGGTTAAATAAAATTATAAACTGATACACTTTATCTGTTTTGTTTTACATCAATAAATTTTTAACAAATTATTAAAATTAAAGAAATGCCATATCATAACTTCACCTTGACAAAATTTTATTTGTATCCATTTATAGTTAAATGATAACTTGCTGTTAAAGTTAAATGATAACTTGCTGTTAAGTTATATGATATTTACTATATTTGACAATTATATAGTTTGCCATAACAAGCATGTGGTCCTAGCTTTGGGACCAAACCTATTAACCTATGCTTCTAGTTGCAAGAGGATTCGTAAAGATCAAAAGATTGGTAAAATAGGCTATCATATGTATTTTGAATAAATAAAACTAATGTTTACCACCTCATTAGGGAAATGTATGTGCTTTATTGTACAAGTTGTAGCCTCGTTAGAGGCATAGCATCTATGCACATGAAACGTAAGGTGAAGAACTCAAGAGTTCAAAGTTGAGTCGACTATCCATTGGCTAAGTTTGTATGCATTTACATTGTCTATGATAGTCATGGGACCGGTTATTAGAGACCCTAGAAGGTGGGTTACCCTCCCCCTACTGGGCCATCATGCGCGTCAATGACAAAAGGGTGCATGTGAGATCCACAAATGATAAGATCTAGAATTTAACTTGTCTGATTAAAAATCTTAATAATCGTAAAATTTTAAAACTTGTTTTTGATCATTTAATTTTTTATCTCATATGTCCTCATTCATTCACATAAATGGATTAGTCCCAACCAAACCTCATATTTTGTTCCTTTAGAATGGTATATAAGAACCAACATTAAGATCTTTTTATCCAGAAGAAATATCGAGTTTGATAAGGTTTTAATCAACAATTACCTTGATACGTGACCTAGATAAGTAGATATAAACAGAAAGTGATTAGTTGGGTGTGGATCTACCAAGGAATGGTGAGGTAAATTGTTGCCTTTTATGAATTCATCCCATACTCATTTTTTTTAATAGTCGGATTTGACATTTTAAAATGACTCTGATTTAATAGACTTTTTTAAAAGATGACGCAAAAGAAAAATAAAAAATTTCTAGATCTACTACTAATGATCATAAAAGAATCTATGGTGTTAGAACTGAATCCTAAAGGCATTCTTAACAAGTAAAACAAGACAAAAATAAATAACCTTCTAAGACAAGATATAACAATAAGTAAAACTAAATACATTAATGATAGTTATAGTAACTATAATAACAAAACTTAAACGGTATTATATCTGCTCATCCCAATTCTTAGTGAATACATGCCTAGCGTAGTCCCGGCCAGGTCCTAACCGAAGCACAGGCATAAGTTATGAATGATAACCTAAACTTAGTGGGCTTAGGCCTTTTTCATCAATCTTTTGCTTAGGCTATATGATTATTTGTATTTCTTAATTCGCTCTTGTCATGACTCATGGTCTTTAGCATTTTTAATATTGTGTTCATAATTTTATCCTTAATTACTGAAAAAACAAATTAAATTGTAATATTTACTAAGTGTTTTAAAATACCATCGCATGCATTATCTATTGTCACCTCATTTTTACTCATCAACTACTCAGATTTGCCCTAAAACACTTTCTTTAGTGACGCGATGCCACTCATCTTTCAATTATCCTAGACCAATTCTTTATTTTTTTTCTTAATTAGACATAAATTATATCTAAAAACCCAAAATTAATAAAAAAAAATTACATGAATACAAACTTAAACTACTTCTCGCCCGTGTCGAGGTGCAGTATATTTAAAGTTACATGATCAAATCGAATTCCCAAATGTGTGTTTTCATCTTGCAACTCCACAAGTACATTATAGTCGAAAAGAATCCAACATACAGACCGCCAATATCACATTTTCGTAGTCTTTTATCATCATGTTGTGCAATATAATGCACGTATATATCTCGACCATGGTCTTTTCTACGGGCATAGCTCGCATGGGTCGCCTAAGTATACCCCATTTTTCCTTTAGAGCACCGAAAGCATACTCTACATTTTTTCTTGCCGACTCTTAGGCCTTCTTGAATTTGTTCCTCAAGTGGAGAGATGAAAACACTTTCACAAACATCAATCAAGCAGGGTAGATTCGGTAAGATGATATCCGCGTTTGTGTTCTCGGTCGTTTACATTTTTTTTCGAACAACGACTTTCATTAAAGAAGGCACAACTAACAAGATGCTAGAGGCCCGAGCTAAAAAGCAACAATTAGAAATGAAAATTACACCAGTCGGTCCATGATAAGGACTTAAACAAAGACCTATTTTTGATCCAAAGATACCCTAACATTTTAATGTTTTTCACCACCTCTACAGCTGTCCAATTCCTTTCGTTAAATATGGTATCATTTCTCGCCTTCCAGATGCACCAACAGGCCGTCATTATGATTCCGTTCAACACTTTTCTCCTTCTTTTGCAAAGCGGAACCGATAAATGTAGCATGAGTAAGTCACGAACCGTAAACGCGTATATCGGCGGAATCTTACACCAGGAACTAATCATATTCCAAACCACATTAGCTACATGACAAGCTGTAAGAATGTGTTCTGCATTTTCCGATCTGCTCCGACACAACCCGCACTCCACTGAAATTACTGGAATGGATCTATACGCGAGACCTTCTCTAGTGGCCAATCTATCCATCTCTGCCTTCCACATGAAAATGTTGACATTTTTTGGTACCCAATTATTCCATGGCATAACGAAGGAGTTATAAAGACCTTTAATATTAAAAAGAACCCTCTTCATCGACTTTATTGAGAATGTATTAGAGTTGCCTTCTAACCACCTCCATTTGCCCTCCTCCTCGGACATAACCACTTGACCAAGCAAATTTCCCATGTCTTCAAACTCAGCAACTTCATATATGTTTAACGTTGTTCTTTTCCACCTCCAAAGCCAAGATCCAGTGGGTCCATCAAAACAATCAGCTATCATGCGATTTTTCCGGCTTTCATTGAGAAAGAGGTTGGGGAATATTTCATTTAGAGGCTGAGAAGTGATCCAAGCGTCAATCCAAAACCGAATGTTTTTATCATTTCCATTATTGCCCTTCATTAGATGAGACAAGTTCAAGTTGGATTTGGCAAGAGAATTTTCCAATCTAGCGATTGTGTTCCAAATCCCTGTCAACTTTTGAGCATGTGGTAAGGTGAGCCAACACCGGTTCGACCCGTGAATAGAGAGTATAACTTTTCTCCAAAGCGCGTTTATGTTCTATTTTAAACCGCCACCACCATTTCGTAAGTAACGCAAGGGGAGTAAGCCCGAGCCCATCTGCATCACTCGGGGAGGTGATTTTATCCCAGCTTACCCAACAAATTTTATTACCTTCGAAATTACAACCCCAAAAAAAACTTCTTCTTTTAGCCTCAAGTTGTTGAATAATTTTTACCGTGGCTTTATACAAGGAAAAGAAATAGGTTGGTAATGTCTCCATCACCGACTTCAGTGTCCGCCAACCGACAAAGAAGAGGATTTCCAACTGGACAGCCGCGATTCAAACGTCTCGAGGATTGGGTCCCAGTTTGAAATTCTATTCATGTTAGCGCCCACCATCAGACCGAGGTGCTTGAAAGGTAGTCTCGGTCCTTTACATGGGGAATGGACATTTAGGCGCAATTCCATTCTGATAGACAAGAAATAATGGTGATTGTTGAAGAACAATTATGTCGTTTGATCCAGGTGGACCACAAAACGCAAGCAACGACCGCAAATCATTTGAACCCACCGCTTCGAGCATGATCGTCTAGCATTGGTGATCACCTATCATATAACTGGCCTCACAATTCCATAGGACTGCTTCTTCACGTAAGATATGTACAGTTAAGGCAATCCATTATCCCAAGAAGGTGATGCTTATCTTCATGTTCTTGATACAAAAATGCAACGTCGTGGCGTGTTGGCCTACGTAAAAACTCACGACCGTATAGCTAAAGCACTCCATTACAAAAAAACAACAGGTATTCATGAGAAGTTCTTCTAGCCATGAGAATTAGTGATTATGAGTTGTTTAACAGCCGGTGTGCGCTTTTGTAACGCCGTAGAATCTTTCCCAATCTCGCGTCTAAATCCTCTTGAAGCCATTCAAATTTTGTTTCTATATCATTTACAATTCTTAAAAACAAACATTTTGACATACAAAACCTTGCTCGAAACGTCTCTTCACTGTACTCCGGGTTGTTGACGAAATATCTTCCATTAGAATTTTGTGATCTTTTCCGCGATCTCGATGTACGTATTTTTTTTTATGTTGTCGTGTTTTCTTTTCCGGCTTGTCTGGTAAGGTCATAGAGAAAAGGGAGGCTACTACCATATCATATATATATATATATATATATATATATATATATTTTATGTTGTCATATCTTTTTTATTAGTTGTTTTAAAACTAATCATCTTATTTTTAAACTACATCAAAACATTGACCCACCTGCTTACAACTAGTCCAGTAAGATCTTATTATCCAAGTTCAAATCCTCTTATAGTGTGCTCATGATATTTACGGACATTTTGCACTTGTGAAAATTGAACACGACATCTCAGGAAAGGACCGCCTACAATTTTATTTATTCTAACTAACATATCATACTTCTTTTTCTATCTTATTATAGTTAGTCTTCAATCAACCTATTGGCGTCAACTTGGTCATGAACACCCGAAGAGTAGTATTCGGCTTCTCTAGATTATTTACAATCTAACTGTGTCGGTTGTTACAAAATCTTACAAATTGAGTTTCGTCATCCTACATATCAGTTTTAAGTTCAAATACACGTTTAATCATTTTAAACCGTTTAATTATAGCAATTTGGTTAATCATTTTGTGTAAAATTAGTTAAAGTCACATTTGTACTATTTAACCTTGCACTAAATCCAAATCAAGTTTAATTGTGATTTTAATTATTTTCATCAAACACTTTGGTCATCACGTAATTTTACACAAAAGTTTACTCTAGCACAAAATTTGTCAATATATTCATAGACAAATTCATATGTCCTAACTCTTGTAGCGTTATAATAAAAGCCAAGCTTTATTAACAAGTTCTAATAATCATTTACCACAATTTCTTAACACAAGTGTTGTCATGTTCACACTAACTTTAAAACAAATCACATTTGAAGTTTTAAAACCACTTAAAACTCTAATTTAATGCCGAAGATTGCCAAATGAATCTTATTGATTGTATTCACATGTGTTAGCGTAGATCATGTGTAAGTACTGGGAATTAAATTCGGCAAGACTATTGACCAAGAACGAAATCGGGCAAGGGAGGCAATCGATTAAAATTGCAGGCTTCTTGCAGCAAGCTTCAGCAGGGCGTCGAAGACTGAGAGTTAACTACAAGAATTAGCGACCAATCTGATGAGTCACCGACACAACAAACTTGTAATGACTGGTTTGTGACATATCAACCGTTTAGCATCATGACGGGTTCAGCAGGCCAGAATCAGGTTCAGATTCGCTCACAACATGATTCCTTAACAGAATCGTTTGATTCTGTAGTTAAAAGGATGACCAGTTTATTAAATCAAGAGACAAGCGAATTTGGATGTTGAAAGCTTATTACGAGAGCAAGTCAAATTGGAATACGTTAACTGGGATTTGCAACGAGGCAACATCCTCATGAAAGCCATGCCACGACTAAAGATTAACGAGATGAGATGCTTCTCTCTCATCATTTAGTCTGATAATGTTTTGTAATGGGTTAAGGATTAGCGAGTTATATATATTGATAACTGTAACCTATTTTATTCATCCAGTTATCGTTAACAAGTTTAGATTATGGAAATCTCTGATCTAATCGTCTATTACCTTTAACTTGAAGATGATATGTGGTTAAAATCTTAAAATAACTCCCCTTAAGTCCATCTCTTTGTTGTTTTTAGTATTTCTTCTTAGTCATTTTTTTTGTCTAATTGCCAGGGTGGGGGTTGGGCATGTGCGAGAGGTGCACCCGCATAAGGCCCAAAGTTTTGAGGGGGCCAATAAAAGAATTTCATTTGCTTAACTTATATAAAATTATTTAGTTGTTATTTTATGATTTAAATAGAAACGTAAGGATATAAGAGAGAGCTAGACTTTTTTCACAACATAGGCGAAGTCAAATGTTTTAGATTTGGCAACTTCACTTTCTTTTTTGCTCACTTCTCATTCCCTTTCTAGGCGCCCATTTTTTTTTAAAAAAATATACATATATCCATTCAACCTTTAAGAGCCCATTTTTACTACTCACATAGGAGATTTAGAATCTTGGAAATAGCCTTGCTCGTTGCACTCACATCTTGGAGACAAAAGTCTATGTTTCTTGTTAGGCCATGAATTTTATACTGAAGATCTTTTATCCTTAACTGTCTTATGGATAGGTTATCATTGAAATATGTATCAGGATATAAAGGACCGACGATCCTCGGTATTATTTGTTTACTAATGATTGCGTTTAGTATGGTGATGTGTTAGACAGGTTTGTATCAACTATCTTCATATAGCAACTTCTAGCTGGAGCATGGATCCAGGATACTACTTCAACACAGCTGATTATGGACGAATTCTCTAGAAGATTGATGTTTAATAACAACAACGGTATTTAGACTTGGTCTACCGCTTATATCGCTGCTGGATGACTATTGGCACGTGGTCAAAGATCGTGGAGCGGCTAAGTGGAGGACTTCCGGTTAATAGATATTGTTAATGTTATTATCTTATTTAAACGAGCTATGATTGAGTAGAAATAACACATGTAATATTGCACACACTAGAGCTGAAACAAGCATTCTCTCTACACTAGCATACTTTGTAATCTCGATCATACACTCCACCACATTTGTAACCACCTTTTTTTTATTAATATAATCGACGGTGATAGTTTTCACCGTCCGGGGGTTTTTTGTGCCGGAGATCACGATAATCATATACTCGTCGACCAAAGGTTACCTTGTTGATCATTAACTAAAGTAATCCGACCAAATATTATCTTATTAATCCTTGACCGGAGTTATTTTACCAAAGATTACCTTGATAAGTTTTGACCGAAGTAAGACTATCTTGGTTAAGGGCTTTTTCCCTCGTGATCAAACCTTTGTGTTCACTAATATTCCGATTACACACTTGTCATTATCAAGTTAGCACCTTACCTCACTTAACAGATTTGGATACTTGATCCTTAACAGATTTTTATCCAAAACAATTTGGCGCCCACCGTGGGGCAATTGGTGCTGTAATCCATATTATTCTTATCATTCTCAACTTTTTCATACCCACATCACTATCAATGGCCTCTCAATCAACCTCTGCTTAATCAACCATGACGGCCACGGATCCTCTCTCATCGAGGACTTTGCCACCGATTCCTCCGCCAATCACGGGAACGCAACGGCCTGCTGTTGCTGGGAGCAAGACGCAACTACCAGTCTTCCAGAGCATAAGGACCGCTGCTGCTTCCCAGGTGGTTAATACTAATAGTGATGTTTCATCTATGTTTTCGCAGGTTAAAGCATACATGGAGCAGCAGAACAAGACTAATCAGAGGATCCTTCGTGAGATAGAGGATCTCAAGAAGAACAAGAGGCCAGCAGAGGATCTCACCCCCCTGATGCCAAGGATGCTGGATTACACCAGTCCAGAATCCATGGCTCAGTTCTCTCAAGGATCATCCATCCTTCAACAGGGGTCCATGGGTCAACAGACTCAAGGATCCTCGCTATTTCAGCCAGGATCATCCATCCTTCAACAGGGGTCCATGGGTCAACAGACTCAAGGATCCTCGCTATTTCAGACAGGATCATCTATCCTTCAACAGGGATCCATGGGTCAGCAGAATCAAGGATCCTTATATTATCAGCAAGGATCAGTCATCATTCCACAAGGATCCTATGGTACCCAACCTCAAGGATCCTTCATCCCGAATCAAGGATCCTTCTTTCCGAATCAAGGATCCTCAGGTGTCCAACATCAACGATCCTCCGAAGTCCATCAAGGAGACATAATCCCCATGCAGACTATAGCCTCTGGAGGACCAACTCTTATCGCAGACTCCTCCTATCCCATCTACTCATCCGAGATGCCAACTTTCACTCATCAAAGAGGTAACTTGTACGATCCTTTATCCTTAGATGCTAACCGTGGTTCCATGCAGGATGCAGGTATCAACCAAGCTATGGCCAAGGAGCTGCAGAAGCTCAAAGATATGATATCCAGTGTTCCCGGGGTCATAAGACCAATTCCCGAGATACCCGAGAGAAGTCACAGAGTATCCAGATTCGCTCCGCCTATCTGTGATGCTGAAATCCCGAAGCGGTTCCAGACTCCGAATATGAAGACTTACGACGGGACCACTGATTCTGAAAAACATGTATCATAGTATAGGGAAAGGATGGAAATCAATCCTATTCCGGAGAGACTCAAAGAAGCTTGCTTATACAAGGGCTCTGGATCCACACTAACGGGAGCCGCTCTAAAATGGCTGCTAAGTCTTCCTCCCTTTTCAATTACTTCTTTCTCTCACTTAGTTAACTTGTTTAACACTCAGTTTTCCTGTAGTTGGAAATTTGAAAGGTTAACCAGTGATTTATATCGTGTTGTCCAACCTAGTGATGAATCCCTTAGGGATTTCGTCACCAGATTCGGCAAGGAAGCTCTAGAAATCCCAAATATTGACATGACTACTGCTATTGAAGCATTCAAGATGGGAATTCAGAAGAGCTCCCCCTTTTATGATGATTTAGTGATGATTCCATGCAGGACATTAGACGAAGTCAGAAACAGGGCATTAAGATACATCCGATTAGAAGAAGATAAAAGGATCCAGGATCGTCTTGGAGGACAAACGAAACAAGAAACTCCCGAGAAGAATAAAGGATCCTGAAATAGAAACAACAATTCAAAGCCGTTCGCCAAGCCCAATAATCACAACATGCGGGCAGTTGAAGAAGGAGATGACGATGAAGACTATCCTTGCATCTCCGATTATTGTTTCTCTGTGGATACTCATGGCTTGATCTGTGCAATGAAGGATCTGGGAGAAAAAGCAAGGTGGCCCAGAAAAAATGAGAAGGTTGTCGGCTTCAAGGACAAGTCTAAGTGGTGCGCTTTCCACGAAGATTTTGGCCACGCAACAGACGAATGCATCGGCTTAAGGAGGAAAATTGGTTACCTCATGAGCAAGGGTCACTTTAAAGAACTCTTGGGAAGGAAGAAATCCAAGATCCAAGATCCTGAAGACCTTCCACAGAAAGCAACACCGCCACCAACAGATGCTCATGTGATCAACTTTGTCTCCAGAGACTACGAATTATTTCAAGATTCTTGTGCCATAAGAGAAGATCCCGTAGTAGAATTCGAACTGGGCGACAAGAGAAGACCGCTAATCCCCATTACTTGAATGACTGATCAGAGAATCTTCTTCAATTCAAGGATCCAGGATCCTCACCAGGACAAGCTGGATGTGCGAACGGTCAATTTCATTTCAGGAGGTTCAGACATATGTGGAACTTATTTCTCTGCAGCAAAAAGACTCGCTAAAGAGATAAAGATGGATAAAGGATATCAACCAATAGTGTCAACCACTCTAACAACAGACAAGACAATTTCTTCGATGACGAAGACAAATTGAACATTCAGGATCCTCATCATGACGGTTTGATTATTACATTATTTATCTCTAACCATTATGTACACAGGATCCTAGTAGACGGTGGCAGCTCGGTCAACATTATCCAACTTGATGTTCTTAAGAAAATGAACATCCCGGATTCAGAAATCATCCCCAGAACATCGGTGCTAGTTGGTTTCAGTGGCGAAACCAAGAAGACACTGGGGAACATCAACCTCCCAATTTATATCGAAGGGTTAAATTCATACCAGAAATTTTGTGTTATAGATAACCTTTCCTGTTGCAATGTTATTTTAGGTAGGCCGTGGCTCCATGGAATGAAGGCTGTAGCCTCAACTTACCACAAGTGCATCAAGTTACCTACTCCTTGGGGAGTTGTAAAGATAGTAGGTGACCAAGCGGAGGCCAAGAATTATTATTCATCATCAATGAAGCCAACAGCCAAGCCGACCATAGCATAACAACTACAGCAACATCCTAGGGACGTGATGGAAGCTCGGGAGAAAGACCTTAAAGAAGTATCATTGGACCCCGAGGATCCTGAAATAAAGGTGTTCCTAGGATCCAGTATCCCAAGTAAGAGTCTGTTAGATGCAGAAGCCATAATGTTCTTAGAAAACAAGAGTTATCAGGAAGAATGGCCAAATGGGCAGTGAAGTTAAGTGCATATGATATCCAGTACAAGCCGAGAACAATAATCAAGTCTCAAGCACTGGCGGACTTTGTGGCTGATTTCACTAGTGATCTACAAAAAGAAGCTGACTTGGAGGTCCAACAACTGGAAAAGATCAAGGATCCTTGGATCCTCTTCACAGATGGAGCATCCAACGTAAGAGGAAGGGGATTGGGCATACTACTAAAATCGCCACAGGGGGACATAATACCCCAGTTCATTGCATGTGCATTCCAAGCTACCAACAATGAAGCAGAATACGAAGCACTTATAACAGGTTTACTCTTAGCCAAAAATATGAGGATCAGGTATCTTCAAGTTTATATGGATTCTTTACTCATTACTAACCACTTTAACGGTTCCTATACCGTAAAAGGTGAAAATATGATCAAATATTTAGAAATTGTGAAGGAATTAACAAAATCTTTCGAAGTGTTTAGTATAGTACATGTACCAAGAGAAGAAAATGCCGGGGCAGACGCTTTGGCAAATTTATCCTCATCCCTAAAAATACCAGAAAATACCAAGATCCCAATTATTCACATACTCTCGCCAGCAATAGGAGAGCAAGAAGTTGGGGAAATAAAAAATGATAAGCAGATTGTGCTTTGGGATCCATTATCCTTGGACAATCAAGGATCCTAGATCCTCCCGATCAAAAAGTACATACAAACAGGAGAAATTCCAACAACATAGAATCCCAGATCCTTCAAACTCAAGGTATCACAGTAAATTTTATTAGATGATATGCTCTTGCAGGTCCATACTTGAGGTGCATCGAGGATCCTGAGATCAAATAAGTACTCAAGGTTTTTCATGAAGGAGACTTCGGCAACCACACAGGTGGAAGAGCACTATTTTCTAGGATACTTAGAACTGGATACTTCTGGCCAACAATGAAGAAGGATGCAGTGGAGTATTCAAGGAAATGTGATGCTTGTCAAAGACAAGCAAACATCCTTCATCAGCCAACGGAACCTTTATATCCTATATCCTCCTCATGGCCTTTCATGAAATGGGGTATGGATATTGTAGGCAAGCTACCAAAAGCACCCGGTGGAAAAGTCTTTATGCTTGCTATGACTGACTACTTCGACAAATGGATTGAGGCAGAAGCATTTGTACCAAGTCCGAGAAAGGGAAGTAATATCTTTTATTAAACGAAATATTATAACTAGATTTGGTATTCCTGCTGAAATTGTTTGTGACAATGGTTTCCAATTTATCGGGAATAGAACCACTAACTTTTGTGACAGTTGGGGCATCAAAATGATTACTTCCACTCCGGTTCATCCTCAAGCCAATGGTCAAGCAGAGTCTAGCAACAAAATCATCATCAAAAATCTGAAGAAGAAGCTAGGATCCAAGAAGGGAAAATGGGCTGAAGAACTTCCTTATGTTCTTTGGGCAGACAGAACAACTCCAAAGAATGCAACAGGTCAAACACCCTTTTCATTGGTATTTGGATCCGAAGCAGTAATTCCCACAGAAATGGTGGTTCCTACTGCGAGAACGAGCATCCGTGATCCTCAAGCCAATGAAGAAATCCTTCTTGAAGACTTGGATACTATAGAAGAACTCAGAGACCAAGCAAAGATCAGAATGACAACTTATCAACAAAGGGTAGCTGGGGCATACAACAAAAATATCAGAATCAGAAGATTTTAATAAGGAGATTTGGTGTTAAGGAAAGCCTTCCAAAACACAACAAATCCAGCTGATGGGAAGCTAGCGCCCAAATGGGAAAGACCTTATCAGATTGAGTCAGAAGCAGGAAAAGGGGTATATCATTTGCTCACAATGGAAGGCAATAGACTACCAAGAGGATGGAATGCTATCCACCTAAATAAGTACTTTTTCTAATCAGGATCCAGTATCCTGAAAGGATATATTATCCTTAAAGGATCAAGAATCCTAAAATCGGTAATATCTATCTGATTACTTATCTATTTTTTATTCTTGTTATTCTAAGGATAATATATTCTTAACATTTATCTTTTCCAAGTTTTTAAGTAACAATGCAGATTTCAATAAGAGGTTCAAAGTCTAAGAGGTTGGCCACCTCTCCTTTATATATAAGGTACTTTACTATTTCCCTTGGCCTTGCCCACGATTGGATGACCCCCGATGGTCATATCCCCTAAGGTTTAAAGGTTTTCACCTTTCTCACGATCGCCAGTTGCGCACGCTATCCGACGTATAGTTCGGGGCAGCGGGACCAATACACGCTTAGTGGCTAACAATTTCGTTGTCTCCGGCTATATGGAGGATCCTACGAATAATGGTAGACGTACCATTTCCTAAGGTTTAAGGGGTTTTCACCTCTTCTCAAGGGCCATGTCGCCAGTTAACATCCGTATCTTTGGGCCAGTCCCCAGTTTGGGCTTGTCCCCAGTATTTGGGCTTGTCCCCAGTTTAACACCAGATTACACGGGCTTGTCCCCAGATTACACGGGCTTGTCCCCAGTTGCACGGGCTTGTCCCCAGTATATTATTTGGGCTTGTCCCCAACTTAATGGGTTTGATCCCAGTTAATCTTATGAATTATTTGCAACAGACTAACTAAGTTCTTTGTGAAGATCAAGAATCTAAGGATCCCGGATCCTAAAGCTATTCCTTCAAGGATCTTCCGGTAACTTAGGTCTATCTAGACCCTCTGGTATGATCTGTATTAATTTATGTATCATATTTGTTGCAATTATTTTAAATATTTCAATTTAGAAGGTTATTCCCTTAAACCTGTTTTACTACTAAAGATATTTTACCCTATTTTAAAGTTACTATATCCTAAAAACTTTTACCTTATTTTTAAGGATACTCTGTCCTAAAAACTTTTATCAACTTTTAAGGATATTCTATCCTAAGCAATCGTAATAAGGATCTTTTATCCTAAAAATCTTTTACTTAAGATTATTTTGCAAAACTATCAACAACGTTAAGATTATATCTATTAAAATTTTTGAAAATAAATAACAAGTAAAAAGTCAAAAGATTTATATATTAATTAAAATAATCCCCTAGGACTTATCCAAAATTCCTAACCCAGACTTCACCATAGATAAAGATGGACCATCCATCCGGGTTAAGTGAAAGTTACTAATTGTTCATAAAGTCCAGGGAAATTAAAAAACAGGGGCAACAAAGGCTTCATCCCCACAAACAGAGGATCCCTCCACCTTTGTCACCCCTGCTAATTGTCTTAAGGATCATGGATCCTTTATCCTAAATACTATTGTTTATTACAAACCATGGAAATTGTCTCTAAAAACACCATGAAAGCAAAATAAAAAGTGGGCTCGGGCCTTGTCTTTCACTTAAGCTGCATCTCCAACCGCAACATCACCTCCTTCCTTGCCAGCTTCAACCGCATCCTTAACGCCACTGGTCCCAGCCTCGGTGTTCTCAACCATTTCCTCGTCATCCTCACCACCAAGGTCATCAAGAGCAGCCTTCCATTTCTCCACATCCCAGGCCGACTTGTCAAAAACAGGATCACCGGCCTCAGTCGCCATCTTGATCCGTGCCTGGAATATCGATCTAGCACCCCACACCTTGGCTTCATCAGTTGCCTGCTCCACTGCCTCTTGACGTTGGGCTTCGGCTAAGGATAGCTGATCCTCCAATTGCTTCTTCTCCTTGGAAAGTTGGGTCATAGCTTTATCCTTAGCAACCATAGCTTTTCCTAAGCCTGACATTTTCACGCTCATCTGATGGATAATCTTTTCATAATAATCCTTCATAACGGTCACAGCCTATCATCAAGTTTCATATCAGAATCGGAACAATATTGGATCCTAAAATGTTGGAAGAATACAGTATACTTACAGAGCAGGCAATGTCACAATGGGTCTCAAGATCAAGGGATCTTTTCCTCTTGGAAGCTGCTGATTTGGCCCTGGTCGTGGCAAGTCTTAGGTTCAGAGCTAGTTCCAGCCTTGGAAGCTTCCTTCTTGACAGCAGGAGAGGTGACCATACAGTCGATTTCATCCAGGGAGAACTTGAGAGCAGACTTTCCTGATTTCTTGGTGCCTATGGAAGAAAAATTGACAGATAAGTCTTCTACTTTATTCTAAATACTTTTAAAAATTATTAACTTACTTGACATGCTTGAACTTGAGGAGATATCACAAAAACCTTCGACAAATCGAGCTTGAAAAGTTCTAACCGCAGTATCCAGCTCTAGGAACCGTTTTGTTTTCTCTTCTGTTCCAGGTTATTTGCTCAATGAGGCGATCCTCGGTATTATTTGTTTACTAATGATTGCGTTTAGTATGGTGATGTGTTAGACAGGTTTGTATCAACTATCTTCATATAGCAACTTCTAGCTGGAGCATGGATCCAGGATACTACTTCAACACAGCTGATTATGGACGAATTCTCTAGAAGATTGATGTTTAATAACAACAACGGTATTTAGACTTGGTCTACCGCTTATATCGCTGCTGGATGACTATTGGCACGTGGTCAAAGATCGTGGAGCGGCTAAGTGGAGGACTTCCGGTTAATAGATATTGTTAATGTTATTATCTTATTTAAACGAGATATGATTGAGTAGAAATAACACATGTAATATTGCACACACTAGAGCTGAAACAAGCATTCTCTCTACACTAGCATACTTTGTAATCTCGATCATACACTCCACCACATTTGTAACCACCTTTTGTTTATTAATATAATCGACGGTGATAGTTTTCACCGTCCGGGGTTTTTTGTGCCGGAGATCACGATAATCATATACTCGTCGACCAAAGGTTACCTTGTTGATCATTGACTAAAGTAATCCGACCAAATATTATCTTATTAATCCTTGACCGGAGTTATTTTACCAAAGATTACCTTGATAAGTTTTGACCGAAGTAAGACTATCTTGGTTAAGGGCTTTTTCCCTCGTGATCAAACCTTTGTGTTCACTAATATTCCGATTACACACTTGTCATTATCAAGTTAACACTTTACCTCACTTAACAGATTTGGATACTTGATCGTTAACAGATTTTTATCCAAAACATTTCTCGTGTTTTATGATTTGGAAAAGATGACAAACAATCACTATAAAAAAGAAGAGTATAATCAAGCACATTTTGTCTATTACAATAAGACATATACATACACAAGAATTGAAAGCTAATTCTAAAAATGCATTTAATTAATTATATGCAAGAAATAACTTATTAAGAGAATATATCCATCTTTAACTAGCCATGATTCGTGGGATTGTATTGATTATTATCTTTGATATTTCCCTTATTTAAGCGATAGCTAGATGATAAATTCTAGGGACTTAGAGTTTTGCCATTCATGCAGATTAAAGTGACAAGAAGTAGAACGACGGGTGACATTCATATCTCCCTTTCATATATACATGACAATAATGAAAGTCTAGAGAAGTTCCTAAGTCAAGTCTCAATTTCTCCGATAATTTTTAGATAAGAAAGTCTAGAGGAGTTCTGAGGGTATTTAACTTAGATATCAGCGAATACACTCGAATATTCAAATCCTATAATATACAACATAACATTTACACAATTTTTTTTAAGATTATCAAAATAGGCATTTTATATCCAAAATTTTAAATAGACGTATAAAAAACTCAACCAAATAGATATAGCTAATAGAAGTTTAACACATAACACCTTTACTATGCACCAAATAAACCCCGCCGTACAAAAAAAACATGAAACAAGAAGTTGGCATCTCACTTATCATGATACACTAGCTTGGTGCCCGCGCGATGCGACGAGGTACACGTTCAAACACGGCATCGAACGCATACGCGGTGACCTCACTATAGTACACACGTAGCCTGACTATAGTATGCACGTAATGCGACGTCAGACGTGTAACCATTCGTCAGTGAACGAGTAACTCGGTCTGAAACATGACCCAGGCCTACCAGACTCGTTGCGACCCTAATTGCATGTCATGTAACATGTTATTTTTTAAATTCTAAAAAGTATAGCAATACCATACTTAAATTAAAGAGAACAAAATGCTCGTTTTTATGGTGTAATTTTATTTAAAAAAATATTAACATGTAAAAAAGTTATGGTCGTTAAAACTTCGTGGGGTGTTGGTTTAGAATAAGGGGGTTAATATGTAACTATTTAATAAGTTAACAAAACGTACCCTTAAGTTTAAGGACCATAATTGTAAGTATGTTTAAAACTAAATTGTTAAAACTTTAACCGGACATGATCATGGTATGCAAAGACTATACTACCCCTAGATTTTCAAAATTGATTGCATTAGTGATTATACTTTAAGCAATAGTGATTGTACCTCTTAAAATTTAAGAGGTCTTTCACTCATGCATTATATATAGTATAGATATCTCAGTTGGATACAGATGCCTAAATGTGAATAATCAGGCTAGACACTCAAGGGCGAAGTATAGTTAGGGCCTGGGTGGCCCCGGCCTCCTCTGTTTTTTTGCGCAGTAGTGTAAATTTGCTCGTTTTCGCACGAAAATTTTTATACGTAGTCTAAATTTAGCTGTTTTTTATCGAAAATTTGAGCCCCCCCCCCCCCATCATTTGTGATTTTTTAATACATTTAGAGTCCGGCCCCCCGATATTTTCGTCCAAGCTTTGCCACTGTAGACACTGCCTTGTTTACCATGGCACCAGAGGTACCTGATAGCCTCTGCCAAACGGCCACGACACCTCCCTAACCTTATAAGTTATCTGCCGATGACAGGGCGTGCCAGGCACCTATGGAGTAGACAAGGTACTGTCTAGCTCGTTTATTCATTGTTTTGTTGCACTTTGGATTTCATGTGTCACACCAAATGTTACCTAAATACTATACTTTATATTTTATATGTTAATACAAAGTTTTTTTTGTGTTAGGGTCACAATAAAAGCAGCCTATCTATCTCCGTCTAGTTACTCCCATATTCCTATTCTTCTAAAACCTACCATACGAGTTGGATTTAACTAGTTAAAGTCTATTTGTTTATTCTATGGATTTGTAACAGCCAGTACCCTAGCTAGATCTTTAAGTAGTAGATGATCCCCCATCAGCCACTCCTACAATTTTCATAAACCACATCTATCTATATCATATATATCCACCAAAGATTTGCACCCGCATTATCGACAACATTCGCACCAGTAGCAGTAGCATGAAGATTTACTCATTTACATACCAGTAGTACCGGTGCATTGTAAATGACCTTTACAACAACCATCTCAACACCATCACCAGGACATCCCTAGGGTTACTAACCTAATGAGGCCAGCAGGTTACATATTCGGTGGAGATTACGGTGGAGATGGTGGTGGAAGAGACACTGGTAGTGGCGGAGTAAGCTGTCAAGATTGTGGGAACCAAGCCAAGAAAGACTGCCAACATATGAGATGTAGAACTTGCTGTCGAAGCCGTGGGTTCCCGTGTGAAACCCACGTCAAAAGCACTTGGGTTCCGGCGGCTAGACGCCGTGAACGGCGTCAACAACTCTCGTTGTCGCCTCAACAACAAAACTCAAGTAATCAGCAACTTAGTCTCATGATTACGAGTGGCGGTGATGGTGGCGGTTCTCAACATAATCCAAAGAGATTTAGAGAAGATCGTCATGCGACAAATCTTCAAAATACTTCTTCAGGTAATTAACTGTTTTAACTTGTATGATATACATATGGGACGATGATGAAAATGTTTACTTGACCGGTCAATGTCGACAAAATGTTCATTTTACCAACTAACTCTCGAAATGTTCACCCTAAAAATCATTAACCGATCACTTTAAATCATTGCTTGACATGTTCTTTAACCAACCAGATTCTGTCACGAGTCATAAAACCGTCAGGTCGCTAGTTTTTTCTTTCTTAAAATTTGTCTGAGCAGACGGAATTATTTGGGCGTTCAACGAGATTTATTTTGGCTTTCGACGATATTTATTATGGCTTCTGATGATATTTTTTGGACAAGTTAAAGATGCTAGTTCAAAATTCTAGTCGAGTAATGATCAAAAGGTGATTGAGTCGTCGAGTTTTAGGGTGGACATTTACAGGAATTGATTGATCAAATAAACTTTTTTATCAACATTGACCGGTCAAACGCACATTTTTAACTTTTGTTTTTAGAGCTAGGGTTTCCATTCCCGGCCGAACTGAGTTCACCGGCGTTGTTTCGTCGCGTTAGAGTGAGCGGAATGGACGAAACCAACGAGCAGATGGCTTATCAGACAGCCATTAGCGTCGGAGGACATGTTTTCAACGGAATCCTTTATGATCATGGCCCTGATCCAGGTGAATACAACCTGCATCCCGTAGCAGAAAGTTCATCCACCACTGGTAATAATCAACATCAAGGCGTTAATGTTATAACATCCGGCACGGCGGCCACCAGTAGCAGCAACATTTATCAAGCTGTCACCATTATTGACCCTTCTTCCATTTATCCAACTCCTCTTTGTGCTTTTGTCGCCGGTACGCAGTTTTTCCCGCCGCCGAGATCCTGAAGATGATAGATACAAAGATCATCAACTTATATATTATTATTACTTTCATTGTTATTGTTACTTTATGGTTACTGTTATATGCTATATATTGAACTCTTTTTGTATTGTTTGTAACCTAAATTGGAAAGAAAATGCATTAGAGATGCATGTATTTCCTTGCTTTAATCTTTTAATGACAAAATTTACGTTCGATGTATCTTTTTACATTTTTTCTTGGTTTGATCATCATACATTAAATTTTATATCTAATTACTGCTGATTATACACATTGTTTAATATTCAAACTCATTTTTATAAATTCAAATGAAATTCTTGATTCTTGAGTTTGAAAATTAGCCTGACTCTAAGGTTTTCGAGGTGTTCTGAATTGCTTATTTTTATCAACTTATAAGTTATTAACTTTTTTAAAAGTAATAATGTGTTTGAGATTGCTTTTGGTATGAGAGAAAAAAGTTAATAATTGGAAGATTTACTTATGTCACACTTTGATTTAATAAGAAATCTCAAACACCCCAAAGGGTTTATTTTGATTTAACATTTTTGAATATTAAACTAAATTAAAAAAATGTCCAAAACGAGTTCAACATGTTATCAATTTTATAAAAGATATAGTCATGTTATAGAATATAAACGAGCCCATAGATCTATCCACACCCCTCTTTCCTTCGCACGAAAATGCCCATGGTCACCCATAGCGCGCCCCATATTGAAGGTTACATACGTTCAAACAGGGGAAAAACATAATCAAACACATGACACAACTTAATACGTCTAAAAGACTAAGATGTCACTAATTTACATAACATAATAATTTGGTACGATGTGTGTATACTGTATAGATTATTGCATGAGGTGTGAGTGAGGAATATAGTTGAAACTTGAAAGTTAACTTTGGATGTAAGGTTTGAATTTGTGACTGGGTTATGAGCTCGAGGTTGCTCTTTTCCGGTAAATAATATACCTTGCCCTTGTTCTTCTTTTCTTCTTTTTCCTAAATCATATTTAAATCAACCAAATAACTTTAAACTTTAAAGTTAAAATATAACCAACAAAATAAATAAATACTCCAACAAGTAACTAATCTGTCGCCTATGTAAGTCAACTTTTTGACCAGAATCTTTATAATTGAAAGCCAATCATTGACCAAAAACCTAACAGTTAAAAGGTGCTTTGAAATTCAAAATGATACTTTCTAAAACATATTATTATCTTTAGTTAACCAAATTTGTAACAAAACAAATCTTAAAGTTTTGTCGGCAACAAAATTAAATCTGTGTTTCAAATCCCAGTTCAACAACATGCATGGTAGCTACTAGTCTTTGATTCAGGTTAATTAGATGACACGATTCGATTGTTCAACATGTATTCCGCCGTGTTCAACAAAGAGCGGCCTAAGTGTACAATCTCCACCTAGGCCAATAGACGATCGAGTTGGCACCATACCTTGCTTAGTTAGTTGTCAGTGTTACCTATCATCTCATCTTTCTTCTTTATGGCAATGACCTCATGATGAACTACATATACATTGCAACATGAAAGTATATGCGGGATATGGACCCATGGGAGGCTCGGAGGGTGTGCGAGCCGCACCATCGGCCGGGGCACATAAGTTTTGGGGGCACAAACCTTTTTATACATATTACATATATATGTTTTATTGGTGTTAAAAATAAGATTATTTGCAATGGTTTATTAGATAATTACATGCTCAGAATGGTTTCTGCTTATAACAAATTGGTCGATAAAAGTTTTATTCATGTACATTTGCGAATAAAAATTTTTCATTAAGGCGTACTGGCCTTTTTATTTTGGCTCGGCCGAGGTATTTAAATTCTCGGAGACCAAGGCATCACCGAAAATTTGAAAGAAAAAGAGTAAAACTTACACCCACTGATATCAACATAACAACCCAATACTTGCAACTTATGACTCCCTAAAGAAACAGAGAAGACTAAAGCCACTAACACGTAAACACAAACTGATCGATCACCATCATGAACAAAACTGTTAGTCAATGAACTTTTACTAGCATTTATTGTCTTTTGTAAATAAATAGATACAAGATTTTTATACTGTATGATCTGTATGTTCATTTGAAAAAATCACATACTACCTCGACCGAGTGTAAAAAAAACTTCCATCAAAATACAAGAACTTGGGATAGGCTAAGAAAAATCATATACAAGATAAATGGTAACAACATACACATCTTATGCATAAACATTATTGGAGAAGTGATCATTGGAGACGAGAATGGTTCGGAAATTGAGAGACCAGCTTTGTGAATAACCTCTGTAAAATATATATATACGGTGAGACAACATAATATTTTGACCATGACAAACCGTTTAGAGCAAAGTTGTGCTGAGTTGTCGGATGACTTTATCTACAACATAATATTTTGACCATGACGAACTGTTGTATCAGTTTGTGTTGTGGATGCTCTAATACAAAATGTGATCGGCCCACCTTCTGACCAACCAAGAGTTGACATGTGTTACAATTAGGCTAGATTTAGCCTGCAAATCTACTTAATTAGCCATCTCATCAAACGTCAACTAAGCCAGCTTCAGTTCTCTTAACCTTCAAATTCACTTATGTTTTGAAAACAAGTAGGCTAAGAGAAGAAAAGATGAGACCGCTAAGGCTATGTGTAGTGGATAAGCTATAAAATAGGGCGACTTGCGCTTGTGGCGCCCAGTCAGCAAATTGTGAGTTTTTGTTTTAAAAGTGTAATAGTGTTGTAGCCCAATATATATATATATATATAGGGGATGAATCTTGCGAGAAGTGATATTACAGCGAGAAGTGAATGTGTAACACTATTAATCCCTAATTTTTCACTCCCTTGCTTATGATGTATTTTTCACTCCCTTACTATGTAGGTTGGTTGTATTTATGTCTTAATACACATTCAAACATACCTATACACATACAAGTGTACCGAGCCACATTGAAACCTACGTACCTACACACATACAAACATACATACACATATACAAACATACGCACCTACACAACACACATACACATAAGAAATGGAGTGAAATTATGGATTAATAAAGTTACACCTTCACTTCTCGAACTTCTCGCTGTAAAAAACCTCTGAAATAATCCAATACCTATATAATATATATATATCACACACAAACAATTATAATAATAATAATAATAAAACGAAAGTGATGAAGGGCAACAAAATTCATCGCCCCCCACCACCACCACCACCACCACCACCACCACCGCTTTTCGCCCATTTGTCGCCTAGGGGGGTCAGTGTTCACCAAAAAAATCACTCCCTTTTGTCTTGTTTTGTCGCCCCACTACCGGCGTCAAAATAAATTTAGCCTACTTGTGAGTTCTGATTCATGCCAACTCCTAATTTGTTAGAAGGTGGAACCCATTGTACTTTTTATTGTTATCAATACCAAAAGAAGTCTGTTAAGGCTTAGTTTTTTTAGCGCTTGTCCCTTGTGGCAAGGGAAGTGTATAGAAAGTTGCATACTACAAATGGTGTCTCTTTCGAAAAAATAGATAAAAAAGTCAAACTTGTCTATTTTAGTAATTTTCTCTAATAACATTCATGAAAAGGTAACCCATTCTGTCATTTAAGGTTGGGTGTTATCTTTTATAGGGTTTTCTTTCAAGCGATTTCTGCACCTTCATCTATGACTAGCCTCCTGAATAAGAATCAATATTGACTTCGTCAAATAAGAACGAAAGTAAGGGGGTGTTTGGTAGAGAGATTTGAGGGTGGAGAATTAGGTTTCTCTTGTTTGGGAGAATTAGGCGGAGAATTGGGCGGAGAATTGGTTTTCTCTGAGAATTGGGTGTAGGCAAAAAGTAGAGAAATCCAATTCTCTCCATTTGGAAGAGAAATGGAATTCTCTCTGCTTCTAAATCGCGTATCTGCTCTACTCCATTAGCGTATGATGATGATGATGCTCCGACCGGCGATGGTGATGATGATGCCGACGTCCGGCACGGCGGCCGACGCCGCAGCCACGTCCGTTCGCGTCTCTGAGCCAAAACGAAACCCTAAATCGCGAGGCGGTGTTGCGAGGCGGAACCCTAAATCGCGGTGTTGATGTTGCGCGGCGATGATGATGACGCTCTACTCCGTTCGCGGTGTTGCGACGCGTCTCTGAGCCACCATTTCTCCACCATGATGATGCCGAGGCGGAACCCTAATCACATCTCTGCTCCCGTTTCTCCACCCATTTCTCTATTGTACCAAACAAAGGAAATGATTGTCAATTCTCCACCCATTTCTATTTCTCTCCAATTCCATTTCTCTCCCATTTCTATTTCCATTTCTTCCCATTCTTTTTCTCTGTACCAAACACCCCCTAAGTGTAATTAGTGAGAGAATGGGAATTTTGTGTACCTTCTTTATTTCATGTATAATACATGCATATATATATATATATGCATATATATATATATATATATATATATATATATATATATATATATTTGTGTATGTTTTAAATGTCACATTCATAAGAATAAGAATAGGAGATATGGTAGCCTTCCAAAACATGATTAATGAAATATATATATGGTAACAATTTGTCTCTTATTGGTGGGGTTCGGAGTTCGTATAATTCTTTCTGCTTGTTGTCACATAGGTATAAATTATAATTGTAAATATGTTCTCATATAGTCCAGGCCCGTTGGACCCTAATATACATGGATTTCGGGTGTGAGTCGGGTATGCAATTTATATAACTGGTATCTAAATATTATACTTTAAAAGATAAATTGCATTTAAATAAACTATCGTAACACGAGAGGATCAAACTAGTAATAATAAATATATATATATATATATATATATATATATATATATATATATATATATATATATTATTACTAGTTTGATCCTCTCGTGTTATGACAGTTTATTTAAAGTTTTGTTTTTCATTGTTTTGCTATTTTATGATGATTTATTTTTATTTTTTAACGTAGTTCTGTTTTAATTTAATACACATATATTAGTTTGTTATTATATATTTAACGTTTGAGTTTTATCAGTTGAGATGTTTAGGTTTTTTAGATTTTTAACGAACAAACATAAACGAACACGAGCATGTTGATTATTTTAAATATACAAACATAAACACAAATATTTGTCTAATGAAAAAAGGGGTGTTGATGTAGTTGACAATGGTGGGTAGTATCGGAAGTTAACCGACGATGGAGATGATAGACCATCAACGGGCAACATGTAAAATAGATAAATTAAATTAGGGTTTGAAGATGAAAGCGTTTATCAATAAATGAGATCTTATAACCCATCTGAGGGTTATTAGAGTTTGGTAAGACCCATAACCCGTGAAAATTATTCTTTGATAATTAAGGGTTATTTTACAAATAAATGAGATGTTATAACTTGTTTAAGGGTTATCCGGGTTTGTTGAGACTTAGGACCCGTGAAAATTATTGTTTGATTATGAAATAGTTTTACAAATAAATGAGATGTTATAACCCATTTAAAGACTATCCGGGTTTGGTAAGACTAATACCTGCGAATTCGGGTCAAATGCATGAGAAGTCACTATTTATAAATCAAGCAATCTGGTGGCTCTAGAGAATGGGGGAACAAACACCTAGGATTTTATGTAAGATGAGCGACACTATAGATAGTTAGATTATTATTGTAAATTGTAATGTATATAATTAGATTTAAAAAACACGTACAGTACTAACCTCAAAAACTATTTTAGATGCTTATTTTCCGTGTGTTGACATAGAAAATAGAAATCAGGTTAAACGACACCGTTTGGAGTGACAAACCAACTTATATTGTTTCTTTCATTCCATGCCAGGAGAAACGAAGATTCGGTACATCACGTAAGACCAGCCAATCAACAGGCGGAACATATATCATAATTACCTCGTCCTCAATAGCACATGATCATCATCTTACATTCTTAGAATTAATTAATATACATTACGACCATTCGAGTGAGAGTGACAAATCGATCCCAGCGATGGATCTGTTTCGTTCAGAGCCGATGCAATTAGCTCGTGTCATCATTCCCATGGAATCCGCTCATCGAGCCATTTCATACCTTGGTGAACTCGGCCTCTTCCAGTTTAAAGATGTATGTTATATATTATACGCGCGTCATTGTTATAGATCTAATATTATTCTCACACGTTCATGCATGGGCATTGTAATTAAATTTGTGATTATTTAATGACTGATCTACTGATCTAATTAATATGGCTAGTATTGAATATTCATAGATCAGTATTTTTTGCATGAGTATGTTTTGGACTGAATTTAAATTTTGATCATTAATTTCTTCAAATTTTTATTAGTGTGTGCATCATGTTGCTTTGATCTTTGTAACCGATTTTGGAAAGTATTGGAAATTATGTGTTTTAATGATTTCGCGGTAGATTTTGCAACAATGGTGGCGTAGAAAGTGACAGCAGTTGGTAATATGAATATATGATTTGATTATATATCTTCGACCCCATCCAGGGCTTGGACGGCGTCTAGGGCATGGTCTCGATAAGGGGCATGAATTTTTTTTTATAATAATCTTTTATATGTATTTAAAAAAAATAACCTTAAATAATGAGAGTTTATGCTCCGGAAACTAAAAAGGCCCAAAAATGTTATTGATGTAGTAAGTCAATAACTTTGTGTTGTTTATTTGTATCACAATTATCGTTGATCTTTTGAAAAAAAATCTATATATATATATATATATATATATATATATATATATATATATATATATATAAGGCCCATTTTTTAGTACTCGTCTTGGGTACTCCAGGGGCGAATCTTCATTGAGGTCCGGGGTGGCCCTGGCCCTTTTTTGCGCAGTAGTGTAAATTTACCCGTTTTCGGCCAAAAAATTTTATACGTAGTGTAAGTTTAGCCTTTTTTGGCCGAAAATTTGAGTCCGGCCCCCCTCGTTTGTGAAATTTTGTATACATTTTGAGCTGGCCCCCCCCTGGTGCCTCATTCCAAGCTTCGCCACTGGGGCACTCGAATTCTCAGAGACGGCCATGTAACAAATCCTTGGTGGGATACTGTTACGAATGCAAATATGCTATCTGGTTGTTTCTTTTGATAATCATAATAAGTTTTGTTTATATGTTATTATTCTTAATACTATTTGTTCTTACATAATTTTTTCTTTCTTTAATTTGCATAGCTCAACATGGGAAAGAGCCCATTTCAGAGAACATATGCTACTCAGGTGTGTTCACCTGTTGCTACAAATTCACCTATTTTCAACTGTCATTGATGATATATTCAATTAGGATAACAATTTGTTCAATTAATAAACTTTGCAGATTAAAAGGTGCGGTGAGATGGCACGCAAGCTGCGTTTTTTCAAGGAACAAATGTATAAGGCAGGTGTTTCGCCGTCGAAGTCGTCATATGGTTCAGTTATCACTTTAGATGAACTAGAGGTGAATAAACAGATTAACATGCATTTAATGATTATCTTCATGCAGCATGTGTCATTACTGATTGTTATTTTTTTGTGAACTGTTAGATCAAACTTGGAGAACTTGAATCCGAGCTGATAGAGATGAATGCAAACTCTGAAAAGCTAGAGCATGCTTATAATGAACTTCTAGAATATAGGATTGTTTTGAAGAAGGTAAGATCCGTACGATATATACTAATCGCTTGTATTTTACAAGTTCATAAATGTGTTTTTTTATTATTATTATTATTCAGATGGGTGAGGTTTTCAATTCTGCTCAAAAGAAAGCTACAGCTCAGCAGAGAGAACAAGATCATCGGCGTGTTGAAGGATCACTTGACACTCCTCTGCTACTAGACCAAGTAACTCATTCGTTAATAGATACAACATGTTTGTTTGTTACTCTTGAATTTTCTATACTTTGTGATACCATATATATTGTTTCTCTCTTTCTGTGGTTTTAAAGGAAATGACAACCGATTCGTCAAAGCAAATTAAGCTCGGGTATGTCAGTGGTCTGGTCCCAAGAGATAAATCAATGGCGTTTGAAAGAATTCTGTTTCGTGCAACGAGAGGCAATGTGTTCTTGAAGCAAGAATCAACTGGAGAGGCTGTGGTTGATCCTGTGTCCGGACAAAAGGTTACCGCATATTCAATGACCACACTTTATAAAATCCTCAAATAAATGTCTTATCTTTAATCGTTATCTTTTACGTGAAATAAATACTTTACAGGTGGAGAAAAATGTTTTCATAGTCTTCCATTCTGGAGAAAGGGCGAAAAGTAAGGTCCTAAAAATATGCGATGCGTTTGGAGCAAATCGTTATCCTTTTACTGATGATGTAGGGAAACAACATCAGATGCTTGCAGAGGTATGCAAATTGCAGTTAGTGTACTAAATTCTTGTTACTTTTGTTTGATTTATATGGTTTCGGATGTACTTAATTATCTTCATTATAAAATCTTGATAATATTTAAACTTATAGGTGGCTGGAAAACTTTCAGAGCTGAAAACCACTATTGATGTTGGACAACATCATTGGGCCAGTGTTGTACAATCTATTAGTCACCAGTATGAACAGTGGAAAAATATGGTAAATTTAAAATTTCACTAATCTATAACATATTATATACTATGCAGCTCCCGTTAACTTTGTTCAATCGCTAATATGTTTTATAAATTTGTGTTTTTTCATAGGTCAAGAAAGAGAAATCTATTTATCACACTTTGAATATGCTTAGTTTTGATGTTACAAAAAAGTGCCTTGTGGCGGAAGGCTGGTGTCCTGTGTTTGCTACAAATCAGATTCAGAAGACGTTGTTGCAGGCAACGATCGATAGTAACTCACAGATAGGGGCCATATTTGAGATTTTGCATACTAAGGAACAACCGCCTACTTATTTCTGCACAAACAAATTTACTACCGCATTTCAAGAAATTGTAGATGCTTATGGGTAAGCATCTGAATAATAAAGATGTCCTTATTTAATGAAAACTTAAATACGTCTACATATTTCCAGGGTTGCGCGGTATCAAGAAGCAAATCCTGGTGTATACACGGTTATTACTTTCCCGTTCCAGTTTGCTGTCATGTTCGGGGATTGGGGGCATGGCATCTGCTTGTTTCTTGCAACACTAGTTCTTATTCTGAGGGAAAAAACATACTCCAGTCGGGTATTTTTTATATACGCGTTTTTATTAAATTTTGCTTTTGTATATTGCTGTGTTTTAACTTTTAGCATTCGATATACTGACAATATTCTTTTGTGGGCGACAGAAACTAGGAGATATTATGGAAATGGCATTCGGTGGTCGTTATGTTTTCATAATGATGTCGATTTTCTCAATATACGCAGGATTCATTTATAACGAGTTCTTTTCTGTCCCGTTTGAACTTTTCGGGCCTTCTGCTTATGCCTGTCGGGATGCCTCTTGCGAGTACGGATTTGAAACATCAATCTTGATGACAATTTCAACCCACTTTTTTCATATTCAATGGATATAAAATTATAAATCATCTTCCATTTGGTGCAGGGATGCGACTACTATCGGATTGATCAAGGTGCGAGACACGTATCCGTTTGGTCTAGATCCTGTATGGCACGGGTCCCGCAGTGAATTACCGTTTCTCAACTCATTGAAGATGAAAATGTCAATCTTGCTGGGAGTAGCTCAGATGAATCTTGGAATCCTTATGAGCTATTATAATGCTAAGTTTTTTCGAAGTGACATAGACATCTTGTAAGCCGCATGCTAATAATAATAATAAATATTAATATTTTGTTCATGTTCATTGATGGCAATCTAATCAAGAATAATGAATATGCATTAACTTCAGGTACCAATTCATCCCACAAATGATATTTCTCAACAGTTTGTTTGGCTACCTTTCAATACTCATCCTTGTGAAATGGTGCACCGGGTCTAAAGCTGATCTATACCATATAATGATATACATGTTCCTCAATCCCATGGAGGATTTAGAAGATAATCAGCTATTTATAGGCCAAAAAAATCTTCAGGTTTCTTTTACTCGCATTATCCAATTCGTTTAGTTTGAACAAAGTGATAACTGTTTACTTTCGTGTCAGTTACTCCTGCTATTTCTAGCACTTATTGCTGTACCATGGATGTTGATTCCAAAGCCGTTTCTTTTGAAGAAGCAACATGAGGAAGTACGCACAAAACTTATCTCGATGACAGTCTTGTGTTTTTTTGATTATTTCCTTGACAGTTACTTACATTTTATTATCAGAGACACCGAGGGGAAGCCTATCAACCACTTGACACTCATGACAACAGTCTTGAACCGACAGGCGGATCACATGGCGCACATGAGGAATTTGAGTTTGGTGAAGTTTTGGTGCATCAACTGATACATACTATTGAGTTTGTTCTTGGTTCAGTTTCAAACACTGCTTCCTATCTTCGTCTATGGGCTCTTAGGTAAGTCGCAGACTCCATGAAACTTGAAATAACAAACATAGTGTATTAATTTCCCATAACTGATTTATTTTTATTTTAATTTTAATTTTTATCATGTGTTCAGTCTAGCACATTCAGAGCTTTCTAAAGTATTCTTTGAAAAGGTTTTGGTTCTTGCTTGGGGGTAAGTTAGTTACCATATTGCAGTCATGTTTTCCATCAGTTTGGATTAAGTTAAGATCCAGCAACTAACATTTTATTATGCAGATACGACAGCTTGGTGATACTTATTATTGGAGCTATCGTATTTGTCTTTGCAACGGTTGGGGTGTTGCTAGTGATGGAAACTTTAAGTGCCTTCCTGCATGCACTCAGACTTCACTGGGTAGAATTCCAAAACAAGTTTTATGAAGGAAATGGGTACAAGTTCGACCCGTTTTCGTTTGCTTTAATTGGCGACGATGAAGAATGATGCCAACAGCTTTCAAACGTCACCCCAATTCTTGATTTGTTTACAAGTCATTTGACTTATTGTTCTTTTCATTTGACATTAAATCGAGCCCGTTTGGATAATAATAATCATCGTTGTACCCATGAACTTACATGAGGCGATTTTACTTCACGCATATGTTTCTATTGCAAAGTTTTTCTTGATTAGTGTTCCCAATTGTTTGATTAAAAAAATCTCAAACAGAAACTACATAACACCAACATCTAGATCACGAGCAATAAGATCCCGGGTGTGTCGATACTCCTAGACATTATTATTAACTACTACAAGCAGACATTCATCTAGGGTTCACAGTTACAGTAAGATACAATATTATTAATACATTACATATACACAAATGGGAGCACGGTGTCCGCAATGGAACTAAATATTCAAGTGTTGGTAGAAACCACAGCTGAAACCATGGTATCCATCCCACAAGCATTGTAACCACTGCAAAGCTTGTAGTACCCATCCTCGCCCCAGTCTGCTCCCCACGAGTTCTTAATGATCCAATATGGTTTTTCCTTGAACCTCAGAGGCGCGTACCCAGCGGATCCATACCCAACTAGAAGCACACCATGATCCAGTTTCAGTTTTGAGCAAATATATGGACATGAAACTTGACCGATGTAGGTTTGCATCCACGCAGCATTAATCCCAACTGCACAACAAATACAAATCAACAATCCATATTAATCATGAGAGACATTTTAAGTTATGAATTAAGACACTGAATAATATACTTACTTGCAAGAGGGCCATATTTGACAAGATTTGCAGCGATTTGGTCTTCGTCCGTGGAAACGACACTAAAGTTGGACACTGACGCAGCGATTTTTGACTTGTCGAAGTGGCAGGTACCATCTTTCCCGGTGTAGGGATAATCTTCTTCTTTCTGAAGACCGCCTGCTTTGAGAATGTACTCGAATGCATTATTCATCAATCCACCATTACAACCCGAGTCGCATGAATTGCGTTCCTCAGGATCACACTGTCAACATCCAAACAACAAGATTCATATTAACTTTCAACGATAACGATGATTATGTTATAATGTTTGATGAGGTGAATCAGAACAAACCTCATGATCACAGTCCACAAGCTGTTGTTCGCTCAGGCTAACCAACTCCCCGGTTTGAAGGAAGTGAGATCCTTCTAGAGCACCGGTTGTACTGAACGACCAACACGATCCACATGAACCCTGAAACAATATAATTCATTCGTTTAACTTTAGCCGAACCATCAATTGAACACGAACAACTAAATCAACAAAGAATCCCGAATATGAACATGCCCGTGTAAGTTTATTCATCTGTTAACGGTATAATGAATTGTTCACTAACAGACATAAAAAGCTAAACTAGAACGAGCATTACTGAGCTAAAACTCGTTAAAAGTAATGTGAAAAATAATATGTTGGGCCTAAAAGTGTATTAAAACTAGATTAAGTTGTCATGAGTTAAAAAAATTTAAATGAATATATTAAGGGTGCGTTTGGGATTTGCTTATTCAAGTGAAAAATGACTTTTTGTTAAAAGGGCTTATTAACTTAAAATTTTTTTAAAAGAAGTTTTAAAAAAATGTTTGGATTAGCTTATTAGGCTATGTGTAATAAAGGGGTTACAAAATGGGGCGATTGCGCCATGTAGCGCTCAGTCAGTAAATGGTAGGTTTTTATTTGCTGGGGGGTAATGGTGTTGTAGCCCCATATATATATATATAAATATATATATCACACACACCTATATATAATAATAATAATAAATACAAACACACAACAGGCGACAAATAGTCATCTCCCCCCACCCCCACCCCCACTTATCGCCTGGGGGGCGGTGTTCCAAAAATTTGTCGCCCCTTATCGTTGTTTTGTTGCCCCATTACATATAGGAAAACCAATATAACTAAAAAGGACACTCTTTTTTGAAAGGAGTGTAATGGGTTATTGGGTTTTGAGGGTTAGAGGGATGTAATTAGGGTAAATCAAACTCATTAAGTTAATAAGTTACATATTTACTAACTTTTCAAAACCCCTTTATTTTGCCTTTTTCATAAGTTAAAATTCATAAGGCCGTATACAGCTTATTAACTTTTCAAAGAGTATAATCCGAAACACCCCTAACAAACGTAAACTAACAAACACCTTATAGACCTTCTAGTCCACACTGCTTTAACTAAAGGAACGTTTTTTTGTGTTCATGTTCGTTCATTTAACTAAACTATTCCAAATCTCTGAGAACTTAACGCCGTTATCTCTAAAGTCAAACCATTTGAGTGTAAAGAAAGTAACAACTAGATCTAAATAATTAAAGTCAGTACCTGGTTTTTAACGGGAGTAACGGCGCCTTTATCGCGCCAGTCAAAGTCTTCAGGCAGACCATTAGTTGGAAGAATGGGAGCCGTGTTGGCATCAGCCGGAAGGTTAAGACTACCACTTGCTAACCCAAGGTACTTCTTCCTGAACTCCGACGGAGTCAAGTCAGAAAACTTAGTGACGCCATGTGTAGCCGTCGGGTCAAGCAGCTGGTGTCGCTTAGCACGACGAAGGTTGGATTTGAAAACAGATAACCGGTAGTCATGCTCCTCTTTTGAACCATACGTCCTACCAAACTTATGTTTAAATAAGTTGAAGTGGTGGTCAGCGTTTAACAGAGGATCGTTGGCGTCTGGGATCACTTGACGGATCAACGGGTCGGATGATGAGATGGTGGTGATGGATATTATTAAGAGGAAGAGTAATCGGAGCATGGTTGAGTTGATAGATAAAGCTATGTTAATGTGGTCATGTGGTGTGATGTTATAGTAATTCCGAGAAGATGGTAGGTAGGTGGGATCTAATTGTTGAGGTCTTGAGACGTGTTTGTTTAGGATTTTGTTTTTCTAGCTAATGGTGTCAAGGTTGACTAAAGGGTTGGTAACATAAACCGACATTTTCTTGTCTTTTCTTTATTAACAAACAAAGAATTATTTAGATATTACGTATGAGGTGACCCAATTATAAAAGATCACTGTTAATTTGTTTGATCCAGGTGTTCGAAGCCTTAAGCGTCTTCAAAATATGTGAAAAACCACCCGTTTGAAGACATGCTGATTGGAATCGAACTGAAGATCACAATAATCTCGGTATTCATGCATTAATGGAGTTTATACTTGATCCTAACACTATATTATTAAGCATGCATATAATACACATAATCATATATTATATTTAGCATATGATCTTTATCAATCTAAACATAACGGGTACAAGACTAATTCACATGACGCGTCTATGTGTGGATTACGATGGATAATGATTCAAATTATATGAAAACTTCAAACTACTTCGTTGAGTAAATAAGGAAGAATATAAAAGGCAAACGTATACTTTCATTTGATTTTGTCCTCAAAATAATAAAGACAAATTTTAAAAATAAGTTTTATAGTTATAAAACGATAAGATTAGTATTGGAAAAAATATGAAATATTTATTTTATTGATTATATGTTTTTATAAAGGGTAAATAATGTGTGCGGTTAATAGCATGGATCTTGTTCCCTATTGTAAATTACGTTACATATAGTTTATGACCTCATGTATAATAGAAATCGCGAGAGTGATCCTTATGTGTAACATCGTATTTTCTTCTTTCACTATTAAATATATAAGATAAAATGGGTATTTCTATTGTCTTTTTATATTCTACTACTATTTATATAAATATATTATGTTTTACTTATACTGGTTCAGGTTCTAAAAACATTGCTCAAAACACAACGGATTGATTAGCGTTGATTGAAACTAACATGTCTAGTTATAAAAATAGCGATCAATTAACCTTCTCATGTGATCACATCCTTTTTAAACTTTTTTCAAAACGAAATACTCACACAACACTAATCCTACTATTAAATCTACATTTTTGTCCACTCACACCACATTTGAGGAAATATTACTTTGTACATCCCTTTAAATACTACATTAAGACCCCTATAATACACATTGTTTGATGTGGATATTCGTATCTATCGCATTTCTTTCTCTCCATTTCACAAAACTGTTTCTAGGGTTCGGAATTTTATTGAATTAAAGATAAACCCTTAGATCTAAGGATGAACGAGGTGCCACCTGAAGTACCACTTTTTCAAATGCAACCAATTAATCAATGAATAACATTTTTTTTTTATTTTTTACTAAAATACTCGAATATAACCGGCCCCTTTTAATTGTTTCTTCAACAAAGTCTTCAAGGTAAATTTACCCGAAATTGTTAACCCGAACCAACTGTGACGGTGTTCCCAAAGTACCCGATTAGGTTTGCCGAAAGTGCCCCTTTCACCCTTGTAATTCACCGGTTATTATCACAAGCAGCCCTTGGCTTTCTCACCTTGTCAGTTACAACCCCTAAATTTCTAATTCAATCGAATGGTCAAATACAATCTAATAATAATAATTACAACCTCCCTACATCGCCGGAATCGGAAACAACACTAAACAAACAAGAAGAAGCTTCAACAAACAAGTCAATGGATGACGAACACAAGATTACGGATCTGGAAACAGCACGAGGCGATCGGTCAGTGTGGCTGATGAAGTGTCCGGTGGTGGTAGCCAAGGCATGGAACTCAATTCCTTCAGATTCTCAACAAAACCTAGCCAAGGTTGTTATCTCGCTTGATCCTCTTCGTCCTGAAGATCCTTCGTCTCTTCAGGTAACCTTATTATTTGCTTTAATAAGTAACTAGTTTGTGGACTAGCTGGTGCAATTGATTTGATACCTAATTTTGGCTGATAATACTTGATAATTGATATTAGGTTAATTGTAATTATAATTATGTGATCTTGCCAGCCAGTGCACGGTTCGGTTATTAGCCTCGATTGGATTAACTGATTGGTTTTTGGTTAATCGGTTAGCTTTTCGGTTAAAAACTTGGGCTAAAGGTTTTACTTAAAAATACATGAAATGGACGCATGAATACATGAAACTGAATGTATAAATACATGAAATGTAGATATAAGTACATAAAATGGAGGTATATATATACAAGAAATGGTGGTATAAAACATGAAATGGAGGTATAAAAACTAGAAATATATGAAAATATGAATGGTTAGGTTCGGTTAATCAGTGGTACAGATAATAACTGATAACCGATTGTTGGTTAATTCGGTTTGGTTAATCAAGGGTACAAAATATAACTGATAACTGATTGTTGGTTTCGGTTTTTGGTTAATTTCGGTTTGGTTAATCAAGGTTAGATAAAATAACCAGTAACCGATTGTTTGTTAATTCCGGTTCGGTTTCGTCGGTTTTCAGTTAGGATTCGGTTAATGGCTCAATTATTGCTCTCCCTACTTGCTTTGAACTTGATATAAGGTTATAGTTAAGAATTTTGAATCATATTTATGAATTTGTTGCTTAGTTAAGAATTATATAAGGTTTAGCAGGTTTTATCATTGAGCAACTAATTAAATGCATAATTACATGGTCATGAGTGGTCAGTTAAGAATTTTGAATCATATTTATGAATTTGTTGCTTAGTTGTTTCTCTTATTTTTATTATGGTGATCAGTTCTCAATGGAGATGGCTGGCAGCGAGACGGTGAATATGCCAAAAGAAACCGATTATGCTTCAGCGACCGATTATGGCCTCACCTTGATTTGCTTCAGAGAATATACCCATATGCTCTTAACATGTACAAAGACTGTGTACCTATGGGTATATTCTCTGAAGCAAATCAAGGTGAGGCCATAATCGGTCGTTTTTATGAGTTTTGAATTCTGATAACATTGACATTGTTATGACGCTTGTGTGTTCTCTACATATGATACTTTTAGACTTGAACTTTATTGAACGTATGTTGTGCTAAGTAAACAAACAAACTAAAGGGCCCCGACTCTCGTTTTGAACAATAGTTCTTGCATTCTACTCATTGTGTTATAGGAGGGGTTGCTACTGAAGGGAGAGTTGAACACAAATTCGATATGCAACCCAATAATAAGAACATGGAGGAATACAGTAGAATGTGTCGTGAAAGAACAAACAAGTCAATGATCAAAAATAGGCAAATACAGGTAGAACATTTTCTTTATAGTTATTTAGACTTTGTATTATAAGTTTACACTACATTTGTTCATCTTCCTTGTTTGTTGTATAGGTGATTGATAATGACCGAGGACTGCATATGAGGCCTATGCCTGGAATGGTTGGTTTGATTGCTTCCAATTCGAAGGTACAAACTACAAAGCATTTGTTGGAATACCGTATGCCCGAGACACATAATTAGGTTAATGTGGCTAGTCGTGTTTGATCCAAGTCGGGTCATACCCAATAACGAGTTAGACAAACACCAATTATGTATTTGTTGAGATATGATCTATAAAACAAATACAGAACACGACACATTCAGAAATCGGGTTTCTGAATAATTACTTGAAAGTGTTAAATAAATTAATTGGTTAATTTATTTATTCAAATAATTATTATTGGAATGATTATTTAAACATGTGTTCTTTTATAAAATGGTTTATAAAAGAAGGGGTGTTTATATATTTTATAAGGTATAAAATATATATATCATTTAAAACATGAGTCACATACACTCCATACACTTGGTGAAAGTTGGTAAAGAGTTGATGTAGGTTGAGTAAGACTTACTTGACCAAGACCTAACCAAGGATTTGATGGAGATATGATCTCATTATTTAAAATAGCATCAACATACTTTCAAGTAAGAAGAAATATACAACACATTTTCTCTCTTGCTTTTGGTTCGGCCGAAGACAAGAAAAGAAGAGGTTCGGGTCTCGTTTTTCTCGTGTTCAAGCTCCCTAACATAGCTCGGTGTGTGTTGGAGGCTCGGGTATCTTCCGTTTGAGGATCTTCCCTTTGAAAGTCTAGCATCAACATCATCATCTTCTTCAACCATCAACTACATCTCTTAAAGGTTTAAGAATGTAAGTTTTACAATCTTTGATAGTTTAGTTTTTTCCCGTATTATTTGATCTTTTGTCTCGGGTTTCTAATCTTAAGATTAATGGTAATCTTGAAACAAGAATAAAGGGTTATTCATAGATTAACATATCATATAAACTTGTAATATATATATATATATATATATATATATATATATATGGATACATATGTTTAAGTTTGTGATTATCACGCTTCCGCCTTAATTAATGACTAGTTAAATGGTTAACTAAGTTTAAAATTTCCATAGAAACCCAACAAATGGCATCAAGAGCCGGGATACGGGAAACTAAGCTTCGGGTTTTCGGTTTTATATTTTTCCCCTTGAAAGATTCTATACAAAAATAAACATGCATGATTTTTTGTATTTAATCTTGTTATTATTTTTGGCTTTGTTCAAAAAAAAAAATAAAATAAAATAAAATATAAAACCGAGTTCATGGGCCGAAGCCCAATTCGGATGTGATTGGGCCGAAGCCCACTTCTTTAGGTTAATGGGTTAACCGAGAAGAAAAATAAAGGAGGGAAGAAAGTTAAATGGGCCGAAGCCCATTTTGGTTAAATGGGCCGAAGCCCATTAGACTTTTTATTGGGCCGAAGCCCATGTGTTTTGCACATGTGGGCCGAAGCCCATAATCAAGTTATTGGGTCAAGCCCAAATGGGTTGGGCTAGGCCCGATAAGGTCAAGGGGTTTTGGAACGGGTTCCTAAGACATATCGGGTTATGTTTGTTAAAACTAGACCGAGCCGTAGACCAAATGGATGTTTGTTGTGATTGTTATTAATTATTCAAAGTTTCGGTTTGTAATAATTAATTAGGGGCAATTTTGTAATTATTTATTCATATGGGTATGTAATAAATAGTTTATTTGTAATATCTTTATTTTATAGAAAAAATGTATTAGGACATTTGTTATGTAAATTTAAAGAAGATTGCAAAATTGGAAGTTTGGGCCTTATTGGGCCGGGTATGGTAATAATGGGTCTCACAAGCCCATTAAAGGGATTCAAGCCCAAATGGACCTTAGCCCACCCAATGAGCCCAAATGGAAGCTTATGGAAGCTAAGGCCCAAGTTCAAGCCCAATGGATCACAACGGGGTTGAAGAAGATGCTCGAAGCATTTGGATGCGGGATCGAGTGGGAGCTACAACATCCATGTGTCATGTGTCCCTTAGGATTGGACCTAAGACACACACTTGTTTCGGCTAACAAGTGTGGTCTAACTTAGTGGCTCGTGTCTAGTATAATTATGTATGCTTGTTAATTGATTGCTTGATTGTGTGGTTGTTAGATATTAGGATATCAACTTCGTCACATAGAATTAATTAACAAAGCATAAAACGGGTTCTAATAATTATCGGTAATTACGTGACACATAGTTTAATAAAATGGATTTATTAACTAGCCGTCTCACGCCCATAATAAAATGGTTTTATTATAAATTAGAATTTTGAAAATGGTTTCAAAATATCATGTTACTAAATGCATGTTAGAACATGATTTAAAGTTTTACAACTAGAATTATTAAAACTAAAAATCCCTTTTAAAATTAAGGATAATAAGTCAAACACCATCCTTTTGTATAACGCTTAACATATTAGTAAGCTCTTAGTGGGAAAAAGGTCACCTAACCGCGTAGAGTAAATTAATATGTTGAGGTAATATTGGCATATAAATGGGAAAAAGGTCACCTAACCGTTTGTATGTTGATATTACAAGTTGATACAAGTAGGACGACTTAAATTAGAACCATGTGAAGAGGGTCACCCAAGCGTGGGGTCTAATAGGTGTTGATGGGATAAACATGCCGACACGAAATATGATTTTGAACCGGTCCTATAAACTCTAGAAGTTGCAAAAGGGTTTGCAATTGTTATGAATAACTACCTTGATAAACCGACAATGGGAAAAAGGTCACCTAACCGGAGTCGGGTTTATCGTTGGATTCTAGATTTTAATTATTAATTATATTTGGTATATATAAAAGGGTATTAATAATTAAAAAGGTAAAACACTAAAATGAACTTAATTAAAATTCTGCAGATGGCCGCACACGTCGACGACAACATAATCCCTAACGTCCAAAATGTATCTCTCCGATCTATTCTCGCTAAAGACCGTCTTAACCACAATAACTTTTCGGATTGGTTCCGAAATTTAAGGATTGTTCTAAAACAAGAAAAATTATATCATGTTTTGGAAACACCTATCCCCAACGAACCGGAAGAGGGAAGTGAGGTCGAATATATGAATTGGGTCCAACATACAGAAGATTTCATTCAAGTGTCATGCCTCATGTTGGCGACTATGGTTCCCGAAATCCAAAAGGATTTCGAAAACCATAATGCGTACGACATGATTACTCAACTTAAGGAAATGTTCCTTAAGCAATCAAGAGTTGAAAGGTTCGAAACGGTTCGAGCCTTGCATGCATGTAGAATGGATGATAATCAACCAGTTTCAACTTATGTACTTAAGATGAAAAGTTACATTGATCGCCTCGCCAAGCTCAATTGTCCCATCTCAAAAGAGTTAGCAACGGATTTGATCCTTAACTCCCTGTCGAAAAGGTTCGACACTTTCGTGTTAAATTATAACATGAATGGGTGGGACAAAAACATTGGAGAACTTCACTCAATGCTTAAAACAGCCGAGGCGAGCATAGGTAAAAGGGTTTTACCCGTGTTTGCGATCAATGAAGGTAAATCCAAGAATCGATCTCAACCCAATTCTAAGGCTAAGGTAGCAAAAAGAAAGGGTCCTCCTGTGCATCTTAAGGGTAAGGGCAAATCACCGGTTATGGCAAAGAAACAAAAGGTTGTGGAACCGAGGGGTCATAAGGATGATCCTTGTTTTGGTTGTGGGGAGACCGGACATTGGAAACGCAATTGCCCGGTCTACCTAAAAGAGCTAAGAGACAAGAGGAATGCGAGGCATGCCTCGGGTACTGTCTTTATGATTAATATTGAGCTAAATCTTATTTCTTCTAACACATGGGTATTGGATACCGGATGTGGAACTCATATTTGCAATTGGTTGCAGGGGTTCAAAAGGAATGAAGACTTAAAGAAGGGCGAAGTGAGTCTTTTCATGGGCAACGGTGCAAGGGTGCACGTGGTCGCTAGAGGAGATTTCACTTTATCGCTTCCAAGTGGTTTGAAAGTTGTTTTGAGAAATGTTTTGTATGCTCCTAGTTTGACTAGGAACATTATTTCCGTGCACCTTCTTAGACAATGTAACTTTGACTTTAAATTTGTAAAATCAGAAATGCATGTATCATCTAATGGTATCTTTTATTTTAAAGCTGTACAAAACAACGGTATTTATGAATTGGTTCATGACAATACCTCAAATAGCTCATTATATCAAACTTCCACTAAAAGACTCAAAAAGGATTTGAGTGATTCCTACATTTGGCATTGTCGTCTTGGACACATAAACAAGAATCGTGTAAATACTCTCCAAAAGAATGGTCTTTTGAAAACAAATGAGTTAGGTTCGTTTGATGAGTGTGAATCTTGTATTCAAGGCAAGATGACCAAAGAACCTTTTAAAGGTACAAATGAAAGGGCTAAGGACTTGTTAGGTATCATACATACGGATGTATGCGGACCTCTCAAGCCCACTAGTAGGAATAGTGAAAGGTACTTCATTACCTTTACCGACGATTTTAGTCGATATGGGTATGTGTATCTAATGAAACACAAACATGAAGCCTTTGAAATGTTCAAGGAATTTCAGAATGAAGTACAAAATCAGCTCGACCGAACAATCAAGGTACTCCGCTCCGATAGAGGAGGCGAATACCTAAGTGATGCTTTTCAATGTCATCTTAGAGATTGTAGAATTATTTCACAGTTCACTCCTCCTGGAACTCCTCAACATAATGGAGTATCCGAGAGGAGGAATAGAACACTGTTGGACATGGTTCGATCAATGATGGCACGAAGCTCACTACCGCCATCATTTTGGGGATATGCGCTACTTACAGCGGCTCGTATTTTGAATATGGCCCCGACCAAAAAGGTGGATCGAATACCCTATGAAGTGTGGCATGGAAAGGTTCCATCCTTTTCATATTTAAGGGTATGGGGATGCATAGTTTATGTTAAACGTGACACCCCAAATAAGCTTGAGGCTCGATCCATCAGGTGTATCTTCATAGGATACCCAAAGGATGATATAGGATATATATTCTATGATCCTAGTGAACAAAAGGTGTTTGTTTTACGCAAAGGATACTTCTTAGAAACTAAGTTCCTTATGGAAGGACCTAGTGAAAAGAGAGTGGAACTTGAAGAGGTTCAAGAATCACTGGATGATACACAGTTGGTCGATACTAGTTTTCAACACGAGGATGTTGAAGGTGATCAAATGGTTGATCATACACACGTTGCTCGCAGATCTAGTAGGATTAGTCAACCTCCCGAGAGATATGGATTTCTCGTGGATGATTGCTACTTGGTCGATTCGGATGAACCGATCTCCTACAAAGATGCTATGTCACAACCTGATTGTGACAAGTGGCTTGAAGCCATGAGCGCCGAGATGCAATCCATGCACGATAACCAAGTTTGGGAATTGATTGATCGTCCACTTAACTCCAAACTGGTTGGATGTAAGTGGGTCTTCAAGAAGAAGACCGATATGCATGGAAATCTAGATACTTACAAAGCACGACTTGTAGCAAAAGGTTTCATGCAAACTCAAGGGATTGATTATGATGAAACCTTCTCGCCGGTCGCGATGCTTAAGTCGATCAGGATATTATTTGCCATTGCAGCTCATTTTGATTATGAGATATGACAAATGGATGTCAAGACCGCTTTTCTTAATGGATATCTTGAGGAAGATGTCCATATGGTTCAGCCTGAAGGTTTTGTCGATCCATCTAATCCTGATAAAGTATGTAAGTTAAGGAAATCAATCTACGGGTTGAAACAAGCATCACGGATGTGGAATCATCGTTTTAATGAAGAAATCAAAGCGTTTGGTTTCGTCCAAAACGGTGATGAGGCGTGTGTGTATAAATGGGCTAGTGGGAGTATAGTCATGTTCCTTATTTTGTATGTCGATGATATACTTTTATTTGGAAATGATATACCAAGTATGGAAAACGTTAAAGCGTGGTTAAGTAGTCGTTTCTCAATTAAGGATCTTGGAGAAGCGACATATATCTTGGGAATAAAGGTCTATAGGGATAGACAAAGGAAATTGATCGGACTCAATCAAAGTGCATACATTGATAAAATCCTGAAAAGGTTCAGGATGGAAAACTCTAAGAAAGGTTTGGTACCTATTCCTAGAGGAACCGTGTTAAGCTCATCCCAAAGTCCTAGCTCTAAGGAAGAGCAGGATAGGATGAAGCATGTTCCTTATGCTTCGGCAATAGGATCTATTATGTATGCAATGATGTGCACTAGACCGGACGTCTCGTATGCTTTAAGCATAACGAGTAGATACCAGCACAACCCAGGTGACAGTCATTGGATGGCTGTCAAGAATATATTAAAATACCTTAGAAGGACTAAGGATATGTTTTTAATATATGGGTCTGGTGAGGAGGAACTCGTCGTAAAGGGTTACGTGGATGCGAGTTTCCAAACTGACCGAGATGATTCTCGGTCACAGTCGGGATATGTCTTCATTTTGAATGGAGGCGCTGTCTCTTGGAAGAGTTCGAAGCAGGATGTTGTCGCGTTATCCACTACAGAATCTGAGTACATCGCCGCTTCAATGGCAGCCCAAGAGGCTGCATGGATGAAAAAGTTCATCATGGATCTAGGGATTATCTCTACCATTCAGGAGCCCCTAGAGATATTCTGTGACAATGAGGGTGCTATTGCACAGATCAAGGAGCCTCGTGCTCATCAGAAAACGAGGCACATTGAGCGCAGATTCAACTACATAAGGGATGAAGTTGAAAAGGGAAAGATATGTATTCATAAAGTTCATACCGATCAAAATATTGCGGACCCACTCACGAAGCTCCTCGATAGGCCAAAGCATGAGGGTCATGTTTGTGCATTAGGACTTCGGTATTCTAGTGAGTGGATTTAATCTGTGTTTAGTGTTTATATAAGAACGAATGTAATGGGTATCTCATGAAAATTAATTATGTTTTAATTATTCAATGAGTTATGTTCTATATTTGCATGTTTAATCCATGAATGACTTATGTTGTTCTAAACGTCCGTAGTCGATCATACTTGTGGGAACAAGTATGAAGGTAAGACTATTATGAACCCGGATTGGTTGATATTCATGTGATGAATATAGGGCATAGGTTTGCCACCAAAGTTCATAGATATTTGTGGGATACAAATATTGGACTGACCCGCTCTCAAGAATCACTGCATGGAGTTAGTGTAACTGATCATAAGTAATCCTTGAGTAAAGGCGAGTATCATTGTGTCCTTTGACCTGAGATGCATATTGGATCTGGTTTTTCATCAAGTCTGATAACTTGACTCTCTTCTTTGTTATTTCGGTAACACGATAACGTGTAAGAAAGAGCTCAGATATCATACGAGATGTCAACAAGGGTGTATGCAGTCAAGATGGGATTTGTTCCTCTTATGTGTTGAGAGTTTAGATGTCTAAGGCCTGTTAAGTTAAATCATTGAGAGAATGATCACTCTGTGTCTCTTCGATTTGACAGGACATCTAGTAACAAAGGGATGTAGTGATAAGACTTACCTATATCATATCAAGTATGGACTTGAAGGGGATGATGTTATTGAATGGCACTTAGTCAAACACACTAGGGGTGGTGACCTGTTGTTAGGCGGTATTCACCATTAGCATTAACTTCCTATGAGTCTCGTGCAAGTGGGAGATTGTTGGAATACCGTATGCCCGAGACACATAATTAGGTTAATGTGGCTAGTCGTGTTTGATCCAAGTCGGGTCATACCCAATAACGAGTTAGACAAACACCAATTATGTATTTGTTGAGATATGATCTATAAAACAAATACAGAACACGACACATTCAGAAATCGGGTTTCTGAATAATTACTTGAAAGTGTTAAATAAATTAATTGGTTAATTTATTTATTCAAATAATTATTATTGGAATGATTATTTAAACATGTGTTCTTTTATAAAATGGTTTATAAAAGAATGGGTGTTTATATATTTTATAAGGTATAAAATATATATATCATTTAAAACATGAGTCACATACACTCCATACACTTGGTGAAAGTTGGTAAAGAGTTGATGTAGGTTGAGTAAGACTTACTTGACCAAGACCTAACCAAGGATTTGATGGAGATATGATCTCATTATTTAAAATAGCATCAACATACTTTCAAGTAAGAAGAAATATACAACACATTTTCTCTCTTGCTTTTGGTTCGGCCGAAGACAAGAAAAGAAGAGGTTCGGGTCTCGTTTTTCTCGTGTTCAAGCTCCCTAACATAGCTCGGTGTGTGTTGGAGGCTCGGGGTATCTTCCGTTTGAGGATCTTCCCTTTGAAAGTCTAGCATCAACATCATCATCTTCTTCAACCATCAACTACATCTCTTAAAGGTTTAAGAATGTAAGTTTTACAATCTTTGATAGTTTAGTTTTTTCCCGTATTATTTGATCTTTTGTCTCGGGTTTCTAATCTTAAGATTAATGGTAATCTTGAAACAAGAATAAAGGGTTATTCATAGATTAACATATCATATAAACTTGTAATATATATATATATATATATATATATATGGATACATATGTTTAAGTTTGTGATTATCACGCTTCCGCCTTAATTAATGACTAGTTAAATGGTTAACTAAGTTTAAAATTTCCATAGAAACCCAACAGCATTCTTAATGCTTGTAAACAATAAGAATTACATATTTACATTCCTTTTTTTTGATAATTTTGTTTAATGTATATATATTCAGGAAAAGAGAAAAGCAGCTCCAGTTAAGGGACAAGAGGTTAAAAGAACTAGAAGGGATCGCGGAGAATTGGAGGATATCATGTTCAAACTTTTTGAGAGACAGCCTAATTGGACTTTAAAACAGTTGGTCATTGAAACCGATCAACCAGCGGTGTGTACCTTATTATATTATTAGTTTATGATTGTTTATTGCTGATAATGAGGTTTTTTTATTTGTTTTACAGCAATTCTTGAAAGAGATATTGAATGAGCTTTGCGTGTACAACAAACGTGGAACGAATCAAGGAACGTATGAGCTGAAGCCAGAGTATAAGAAGTCTGTAGAGGAGACAGGTGCTGAATGAATGGTTTTTCTTATTCTGTAGTCAAATTACTAATGTAAAATGATAGCAATCCTTTATGATTTTATGAAATAATAAAGGACTCATATATAGCTAGTTGTTACAAATTATATTATACTGGATGCCTTCATGCCTTGTGTAATGTTACTCCCAGTGTGCTGGTTGCCATTTAGTTAATGGCCATTTTGTAGCTGGTCAAAATAGGCTCGGGTCAAAACAAGAGATATTTTGCAGTGCCGGACCTACTCGTTGGAGCTCCTCGGGAGTATTGTTTTTACGTTTATATACTAGGTTAGAGTCCGTGATATGCACATACGAAAATATAATAAAAGTAAAAAATTATTATATGTAATACGTAAATTCAGTTATTTCATATAATAGTTTTTATTTATAACTTTTATAACAAGTTTTTGATATATTTATACACTATTAATTATAATAATTTAATTTATTTTAAAAATAAAACATTCATACCAATTTTATTATATTACATTTTGTGTGTATTAAAATGATATTTAGAACAAAATGTGTCACAAATTTAAAAAACGTTTTTTGCTAACATTAGATAATTGGAGATGAAGACTCAAACAATAATGTAAATGGTCAATATCTTTCAATGTAGTAACCCATGTATCACATAGACGGAAATTGTATATATATACTAATAATGATAACGATAATAATAATACTAACGATAACGGTAATAATACTTGAATACATAATTTCAAATGTACATGGAACACAATTTGTTTATTTGTCGATGTTCATAGGTCTTTTTAACCAATAAATCAATAGTATTTTGTTTTTCACGTAAAACAATTTTAAACCAAACCAAGTAACAAAACAATATAAAAACATCTTGAATAATGTTCATTTGGTGAATAATGTTCATTTGGAAACACCAAGGAAATAATTAATTTGGATAATTTAAGCTCATCTCAAATAATTAATTTGGACCATTCTACTATTCTAGCACATTTGGCTAGGAACATGATGGATAAATCAGCGGGGCTTGCCTCAATGGCCAGGAACATGATGGATGACCCGGATGTCTCGGGTTCGAATCCTGATTCCGACCGGATTTTACCAGAGCATTAAAACTTGTCGTGCCTTCGGGCGGGGTGAACCAACTGGATTTTACCGGGAACGCCAAGCCAAACTCGGATGCCAGCGTGGATCCGGATCATGTCAACATAGTTGGCCTGAATGGGGTGGTGGGGTGCGATGTGTTCGCGCAGTCAGATAGCTTAACTGTGAAAGTCACCGTTCGAAAAAAAAAAACACATTTGAAAAGAAAAAATTTGGATAACTTGAGCCCGTTCGAAAATAATTAACGGCCTATTTTAAACATTATTTGGATAACATGAGTCCGTTTTATACAATCAATTTGGACCATTCATGTCCAATATAAACAATTGTTAAACAATAAAATCAACGGCAATTTATCAATGATTGGATAATTTGAGCCCGTTTTAAACATTAAGTTGGATAATCTGAGCTTGTTTTAAGCAATCAATTTGGATCATTCAAGTCCATTATAAGCGATAATTAAATGATGTAGAATCTTTGTTGACTCACCATTTAGCGGGGCTACTAGAAATTGGGTCTCTCTCTTGGACGGGACATCAAGTACATGTATACCTATTAACCAATTTCTAAACGCTGGAGTAGATCCTAAAGAAATACCACTTCCTCATGAAATTATCTTGAATCGGGATGAAATCAACAACAAATTAAGAACTCATCGATCATTAAAAAATCACCCCAACGCGGTCCTGCTGCCTACCCAGCGGAGCAATACGCTACTGATCGATCCCATACCGTCCGTCCACTCTCCACTCAGCCACCGTTCCACTCCCATCAATCGATTCTAAACAACTTCCAATTCCTCAATTCTAAACATCTTCGAATGCTTGCTTATTTGAATGTTACTATGTGTCCTAGCTTAAAAACTCAAACTTGTTAGTAGATTAATTATTACATTATTGAAAGTTATTTGCTATTGTGACCCAACCCAAACCAAAACGAATTTTTATAAATTTAGTTAGTGGTCGACAATCTCCCCAAAAAAATTCCGCCACCATGAAAAAAAGATGTTGGTCCACCACCGAGTGCATGTGGCATCTGTCAACGCTATACAACTACATAAGTATGGCACATTGGCACACATAGAAACAGAGCTCTATGAAGCAAAACGAACAATATTGGTTGATATTAGTAGACAAGTGCGGTAACACACGAAATTTTTGTTTTATGTCAAAATAAAGTAGAAGTAATTTTAAAAAATCAAGTTTCCCATTATGGATGCAACTGTTCATGTTTTCTCTTTTAAGATCCTTAAATGATTTAATTCTTTTGACAAATTCAAAGCTGCCATTTACCTTTTGTCGGGTTGTAACTATTTACCAACATATACCATCACCATGGTTCTTACTTTACCCTTTTAGATTCTTTTTCCTCGTACCATAATTCGCCATACATGTTTTCTCATAAAAAAAACACTTGGTTGATACTTGATAACAACAGTTGTTGTCAGTGAATGCTTTGAGCATGCATGATGTATTAATGTTGATTGATTAAGATTGTCCTATCTAGTGCCAAGCATGCAGTTTGTCTTCTACTTATATCATATGCGCATGCATGTGAATATTTGAAAGTGACCAACTATGAATCTTCATCGGGAGATATTTAGAGCATTTGTGGGTCCATCATGGTCAGTCTTGGGTAGGTTAATTGGCTCACTTAACCGATGGTGCATGTCTTGTCTTTCAAGAAGTGCTAGTGGAGTCCATTTTACTTCCATAAACCTGACTCATATTCTTTTTTCTATATGACAAGTCATAATGCCCATGGGATATTGTAGTTCGATTAGATGGTCAAAAGCATGTTGGTCGAGTACTCAAGTCAAATAGCATAGGGTTGTCATTAGTTGTCAAGATATGTTGGGTTCACAATCTCTGCTTGAACTCCATTGTCGTCTCTCTTAGAGCCACGGTTGTTTAGTGAGACAGTGTTAGTGTCGTTTAACTTTTGATCAATCCAACAACACATGTTCAGATTGACACGCCTTTGTTTTTTAAAAGTCGTACTGAGATTTGCTTGAGCCCTTAATGTGCCATTCTTGATCAACTCACGTATTCGTAGTAGATATAACGCTTGTATATATTATCTAAGAGTCGTGAAACACTTGTAGAATTAGGGTTAGAATTATCTTCGATATTATTCATTTCGAAATTTTTAGTTGTATTATAATGTGCCTAATTTTGATACTGAATTTCACATGTGAAATTTCGTATTTAATTTCAAATGAATTTTTTGGACCTCGCCAGAGGTTGTCGCCCCTTGACCCTGCTTCTAGGAGTGTTGCCCATGAAACTCCATTTCTTTGTTCGTTGATTGAGGGATTGTTAATAGCGTTGTCTCCTTGGACCCCCATTGTTTAGGGGCTACACCCCTAAGAGCTACTAAGGTTCTAACAGATCATAATAAACTTAAAAAGTGGAACCTCATACCTCTTGACTTTGTTTAATAAATATTAAGTTATTAACATTCACTTCAAGGGATTTGGATTTTTAAGTGGTTTGCAATCGCATGTTTCTTTTAGTTCAAAATGTTTTTCTAGTAATTCGTATTTGGGGATATAAGATACTCTAGAAAAACTTAGTTTGCCACGTGTTGGGTTAAACATTGAACAAAATGGCCAAGTTAAATTGAAGATTGTTGCTCTGAAGCCATAAGAGTAAAAAAAACATCAATTGTTAGATTTATATTGAAAATGATAATCAAGCCTCAAGTGCCTTTAATTAAACACTTGAAAGAACTTATTTATGATTATGTGAAATTGTATCTAAAATAGTTACATATGCAACTGTTTATAGATTTTTAAAAGCTCAAGCAATTGTAATTAGTGGAGACATTAATACACATGGAGTAAATATGTAGGGCTTCGTCGATAATGAATGTCGGAGATTAAGTTGGAAGGAGACCAAGGAATGAATATGGATCCTCCTGCAAAACCAAAATCATTTCCTTCATGTATAATCTAAGATTAATGAAAATTTTTAAGTTAAATTCTTAAGATTAATGAAATTTTTTATAAAATACAAGAAAATTATCTTTTGTTTACAATTTTAGAAATCCATCTTTCTCATTAAAATTAAACTCTGTATTGTCAATTAAAAAGATTGATAATCCTTGAAGGTTTTTACCATATTTTGCACTACATCAGATTCTCTATAATATGGTATAGATATGTGGATTGAATAGTGATACTATATGTATATAGACTCCATATATTCATTTCATATATTTATTGCAAGAAAAAATAATAAGAAAAGTAATAAATAAATATTATTTAATTGAATATTGATAAATAAGAGGACTATAATGTACGAGGTTTTAAAAAGATGAAAAAATTGTGTGAATAAATGTATTTTTTTATACATTTTGAGCGAAAAAATTTATACGTAGTGTAAGTTTAGCTTTTTTTGTCCGAAAATTTGAGCCCCCCCTCATTTATGAAATTTTGTATACATTTTGAGCTCGGCCTCTCTGGTGCCTTAGTCCAAACTTCGCCATTGTTAATGATCTTAACGGAAATAGATAGTTGCATAATTTGAATATGATAAGCCAATTATGCTTTACCTATCTTAATATCTTATATCCTCCATTTGAGGAACATATCATCTAAATTGTGTCAATATTTCTTAAAAGATAACATAGTATATATTTTAGTACAGCTATGAAAGTATAATATAATGTATAATAATTTGGATACAGTGTTTTTTTTTCATTTATTTTTTGATCTTAGTAGGGCTTTCTATACATGTGAATAAAATCCGGTATATATAAAAGGAATTGGACCAAACTTTTTATGATATTTATAACAGGGAAAATCTTTATACTCTTTGGCTTTTAAGGTTGACATCCTTACATATGAACATGACTATTAATGATATGATTTAGGTTTTACTTTATACTTTCTAATAACAAATTGTGCATTACTCTAAATAGAAAACTATAAATATATTAATTAATTAGTTATTAAAAAAGCAAATTACAAACATATGCTCATTATTTCACTCACTTTTTCTAAAACAACTTTATTTATTAAAATCATCCAAAAGGAAAAAAAGAGAGTTGCCAGATTTTGAAAAGGAAACACCTTTAAGAAATTGAGAAAGAAAAAAATTAAAAAGGTTAGTGTGTCGACTTTAGTTATTAATAAAATTAAGAATCACTAAGTTATAATAAGCGGTTGGATCTTTTGGTCCAATGCATGGAGGTGATCGTTAAGTCTTGAGATTCTTGATATCTCAAGTTTAAGAAAAAAGTTAAAATATAAAGGGATACAAAAATAAGAAGTGTGAAAAGAATTTGTGATCACACAAAAAACCTCTCAAAATTTTTTTAAAAAAAATTTAAAAAATCATAATTCAAAATATAAATAAAAAATGAAAAAATTTATAATTTAAAATGTTTCCCCCGCCGTTCTCGTTAAAAAACACCAAAAGACACAATGATGCAAATAAACAAAAACACAATGATAACTAAAAAAGACACAATAGATCGCAAAATAAAACACAGTACCGAACAAAATATAACACAAAATTGAATAATATGGCACAATATCAAGAAAAAATCATATAATAAATGACAAAAATAAACACAAAACACAATAATAAACAAAAAGACACAATGATCTTTTTCCTTCAATATTGTGACTTTTTTTTAAAACGAGTAAGACGGTGGAAACATTTTTGTGTTTTTAATTTTTTCGTTTTTTTATTAAATTTTGAGATATGACTATTTTTTTATTAATTTTTAAGAGTTTTTTTGTGACTATAAGACCATCCGCTATGGGCGTCGTGGAGGGCGACCTTGGGGCGCGGAGGGCGCGAAACACTACCGGGAGGAGGGCGCGGTGGGTAGGGTGGTTGTGGCCGGGCGAATTTCCTCTCTTAACCTCCCACACACACACATACATATATACGTGTGTGTGTATAAAAGATTGATTTCTTTTGAGAACATCTTTAAGTTTTAAGAACTCGAAAGACTTCAACGTAACAATTTTTTTTAACTTTTTTTACACATGTGTAATAAATACATAAGTGTAAGTAATGTACAAAAAATTACAGTATTTTTTTACACACCAAATCGACTTATTACACATGTGTAACAAACATTTAAACTTGTGTAATCAAAACAAATACTAATTCTCTCTCCTGATTTATTTTTTAATTAAATTTAATTCCAGCCACATATTTCATATCATTTAATTAAATGTGTACTCCAAAATTGAGTTCTTAAACTTTTTACAACTCATCAAGTTCTCAAAATATCTCTCTCCTATATATATATATGGGCGCCAATGAGCATTAAACCACAACGGGGCATTATTGATTGGGGGCTTCGAAGCCCCCCCGATGGTTACGTGGCGCTGACGTGGCACTGGAGAGGGGATTCGAAGCCCCTTACCATAGAGGATAGCCTAAATCAATTTCATTCTTCTTTTTTTTTTGTCTCACTTTGTAAAATAACTTAACCTCAAGTTCAAAACTTGACTTAAAACGGTTTTTCTGTAGTGGTGGGTTTCTTTTTGTATGGTATTTCTGGTTAGGGGCATTTACATATATCCCCTTACTAAGCTTAAGAATTACATATTTCCCCACTCCTTAAAAATAAATCCATACCCCTTACTAAGCTTAAGATTTTGTTGTTCCAAAAACAATCCAATATATTTTGCTTAGCCCAGAGAATGCTTAAATAGGAGATTGAATAATCGAGGACATACGAAAGAGAATTGTACTACGAGAAGAAGAGTAGACAAATTGTGAACAGGTTGAAGCGTGTGGATATTAGGGCAGATTGGTTTGCATATGGAAAGGGTAACTTGGTAATTTTATATGAATTAGGGATATATATAATTATAAATTTTGAGTTGGGGATATATGTAATTTATCAAGTTAGTAGGGGGGTTATATGTAATTCTCCCTTTTGGTTAAGTCAGGCATAAAGTGTCAAAATTAATATGGACGGTCGACGTACCATCTCAGAAAGATTCATTCAGGTATTGTGGATAGTGTCAAACATTATTAAAAAAAATTATAATAAAGACACCGGTAAGAAAATAATTGGGGTGCCAAATTGAGCACCCATATCTTGTAATACGGTTTTTTAACAGCGTTTGGGATTACACACAAGACACGATTGAGCCTTCATGAGGCGAGATGTCAACTGTCCATATCGATTCTCGATTCAGACATGACATATCCAAAAACACCAACCCGCCACTATAAAAAAAAACCATTGACTTAGGTTTCGAACACGATGACATATTATGTCTCAATAATATAATATATGTTTGATTATAGATTTATAGATAAGATTATTTCAAAACATGAGCCATGTAACTTCTAAAACTGTAAAACAATTAACTTATGGCTATCGAAATCACGACGCTAGAGCGTAAGATCTTATGGCCCCATCTAAAAAAATTGGCTAGATACATTTGAAATCATTTTGGAACTTTCATATAACTAGTTCTTGTTAGAAATTTCAACACTCTACATGTGAAAGAAATGTTCATTGTTATAGGATGCTTGGTCCTATCTTACGGCGGAGACAAAACAATATTTGATAGAATCTCAATCTTGAATACCTTGTTTGACCACTTCATTGTAAAAGGACCCTCACTTCCTATAAAATCTCATGGAATGGCGGCTTCGCTATGTTAAAATACATAACACAAAATATATTAGATTTGTAAAATTTATTTGAAAAAAAAACATCTAAAAGCGGTATTACTATAACAATTTTGTTCAGATCAAGTGTAATGGAAAGGGGTTAGTGAACAAAAAAAGTATTGCTACGTCAGTGCACGTATACAAAGGAGGATTAATTAACTAAGCTCAAAAATTGGGGTAATGGTTTAACCAAAAAAACAATTATTTTTTATATTTTTAATAAAAATGTGAGTGATATAGTTTGACTGGTTAGATTTGTAATTGGTCTCATCATTTGGAGCCCTTGCTCCATTACCGCAGCGGTGCCTGGAGGGCAATCACTACTTTGGTGCCCCCAATTCTTCACAAGTAAAGATGCTTGGAGCTCAAGAATGGTGGTACGGTAGTGGGTTAACGCCCAATAGACTTTAACATAATTTCCTTTGCTCATTAATGTAGGACGAGAGCGCTTAGCCGTTTTTACACCATTTTCTTTCTCATCAATACGAAATAAGAGATTTTTAAAAAAAAAGTTTAAGGTTTTATTTTGTTTATTCATTAATGTTTGATGACATACCTAACTAAAGAGGACCCTTAAATATTGATTCCATGATGTCATGAGTTGCACAATCTAGCGTTTATCAATATAAGTATATAAGTTAGTAAAGAAAGATTAGTCATTGTGACAGGGAAGAATGATGATGGTGTGAATGGGCATGGGACAACATGTCTCTTAAAGCAAAGTGAGATTACTTAAAACTTGATATGAGTGGAAAACTAATCAAAAGATATTAGTGGAAACACCGTCATTTGGTTCCTTAACAAACATCCCATAAAGTGTTCTTAATTTGTTTTGATTGGTTTACGTTTGATCCTAGAAAATGATTTATAGGTTAAATTCAAAGGACTTCCTTAAGGTATTTGAAATACCATGCATAAGTAAGATTTATCATTAGTTTGAACTCACTTTGAAGTGTCATTAATTCTCTAACTTAATTAGAATGTTTTGTTAGGGTTTAATGAGTAAGTTTGACATGTGCTTTTGAATATTTATTTTTATTTAAACTTCAATGATTAAATTAAGGTTTTATAAGCACAATTAGAGCATCCACAATACGAACTTCCGGAAAAAAAACATGCATAGTGAGCTAATGCATCACAAAAAATCATTCTTTAAAATCACCCAAAACCCACCCAATAAGAAATCCTAAAAACATTGTCACGTAATTACTACATTTTACACCCAAAACCCTCACCCTACCCCACCGCCTTCAAAAGGTTATGTTTTTGGTTGTTCTTGTAGAAAACATCTATGAAAAATGGATGACCAAAATCACCCCCACAATAGATAAAAACAAATGGATCAAATGGACAAACACCCAAAAGCACCCCTTAAAAATCTATTATCGTAGATGATCTTATGATTAAGCTTCTTTAGAGAGAATTAGCAGAGTTTTCCTTTTTTTTCACTCAGGAAAAAAAACTTAAAGTATTGATTAAGTTTTTTTTATATACACATTCCTTAAAAAAAAAAAAGAAAAACTTAAGCTAAGAGTGAGCATAAAAACTGAACAATCAAACCATAACTAAAATAATCGATAAGATCGAACCGAGATAACAAAACTGATTGTTTGCTTATGGCACTTTTTTAAAGTCGATTTCTATGATTTGATTATGATTTTATGAGTTATAACTTAGTTGAATTGTCTTTGAAGAATACTACAAAAGATAACCAACGAAAATATGATAGAAGTTTAACTATCCCCCTTTGAAGCGTTGTTAGTTAAATGAGTTTGTGAAAAAAAAAGGGATGGTAAGATAATATGGCATATATGCTGACTAGTTGACCTACATGTAAGAAGGCTAGGTTGTAGCGTTACTAGTTTGTAGTAATCGGTAGTCGCTGGTCGGTCGGTGGAGTGAGAACTAATGATTAATCAGGGATTAATAGGGTTAGGTTAAAATTAATCGGGATTCACTTTTCTATATCCTTAGTAATCATCTTATGCTTGATATGCGTAGAGCTAAGAGGAAGGCCGAAATCCGATGCTACTTCGACTAATCAAAACTTGTAGGTAATTTTGTCATCAAATTAACATGGACAATTTTCTAAATTGTGTGTATCTTACTTTTAGGTAGAAGTATTTCGTGTGTACGGAATCAATGATTGGATATTGAATGAAGTTCTCTGTGTTAAAATAGATATATGAAAAACCAAAAGAAACCTCGCTTTTATAGGTATGGAACAATCATAATAATTAACTTGACGATTGATTGTTACAAATGAGAAAACCCTAAACTTATCAACAATACCTTAGTAGTGATCTCACAACTTGTTGATGTGTGATTACCAAATTACCAAGGCTTCACCATTTTGTAGTAACTTACTAATGATTTTGACAATAAGGCTATGCGTAGTGGAGGGGCTACAAATTGGGGCGTTTTGCGCCGTGTGACGCCCAGTCAACAAGGGGTGAGAATTTATTTTTGGGGTGTAATGGTGTAGGGGCTACAATAGTAATATAATAATAATATATATTACTATATATATACATATATCTATCACACACATACAAAATATAATAATAATAATAATAATAAATGAAACAAGAAAGCAGCGACAAATATTCATCGCCTCTCCACATTTCGCCCCTTTGTAGCCCAGGGGGGCGGTGTTCGTGCCCATTATCGCCTAAAATCGCCCAAACCCAAGCCCCACTACACATGGCCTAATTGATCAAATTGTTGTGGGTTTGTAGTAACTTATATAACTAAAGATCATTTTTGTTGAATCTCATTTGGGGAGTTGCACCCTCGAACCTTGGGCCCTAGACGTCTAAAATTACAATAGTCTCAAATAAGTGTGTACGACCTCCTAACTATTGTATAGATGATGTATGATAGGTTTTTTGAACGGTGATGTATGTTATAATTTCATTTTGACTTTTAGTTAATTGATCCGGTTATACTAAAAGGACATATATAACACTAAAATTATCAAGGAAATTTCCTATTGATAAATATATTTGTGTAGTCGCTTTTGTTTAGTGACTAAACTTGTTTGTTGTTACTAGTTTAGTAGAAACGAATATAGAACTTTATTATAAACTTGAGTTAATATTGTATAGTTCAGCCATTTTCCTACATCTTGAACCAAAAATTAACATTTCTTTTACGGATTGAAGAAACACTAATCGACCCCGGACAGATTATGAATAATCTGGGGGTTAAATAGATGTTTCCCACGAGGGGTTAGACCCGGCCAAGATGGTTCTTCTGATAACCTGCAAAACAGACACCGTGAGCTAGTCACTGAGAATGGGGGGGGTACCTCCTTGTGACCACCCTCCGGCGTGAGAATCAGACTAGATTGCTCTTGAATATAAGTGTATATTAAGAGAATGACTAGAGCAGATATCAGGTAATATATCAAGATATGAGATCAGATATAAGATGTAAGATATAAGATGATCATACCATTCCAAAGTGTTGGAGTATTTATAGCCGAATGTAGGTTTCCAAGAAGGTACAGCCGGCTTGAATAGTGTTCCTGTTCTGCCAACTGTGGGCTACGCACATGCCATGCTGGTGGTTGGTGGGTAGGCAGCGGCTGATAGTGACCAGGCCGGCTGTGTACTATTCCTGTTCCACCAACTACAGGCTATGCACGTCCTCCGACAGGTTGGTGAGTAGGCAGCGGCTAATAGTGACATACAGTACAAGAGCGTGCTGCTCGTCATACTGTTGTCAGTGAGCTGTCGTATCTTTGGTCAGATCTTTTGTCCATACCTCGTCAGGTACAGTACAAAAGATCCTCCAGTATCGTACGGACTGGCTCATTTGGGCGGGAGTATTCCCGGCTTTGCTCATTCCTTCTTCACGTGACTACTGAATTATGAGAGTTAAGTGCCTTGTGCGTGTAGCCTTGCTGCGCGGGTAGCCTTCCCTGATGGCTTGTATCCGCAGCTGCGGGAACAGGCAGAGTACTTCACCATTGGGAGGCTTTTCCTGCGGGAACAGCTTGCGTACTGCGCGTAAGGACGTCACGTCTCTGAGCATGGTGGGTCCTGCGGGCCCAGTTGGTTTCTACGCAGACGTCTCTCTTCAAGGGGTTGAGTTTATCCTTTGCGCAGACTTCCTTGTTGAAGGTGAGTCTTGCGGGTCCAACTGGGCTCTGCTGGGACCTACCTCTTCAAGTCCCCCCAGTCCAATGTTCTTCTCATGAATTGTTAATAAGTGAGGTGAACTTTTGGACTTAGGCAAAGGGTTTCGAAAAGGGTTTAGTTTTAAGGTTTTCCATGGGGATTCTTCCCGCGGAAGTCCTAATGTCACGTGCAGAAATTCCCGACTTTTCTGCTTGATTTTTGGGTGTGATGCGGGTAGGTCTGTAACCTCCTCGCAAGTCAGGAGCGTTGAGTTCCACTTGTGTAGATTCTCCATGAGGTTTTGGTAGTTTTGAACATAGTGATCATTTATGTTTAAACAACCAATTCCATCTTGGAGGTTCAAACAATCTAGTTCTCGACGTTCCCGCTATGCGGGGATGTTATTCCCGTTTCCGCAAGCACTGCCCAGAAGATCCTTCTTGGTTTCAATTCCCTGCGGAGTGCTAGGTATGTGAAGGGTTTCGCCTTGACACTGTACCCGCACTCGTCTTATAGTTACTTTACTTCCAAGGTATTCCTGGCTTCAATTCCCTGCGGGTGCTAAGTATGTGAAGGGTTTTGCCTTGACACTGTACTCGCACCCGTCTTATGGTTACTTGGTTGCCGAGGTATTCTTGGCTTCAATTCCCTGCAGGTGCTAAGTATGTGAAGGGTTTTGCCTTAACACTGTACTCGCACCTGTCTTATAGTTACTTGGTTGCCAAGGTAAGGGGTATATTCCCGCTTACTTTTGAATCTTTTTGAATCTTTTTGAAATTCGAAGAGTTGGTGAAAGGATAAGAACAGTCCAAACTGTTGAAACGTCGTCCGACGGTTTCTTCTGACAGTGTCAGGACGTGCAGGAAGTTATGGCGACGTGACAGTACATGGTCATTCCAGACGCTTTTTCAGGCGCGTGGGCGCGAGTTTTCGGGCGCGTGGCCGCGAAATTTATGGCATGCGTCCTTTCGACAGCTGTTGCCAGCTTGGTCTTTGCCACGTGTCATAGTTTCATTGCACCTGTGATTTCTCTCTATTCCGCATTAAATTCATCGCATTTATTGCGATGAGTATATAAAGGGGGAGAGGGTCCTTTGTAATCCACACTTTCACTTCTATCTTCTCCTTCTAAGCGATTTCCGGCGAATATTCTCTGAAATCGTTGCCTTTCATCCTTCCAGAATGTCTTCTTCCCATGATGTTGAGGCTACTGCCGAGTTTGATGTGTTCGTCGAGAATCCGTCGTTCACTTCCGATAAGGATGACAAGACTACTGCTGGCGAGTGCCAGTGTGCTCTTCCGGCCGACCTCTATCAGTACGTCGTCCGGAAGTTCATGCTCGAGCCGTTCGAGCCTGAGTTTCCGGAGCCACACCAGACGGTGTACGATGCCCCCAAGGGCAAGATAGGGGTGTACGCTGCATTCTTCGTCTATGGGAATCTCAGGTTCCCATTGAGGAAGTTTGTATACCGTGTCTTGGAGAGGCACGGTGTGCATCTGACGGAGGTACACCCGATGGCGATCGCCAAGATCCGCCACTTTGAGTGGGTGTGCCTCATTCTGGGCGTGGAGCCCCATGTTGACCGGTTGATGACCTTCTACTCCTGGAGGTGCATCCAGGGGTGGTACACCTTGGTCAATCGGATCAAGGGTTTGAAGATCTGCGCTACCGAGCGCAGTCTTCGGTCGTGGAAGCGGGAATTTTTCTATATTTCCGCTCGCGTCGTCCCCCTTGCGATGACGTTTAAGAATGGGAGAGCACTCCCCGCCCTTCACGCCCTCAACTACCAGGAGGCGGAATGGTTCGCCAAGATCTCCCGGATCCAGACTCTGGTGTACCGCTTTGCGGAGTCCGGGATGGTGATGCTTGGGATGAGCCGGGTGTGGAAGGAGGCGTCACAGATTCCCATCGTCCTCGAATACGGTTTGAACTCTGTCCCTTACGGTATGCTCTGTCTTCTTTGTTGATATAGGTTTTTCTTCTAACTGTTTCTTTTTTTATTTCAGAGGGGAATGACTTGCAGTAGCTCCTGCATCCGCGGGAGGCTGATGGTCCCGCTCGGATGGGTACTCGTGCTCTTGATGAGAACGAGTTGCCCATCCTGGAGCAAACGGCGGATCGGTTCGTGGAGGTCTACCCGCCAGGCCACGAGATCCTGAGCGCCAGGCGGCCAGGTAAAGAACTTTTTGACCATCGCCCTCTCAATGCTCAAACCTCTGCGGGAATTCCTCTAATTTTGTCATCTTCTGATGAGGAATCCGCAGATGGTCCTTTATTGGCGAGGAAGAAGAAGGCTGCCGGCGGGAAGGGGAAGGCGAAGGTTGCCTCCATTGCCGATCGGGGGAACCGGTCAAACTCGGAGACCGAGAGCGAGGAGGAGGCGGGGAACCCAGCTGGTGTTGAGACCACTGCTCCGGAGGCTGAGACGACTGTCACCTCCGAGCAGCCCAGGACGACGACGGTTACCGATATGAAGAGGCCGGCTCCATCGGGTTCGTCCCCGCCTGTTCGCACCTTTAGGCTCAAGAAAACCCGTAAGTATAATCTTCCTTTACTTTAACTGCATAGCTTTCCACCATTATACTTATATCTTCTTTGTGCAGGCGTGGATGCTACCGCATTCCAGGGTGGAGCGGGAGGTAGCAGTTCTGGACCCATGAAGGTAGGTTTGGTCAACCTACCTGAGGCGATGACCCAGGCGACTGCGCCTGCTTCAGTTGGTTCAGTTGCTCACCCGGTTGAGCCAACTGTTCCAACTGTGACGACGTCCCCGCCGGATGTCAATGCCATATTTACTGATTCATTCACTGAGCCGGCGGTGAGTGTTTCTGTGGATTCTTCCGCAGCCGCGGCCGCGGTTGTGAGTTCACCTCCGCTGGTTTCTACCGCGGCGGCCTCCGCTATGCCTCCTCCGGCGCCGGCGACTACGGCCGGTCCTTCAGGTATGTCCGGGGTTGGGGCGTCAAGCCAATCTCTGCCTCCTTCCCATCTGCCTGACCTCTTGGATGGATATCCGTTAGGTTCGGGTAATGGGTTTGGCGGCTACAGGCCTGTCGTCGACCCTACAGGTGTGTAGGGTTATTTTGGCCTTTATTTTATATATATATATATTTTTATCATCTTTTCCTAACTACTTTTTGCTTTTGCATTGTCGGATTCCAATGAAGTGTATGTTCCACGATGGAACATCCGCCGAGGAACAACCATTCGGACGCCTGTAGAATGCGTCGAATGGGCGCGCCACGCCGCCCCCGCCGGTGCGCTGGGGGAAGCCATGTCCAGCTACCAGGAGGGTAGGCTGTCGAATGAACTGCGGATTCTCCTTGCCCGGATGCAGCCGCGCGTCGAGTTACTTTGTCGTGAAAACGACAAGTTAAAGACGGCGCGTAGCCTGGAAGTGGCTCAGGCGCGGGCCATCCGGGAGGAGAACAAGAGGCTTGCCGCAGTGGCTGCGGAAAAGGAGAAGGCCTTCCAGGCCTTTGAAGTTGAAGTTCAGGCCCGTCTCGAGGCCCGTTCCAAGGCTGCCCAAGCTGTTAATGAACAGCTTCGGCTGGCTAAGGAAACTGCACGGAACGCAACTGAGAGGGCCACCAAGGCTGAAGTTGTTGCTGAGCCTCTACGCATTGAGAATGAGGAGCTTAAAGCCAAGCTAGAGAGGCTCCAGCAGGCTCATGATGCCTTGGCTATGGAAGACGCCAAGAAGCTCCAGGAGATCTTGGACCAGAGGGGCGTGCTTGACAACACTGAGCGGAAGCTAAAGGGCGTTGAAGAGGCTGCTGCTAAGGAAGTGTTGCTCGCCAACCTTAACAAAAGTGAAGCCGAACGCGCCCGTAACCAAGCTCAAGCTGCCCTCCAGGAGGCTCTGGTTGCCAAGGAATGCTTCTTCGAGAAGCGTTGTCTCAGGTATGCGTAATTTCATAATATCTTTACGCTTTTCTTTGTACATAGAAAAGGTTTTGATACTTGTATTTTTTCTTGTAGGTTGTGCATCGAGTCTTCACAGACACATCATACGACGATGCCATGAGCGCAGCCCTCAACGCTTCTCATGAGGATGGGGAAAAGTCCGGCTTCCTGCTTGGTCTAGGGTTCGTTGAGAAAGGCATCCCGCCTTCCAACTTCCCTTTATATGATGTGGATACTGAAGCTGTATATGACCAAGCAGTGAACCAGTATGCCGCCTTCCCGCATCCGGTAGTGGAGAAGGTGAACGAAGTTGCTGCTGCTGATGATGGGCTAGCCATTCTAAAGACCTTCCTTGAACCGCCACAGCCAACTGATGGTGCGGGTACAAGTGGGTTTGGAGGGAGTGGTCCTGAAGCTTGAACCTTAAGATCCCTTCCCACTGTTAGGATAGGTTTACATTGTATAGATTTATATTCATGTAGGCGGGTAGTTACCCGGCCATTCTTGTAATACTTGAATTATTATGAAATATAAATCTTTGTGAGGGTAGGACCGCTACTTTCACTGGATGACTTGCTTTATAAACGTTATATGACTTGCTCATGCATACTTGTGTTTAAATTAGCAACCTTCCAAGTGTTCTGAATAAGTTAACCTTTGAACGTGGTAGATAATAGGTTGAAGTTTTGCTTCCTCCTTTGTGATTGTGCGGGTAAGACCGTCACTTGCACTTAGGAGGATGGCTAAACTTTACCTATATCTCACCTGCGTGGAGGTTTTCCTCATCTTAGAAATTTTCTAAGTGTTTAGAATAAGTTAACCTTTGAACGTGGTAGATAATAGGTTGAAGTTTTGCTTCCTCCTTCGTGATTGTGCGGGTAAGACCGTCACTTGCACTTAGTAGGATGGCTAAACTTTACCTATATCTCACCTGCGTGGAGGTTTTCCTCATCTTAGAAATTTTCTAAGTGTTTAGAATAAGTTAACCTTTGAACGTGGTAGATAATAGGTTGAAGTTTTGCTTCCTCCTTCGTGATTGTGCGGGTAAGACCGTCACTTGCACTTAGTAGGATGGCTAAACTTTACCTATATCTCACCTGCGTGGAGGTTTTTCTCATCCTTCCGTTAGAAATTTTCTAAGTATTTTGAATAGGTTAACCGTTCGACGCGCGGTTGTCAATAGGTTAGTTCGGTTTCTTCTATCATGATTTGTGCGGTTAGGACTGGCACTTTCATTTAGTGGGATCACCAAACTTTACCTATAACTGACCTGCGTGAAGGTTTTCCGTTTATTGTGTTTACGCGGGTTTTGCCGCCTTCCACACGCAACGACTTCTTTCCCCACTTATGTATGCGGTGAAGACCGGCATATCAGTGTGGAAAGTTCATAAGTATAAATGTAAGACCATCAGCGTCAATGTGATAAGGAGAATCATTTCCATTAGAAGTGGCTCTGGGCTTTTTCTTTTACAAGTTTGGAATTGATCTACATGCAGATTGTGTAATTGAGCTCCCTTCCATGTTCTTGGGAGTGTCATCGAGCCTTTCGAGCCGATATGCACTTGGTTCGGAATCTCGTTGTTTACGCAGTATGTAGTCTCCAACATTGAAGCTGCAGTTTTATTCGTGTTTTCCCCAACTGGGGTTCTATACGCATCAGCCTGCTCAGCGTTCGTTACGCCACGAGGTGCGCGAGCGTCCCATCTCTGACAAATGCTTCGACGATGTCCTTCACGTCTATGCATTCTTCAGTGTTGTGGCCTTTTGTCCTGTGAAAGTCACAGTATTTGCTCCGATCAGCATTGTGACGATGTCGGATTATTGGAGCCTTTGGCCATGGGAGCTTCTCGGTGGCGAATATCTCGGTGACGCTTTTGGTGAGTGGCGTCCATCTGGAGTTCTGGTTCGACTGTACGTTATCCCTTCCGCCTAACCGATGTTGCAAGCCGGATGAGGTGTCAAAGTTTACCCTTGACTGCCAAATGCCTAGCTTCCGCTTTTTGTTTAGTCGGGCGGTAAGGACGTTGTCTTCTCTTGTTTTCTGGGTGTAGAGGTTTGTGCTCTAGGGGAGATCTCTACCCAGTTGCTTCTCCGTTTCCGCAAAGCGTTTAGCTGCTGTCATGATGGCATCCCATGTGGACGGCATGCCATCTTTACCCGTTAAGGTGCGGATGAGCTATGGGTCTTCCGCGCCCTGGATGAAAGCAGCGCGAACAAGATCTTCGCTAATAGTGCCCAGACTTAGCTTCTTTGAATTGAAGCGCGTGATGAAGTCTAGTAAAGACTCATCTTCCTCTCGGATGCAGTTGAGATTGTCCATTGCTCTTCGGTATACTTTCTTTGTTGGCTAAAGTGTTGGCTGAACTTCTGCTGGAAGTCTGCCCAATCGTAGATGTGGTGGACCGGTAGACGATCGAACCACGCTCTAGCTGGCCCAACAAGCGTCATTTGGAACATGTAACACCACGTAGGTTCCGTCCAATTACTGACGGTTGCCCTCGCTATGAACCTGTTCAAATGAACGTCTGGATCAGATATACCATCGTAAGTGCCGATGTTGGACATCTGTTTGGCATTTTTCGGGGCGATTGCTTCCGCAATGTCCCTTGCAAATTTGGAAGTTCCCGTTTTTGCAGCAGTTGGTCTAAATGTTTTGGAGAAGTCACGTGGGTTTCCACCCGCGTTTTTTGGTTTGAAGGTTTCTCCAAAATGCCTTCTCGGTTGGGAGTTCGTTTCCTTACGCTTCCCTTTCGCCCTATGACGAGGGTTTGCGTCACTATCGGATTCCTCCGAATCTTCGTCCAAGTATTCTCCGAATTCATCAGCCTGTTGGATTGAACGTAAGCGTTCATCCAACTCAGCTTGGAATTCTTTTTGACGTGCTTCCGCCCACGCTTTAACTTCATCGAATGTTTGGCGGGGGAGCCTCGTTCGTTGTCTCTCTAACTGGGTATCGGTGAATCCCAGTGAGAGATTATTTACTGCACTTGCCCCAGCTCGGGTAACTGGGGTAGTGTTCGTAAAATTTACTGCACTTGCCCCGGTTTGGGTAACCGGGGTAGTGTTCGTAAAAACTGTGTAGTCGCCGGTATTCCCCCCAGTAGCTGGGGTTGTGGTTACCGGGGTTTCTTTAACCATCTTTCCAGAGGTTTTGAGAAAACTGAAAAAGAATTAAGTTCTAGCTTTTATGCACGGGTTATCCCACATTTGTGAAATAGAAAAATGATTTTTCTAACGTTGCTAGAAAGATAAACTTGTGATCTACTTATAAAGAGGAGGACTCACAAGATAATATTCTTTTTTGACAAGACACACTTGGTGGCCTTAGCGAGAGTACAAAGAACCCGAAGAACACGCATAAATAGATGTCATAAAACAAAAATGGAAGCACAGGCTCATAATTGATGTCGAAATGTGGTGGTCAAAAATGCATAAATGGGGTCTGAAATGCATAAATTGAGGCCGTGAAGAAACACTAAGTGACCCCGGGCAGATTACGGATAATCTGGGGGTTAAATAGATGTTTCCCATGAGGGGTTAGACCCGGCCAAGATGGTTCTTCTGATAACCTGCAAAACAGACACCGTGAGCTCGTCACTGAGAGGGGGGGTACCTCCTTGTGACCACCCTCCGGCGTGAGAATCAGACTAGATTGCTCTTGAATATAAGTGTATATTAAGAGAATGACTAGAGCAGATATCAGGTAATATATCAAGATATGAGATCAGATATAAGATGTAAGATATAAGATGATCATACCATTCCAAGGTGTTGGAGTATTTATAGCCGAAGGTAGGTTTCCAAGAAGGTACAGCCGGCTTAAATAGTGTTCATGTTCTGCCAACTGTGGGCTACGCACATGCCATGCTGGTGGTTGGTGGGTAGGCAGCGGCTGATAGTGACCAGGCCGGCTGTGTACTATTCCTGTTCCACCAACTGCAGGCTATGCACATCCTCCGACAGGTTGGTGAGTAGGCAGCGGCTAATAGTGACATACAGTACAAGAGCGTGCTGCTCGTCATACTGTTGTCAGTGAGCTGTCGTATCTTTGGTCAGATCTTTTGTCCATACCTCGTCAGGTACAGTACAAAAGATCCTCCAGTATCGTACGGACTGGCTCATTTGGGCGGGAGTATTCCCGGCTTTGCTCATTCCTTCTTCAGGTGACTACTGAATTATGAGAGTTAAGTGCCTTGTGCGTGTAGCCTTGCTACGCGGGTAGCCTTCCCTAATGGCTTGTATCCGCAGCTGCGGGAACAGGCAGAGTACTTCACCATTGGGAGGCTTTTCCTGCGGGAACAGCTTGCGTACTGCGCGTAAGGACGTCACGTCTCTGAGCATGGTTGGTCCTGCGGGCCCAGTTGGTTTCTACGCAGACGTCCCTCTTCAAGGGGTTGAGTTTATCCTTTGCGCAGACTTCCTTGTTGAAGGTGAGTCTTGCGGGTCCAACTGGGCTCTGCTGGGACCTACCTCTTCACGGATATACAAAAGAACGTATCTAAAAATTGCAAAATGTATTTTTAAGACGATAAAATACTCTTCGCAAAGTAAAACATTGCAAACAAAAATAATTTCTAAAAGGTATCACAATTATCATTATAAAGCTATAGACAAGCAATGACTTTATGATAGTAAAGAAAGCAAGCTTATCCCTTTTGCATCTTGTTGTGGGGAACTAGAGATGATAATGCATTTTATTGTGGATATTTTTCAAAGTCGAAAAACCCAAATAACTATCATGTATAATTAGACGCCCATTAGGAAAAACAAGAGCATTTGAGTATCATACATTATTGACATAATATTTTCTATAGACATCAAAAGTGACTTCAAATTACGCCAGAAAAATTTATCTAACTTATCTTTCGCAGTTTGAACAAATGGTTCTCCAATATTTACTCAAATGAAACGTACAAGGGTAAACCCTATCTAGGAAGCACTACACTTCGAACAAGAAGTTTTAACAAGTAAATGTTCTTCAAGTTGTGGGTTAACATTACATTTTTATGAATGTATAAATATACTTGACGGCCTTACAAAACACCAATCACAAGAATGTCAACACTAAGATTTCCAAACCAATTAGAGCATCCACAATGGTGCCAATGTGGCATTGTCTAGATCTAGTTAGATGTAAGAGAACAAAAGACTGGTGGATTTTATTGATGTGTGATTGTTTCTTGGGTATTGTTTGACTGTGTGATCCCTTGTTGTTTCAACACGTCGGCGCCAGTTGATAAACAAGTGGCGTTGGTGATGTTGACTCCAAGTCTCCAAGTGAAGTATTAATGCTTTTTAGCAAAATTATTTTCATGGAGTCATCAAGGACCCTGATGGGTGTGTTGTCAAACAGTTGAGTTTCTCGAACATAACATTTCGTTTATATATATTTAAGATATTTTGTTGGTTGCCTCCCCTAAATTTAGGTAATAAAGAAAAAACAAATCAAAAGTGACTATGTGACTAGATGCGCACAAATCGGTTTGAGTTGAAACCGGTTCAGTTAAGTCAACAAATGTCAAAACCGGTTTCGGTTACGATCAGTTTCGGTTCAAGTTTTTATTGGTTTTGGTTCAGGTTTTGACCAGTTTTGGCTGGTTTCGGTCCGATTAACCAGTTTGGAATAGGTTTCAACATCATCGGTTTCAAATCAGTACGATTTTTAGATCGATTCGGTTAACTGGTTAATTGCCCACCTCTATGTGAGGAGAGGTTCTCTTTTTATTTTTAGAAATATCCATGGTTTGTGTTACTTGGTAACTTTATCTAGAACTTATGCTTCTTATGTCATTTATATTTGAAAGAAAGAAATAATAAAAGTAAAGAAATTCAAAATCCCTTTTGCTTGCTTTACAGTTAGAACATAACACTTTTTTTAACTAACAGCTTCCAAACAGTACAGTTCAAGGGCTAGACTAGACACCTTACAACATATAACTAAAAACATCACAAGTTAACCACATCCCATTCCAAGTGTCACTGCAACAAGGAACAACCTTCATTGCTTGATATGCTCTAAACCTCCAAAAAACCAATTTTGCAGGCTTTTCAAATTGACAAACCAAACACTTGTTTCCTAAGTAATCTTCAACTAATATAAATATCACTGATCTATTTAATACAACATTAAAAGTAAGAGTCTTGTTGTGTTCATGACGCAAGAGGAAGCGAAGCCGCTTTCAAAGGGTACACTTCCATCTCAATACTCAATAGAACAGACCGCCCCATCCCAACCCACCGTTCATGTAAAATGAGACTGTCAAAAGATTAAGTTGGATGGGCTTCTTTAATCATCATAGCCGCGTGACAAATGTTATAGCTGCTCTTGTACAATCTCACTAAGATTTAAATCCGCAATTGTTTCCTTCCCAAATACTGTGAACACAACACTTGCCTGCAACACACAATCATACCATATCATACCTTTTTTTTCTTTTAAAATGACCGATTAAATAAGGAATGCATACCAGTCCTCTCTTCTTATCCAACTTCATTACGGTGCCTGAAAAATCCACAAAATCTCCCGACACGATTTTAACAGTAGACCCTAAAAGCGTCCGCTTTCTACTCTTTGATACCTTTTTATCAGAAGACGGCACAACCAATGATTGCTCTTGTTCAAAAGCTTTATCTGCTGCTTCCTGCTTCTCCTTCACTTCTTCAAATATCGACTCCATGTCATCTTTGGACACGGGCCTCGGTTTGTTAATCTGTCGCTTCCTGCAACAGAAAGCCTACCTTGTATAAGACTTAGCTCGTGATGTATAACTTAACAAATGAATTACAATAGCAGCAGATAAGTAGATTTACATACGTGTTTCCAACCATGCGTCCAACGAATCCTCCGACCCCTTCGCAGTCTTCTCTTATAAAATTGTGGAGTTCCCTATTGAGTATGCAGTGCAAAAAAACACATCCCGGGTATAGAGGCTTTGGTTTAACTGATATCTTGCCGTTCTTCAACTTAGTTTTCTCGTGCACGGCTGCATCAAATACCTAATAATGCATACTGGTTGTCAATATATTATAAAAGCAACCATCTAAGACTTTGACGTTTGGCTAAGCTTATTTAACTCCAAAAGTGCTTATTTACTTAGACAGTGCGTAGTGGGCGATAAGTTTGGGCGATTTCCGGTGACATAGGGCGACGTGGCGCCAAAAAGTATGTAAACTGACCAACCAAAAAGGACAATCTTATATATTTACTAGTTTTGGTGTAAATAATATTTAGAGGTGCACAAAAAACCCGAACCCGGAACCGGACCCAAAAAAAAACCCAAAACCAGTTTTTTTATACCCGGGTTTTTAATACTCGAACCCGAACCGGACCCGATTTGTACCCGGTAATACCCGAGAACCGGAACTGGTTCCATACCCGCAACCGGGTTTTTCCAATACCCGAAAACATCATCATCGTCGTACTCAGTATATCCCACCAATAGCAAAGCTATGGTAGGGTCTGAGGAGGGTAAGATGTAGACAGTCTTACCTCTACCCCGTAGGAATAGAGAGGCTGCTTCCGATGAGACCCCCGGCTCGATAGTAGTTTTGCCTCAAGCCTCGGACATAAGACACATAACACTCAATCATCGGGACACCGGCTAATTGGTGCATGTACCCTTGTCTTTCGGCTATCAACGCCATCACATGATGCTTGATTAACCTTTCGCCACTTTTGACGTCATTTTCACGAGATTAGTACGATAACGTCAAAATTAGTGCAATTTCACTTTTGTCCACCTGAGGGTTCACACATATATATACATTATATGCGCGCACCGCAAGCATGGCGTAAAACGGATTTTTCAAATACCGATCTATACCGAAAAAATACCCGAAACTACCCCTTAAAAAAATCTAATCTATACCCGAAAAAATCCAAAAAAACCCAGAAATTTGGGTTTTTTTCAATACCCAAAAATAGGCTATTCAAATACTGGGTTCTATACCCAACCCGAACCCGATACATAGAAAATGGTTTCTAGAGGCAATACCCGGACCCGAACCCGACCCGGGTATTGCCAATACCCAATTTTCCAATACCCGGTCATACCCGAAACCAGGTATTTGAAAAAACCCAATTTGTGCATCTCTAGGCATAAAAAAAGGCAAAACCTTTAATGATACCCCAACATATGACAGTTAACTAATAAGAATAATAATAATTTGTACCTTGAACTGATCATCTGGGAAGTTTTTATGGAGTGACTGTAACATCCTTTCAACCGTATCTTTACCTCTGGCCCTGGAGACCTTGAGTATCCACCACTGTGGGCCCAATTCAGAGAGCTTGTCAAGGTTAAGCTCTTCCTTCCATGAGTTGAACTGCTTCTTGGGCTTCTGTAATAGTTTTTCCTCCACGTCTTCCCGCCAATTGTACATTCTTTTCTCCTCTCTCTTCACCTTCTTCAGCTCCCGTTTCTCTTTCGGACTCAGCTGGAGACCAATTGATCCCAGGATGGGTTTTGTTACCAGAGACAACGGTGGACGACATAGCTCTACTGCTACTTGATGATTATTCATATTAATATTCAGATTCATATTCATCATCATCTGTTTGTTTTGGTCGAACCAACGTTATCGCTTTAGAAATAGAAACCTGGATTTGCCCTCACTAGATTTCAACTTTAAAACTACTTTTGTTGTCCTTTGGGTTTTTCTATTTTTAACTAGGGCCGTCTAAACCGTTGTTCGTTTTTTTGTTCGATTGTATCTTCAGAGCCATTTTCACGTTCTTTTTTAGGGGTTTTCAAAATACCCAAACCCGATTAACCCCAAATCTGAATAAGCTAATCGGGGTCAGGTTAATAGAGTCAAAGAGTATTAATCGGGTTATTCGTGTAAACCCGAATTGTTAATAGATTGGCATACCAGCATACCAAGACATTACAATTGACCGTAAACCAAAATGATTTACCAAAAACAAAACAAAATATTCAAAAAATCCTTTTGTGACACCAAACCTCGTAATTATACTATACTATATATAAATAATAAAGATTAAGAGTCCGGCCTATCAATGAAATCTATAACTTACTCTTGTTAAAATGTTTTCTTGTAGCTAAACAAATAAATAATGTTATGGTTGTAAAAATCCTGCTTAGGGGTGAATTAAACTATGATTAATCATTAGTCAATACTCAACCAACTATTGATCAATTAATCGTTATTTGGTCAAAAGTGGTCAATCCGGTTAAATTAGTAGGTGTGTGTGTGGATGTATATATATTTGAAAATTTACAAATATATTCTAATCAAGTTAATCTCAATTAATCAAATTAATCATGATTAATCGCTAGTCTCTACTGCCTGCCTACACCTAGAGATTTCTACAAACACTTTAAAATACATGAATAGATTGATATAGTATAACTTTTTTTAACCGTAACTTAGAGCATTTTCAATTGATTCTCCATCTCCAAATCTAAATTTACATTAAAAATTACTATTTTTTCTTTCATTTTTATTAGATAATATTTTTTTTATTCTTTGATTATTATATTTTCTTTCTCATTCGCTCACAACCACCTTAAAATAATTTAAAAGTTATGAAAAATGAATAATTTTTTTCTAAATAAAACTAAAAATATTAATATTTTATCTCTCTTCAAACCACACCCTTATATTTTAAGATAGAGAAAATCCTCACATGAACCCATTACGAATGCTTATAAATTTTTGTTTGGTGAGAAAAAGAAGATATTTTACCTTTAAAAAATGCATATTGAATAGTTTAATTACAGGTTAGTACTTGTCATGATTTGGGGGACAAAGCATGGTTTTTTATTCTTTTTTCTCCTTTATGGAGACTAAATGCATAAAAAGTTTCAAAATCATTGTTTTGAAGTATCATATATGTTTTTTTGTAAGAATTATGCATAACATGTGTAGTACGTATTAATACCGTTGAAATTTATAATTGCATCCAAGAAAAATAAGACGGCCTTAATTATATATGGGATATTTTGATGGATGTGAATTGTTCCGTTTTTAATTGGTAACTAGAAAGTTGACCTTCGTGATGCGACAGTATTTTTTGTACACGTACATTTACAATCCAACTTATTATTAGCGATAGGTTTTCTCCGTGTGATACGTCGGGGAAAATGTAAGCTATGTTATTATACAAATTGTGTTCTACTTATTTATTCGTATGTTTATATTAATAGAAAATAAAGTGTATAAATAAGTATATCCACTTAAAAAACTTATTATATATTCTTCATCATCATTGACATTTTTTTAATTATTAAAAGTTAAAAATGATCCAATCAAAATGTATGATTATATTCCACTGAACTCATCGATTCAAATAAGATACCAAAAATGTAATTTATTTGACTAAACATAAAATATAAAATGAAAAAGAAATATATATACTCTTCAATGACGTCGGGTAGTCAAAGCGCGTAATTATAATTCGCCGAAGTTATTGATTAAAACATGTGTGAAAGTTGTTTACTACATCTTCTTTACATTGACTTTGGGTGTATATAGAATTTTTAAATTAAAATGCTAACAAATGAAAGTTATTACAAATATCAAATTAAATAACAAACGAAATATTAACAATTTTTAAATCAATTACCTAACAAACATAAACATAAAATAAAAAATTAAGTATCTTATTCCATCTTTATTTGGTAGCTTAAATCAATTACCTACACCACATTCGATTTAAACACATCACACATGTAACAATCGTTTACGATACAAACACGAAATTCATTTATTAATCATAAATGTACGACGGGAAAAAATATCTATGTACTCTTCATCATTGCTTGGTGTGATTAGAAATTTAAGAAAGCTAATAAACAAAACTTATTAGAGAAAATAAAATAAAATAAAATAATAAAAATAATATCAACATTTTTAAATGAATTATTCTTACAAACATAAACGTAAAAACATTGCAAATAAAAACAATTTCTAAAAGGTATCACAATTATCATTATAAAGCTATAGACAAGCAATGACTTTATGATAGTAAAGAAAGCAAGCTTATTCGGTTATTCCTATCGCATCTTGTTGTGGGGAACTAGGGATGATAACGTATTTTATTGTGGATATTTTTCAAAGTCGAAAAACCCAATCAACTATCATGTATAATTTAGACACCCATTAGGAAAAACAAATGCATTTAGGTATCATACATTATTAACATAATATTTTCTGTAGGCATCAGGTGACATCAAATTGCGTCGGAAGAATTTATCTAACTTAGTGTCATCCATACCAATTAGTGTCCTAGTGAATATGTGTACGACTTTTAATCTTATAGATTTCACACAAATACTTGAAAGACTTTAATCTCATATAAAGATAAAATATTAGATAATTCTCAAGTCTAATTCAAACTTTTCCCCACATAGTTCATGTGATGATCGATAACTAAAATTTAATATGAGTATGATTCAACATATGAGTATGATTCAACATAGTACACTTATATATTAAAACTCTCTCTCTCTCTCTCTCTCTCTCTCTCTCTCTCATCGTTTAGTAGTCAGAGTACGTCTTTATATTCTGGTGAAGTTACCGATCGAAGTACGTGCAAAAGTCGTTTACAAACCAAGAAACAAGTTTAAAACGATTATTGTTTAATTTGAGTTTTCTCGACTTTTCAAAATAAGAAGTTTTTAATTTATCTTTCTTTCGTATGTGTGTATATACTTTAAGTGTTCACAAGTTATATTTACATAGTAATAAATAGTAAGTCCACCTAGGTCGTCTCCTAGATGAGAGCACTGGATCAAGATGATACGAGATCAACGTCGCAACTGGCCCAAGATGAGAATTCACAGGTTCACGAACTTGTTTGAAGACGGGGTAAATGTGAACTGATATGTGTCACATGCCTGGGTCAAAAATGATGGAAATTCAATTGGTTGGGTTAATGGCTTAAGGGAGTTTAAGTGGTAAGGAAACAAACCACCCCACCCACCCACCCAACACACCAAAAAAACAAAAACAAACGCGATTGTCGAACGCTCCTCAAGCACAATTGTCGGTGTATGTGACGTTCGTTCGTTCGTATATGTGAGTGCATTGAAGATGGTCTTACCCGATATAAAACTTCTTGGTTTTAACCTTAGAAGAACAATATTTACTTGACCCATTTACATAATTATGAGGGTATCATGATTAATGAGCTGTGATCCTTAAAAACTAACTTTATTTTCTTTTCTTATTAATGGAAAGAATTAATAATAATGAATAATAAAATAATGGTGGTTTTGTGGGACTTGGTTTGACCAGATATCAAGGACTGGCGTTGGTGGTGGTGGAAGACGCATGGGAACACCACACCTCCGGCTGGATTGGCTCCACCCCCTCGTGCGCTATGCTTTCATCATTAGTACCAATAGCATGCCTACCCTTGCTTCCCTTTTTTAAAGTAATTACTAATCACACTCTTACTATGTATTTTCTACTCAAAATCTATCCATGTACAATGTTTTTGACTTTGTTAATACAATTACAAAAGTACTCTTTAACATACACATGCACTAAGAGAATATAATATAATAATACAGTCAAAATCTGTAAAATGGTTGACACGGGACACCAAACATTTCAATTTATAAAGACGAATGTCTTAGGTTCAAGTCACACATGTAAAAAAGATAGATGGTTTTCTCACTTATGACGGGTTTTAAGCTGAAGGTGTTCTTCGATATTTAGGGAATAGAGATGAATGGGTGAACCGTTGGTCCGTTAATTAGTAATCCAAGTTAGTCGTTAAAAAAATGTTGAATGTGCAAATCCAAAGATATGATTGATTTGGCAAGATAATTTATTATGAGAGTGAGAATTGGTTAAACTAATTATAATCCTTAAATGTACCTAATTTTCTGATGAGCAAGTCAAAGCGGAATGGGATACTTGTCATATACATAGAAAAATAAGTATGTATTCTTCCATAACCTGTCAAGTGTTGAAATTTGATCAAGTTCTTTATAATTTACATGTCATTTTAAATAAAAACTTTATTTTTGAAAGTGATAATTTTTTCAGTTAGTGTAGAAATTATTTATTCCAGGAAACAAAAATCTATTAAACATTAGAAAAAGAAATAAAAAAATAGTGTATCTTTTAAAACATTGGGGCCATTTAGACATAATAGTGTTTGCGCGCTTAGCTATGAATAAATATTAAATAAATAATCATGGAAATGAACGATGATTCAAACTTAGGTAATGAGGTATGACAAGTGTAAACCAGCTAGCTCCTAACTATACGGAGTGGTTAACTAAATTAAAAAATAATAATTAAACCAATAATAACTACACTTTAATCCCTTGACTTATGAATATTACTATCCCCCTTTAGGATTTTTCTTTGATTACTATAGGATTAAGAGCTTTTGTTTATGTTATGGATTCAACCAAACATTAAAAAGCCTAACATAATATACATATGGAGTATTTAATACAAAGTTAGTTTTTGAAAAAAAAGAAAGTGAGAATCACATATTTATAGGTTGTGCAAGCAGTTATATGGGCCGAATATGATTATAGAGTTACATAACAGTCTGATATATCATAACTAAAACAATTAATCACGTTGTTATCTCTTGACGGCATAATCAGTTAAATTAATACAAATCGCCGTTGTTAAAAAGATGTACACAAGTTTATACAACTTTCAAAGTTACAAACTCAAAACTGATTTGACAATGAAAATGGACCAAATGGTGGTATTTCTCAACTATGATTGTGACAGAATTCTATACTATACTCATTAACTCTACAAGCAAAGTATATACTATATAGCTTATAATGACTAATAATTTATAAACTGTTGATATTGATCGATTTTATAATTTCAGTGTGCATGCTTAGCTTATGGGCCCACATGTGTTGTTCCAACAAGGATATAGGCTTTGGTCCATACTATATATCTCCCCTTAACACCTTACTCTCCTCACTCACCATCACTTGCTCTCATCCCCTATTGTAGTAGTAGTGTTTTACTTTTACATAACTCAATACTCAATCAATGGCGGATGTTAGCGGTGGTAGTGGTGGCGTCACCACCACACAAAGAATTCTTGGATGGTTTTCCGGAGAGGGTGCAATTGCACCTAGCCATGCTGGCGTTACAGTTTGGTTATGCGGGTTTTCATGTTGTATCTAGAGCTGCCCTTAATATGGGCATTTCTAAGATTGTTTTCCCCGTTTACCGCAACATCCTCGCCTTCGTCCTCCTCGTCCCGTTCGCTTATTTTCTTGAAAAGTTGGTGTCTTTAATTTTATTAACGAATATTATTTTCAAGTCGTATGATCTAAACTAAATTGAAATTATGTTTTTATGATCAGGAAAGAGCGCCCACCGATTAATCTTAATTTTCTGATCCAGTTCTTTCTCCTTGCAGTCGTCGGGTATGATTTCTTTTTTTTTTAACAACTAATTTTTTTGACCTTATTTTATCTCAATGTTTCAAGTAAGACTATAACACATTACCATTTAGTTGAAACTTGAAAGTCATACACTTTGACACTAGATTAAGCCAGTGATTGTCGTTAGGTATGATTTCCTGGCTATTATATATAAATAAGTTCCTTAAATATAATTGAGTTAAAAGTTAGAAAATGATTTTTTATGTGCAATTAAATCGTAATAATTACTTATAATTAAACTATATGAAAATAATCTGCCTTTGCATAAAGCGTAGATGGGCAGGAAGGCGTTTGGCTGCTTCAAGAAATAATAAACATATATCATTCCGAGATTTAAATCCCAATGGTTAACTTTTTATCAATATATGATATTATTTAATGTCATAACTTTCATATAAATAAAACCATTAAACTATTGTGTTCACACACTTTTTCTAACTTTGCCGTTATATGTACATATATAGTATAACCTAAATATAACCTAGATATATGTATATATAGTATAATCTAAATACAACCTACATATGTTTATGATAACATACTATATTATTATATATGTAAATGAGCAATCAAAAGAGTTTTCTTTTTTTAGTTATTTAGTTTAAAAGAGATGAATTACAACATTATATTTATATCAATCTTACATTGAAATTTAAAAATTGAATTAATTGTTAATTTTGTTTGTGTGTTCTCACATCATGCATGACATGAAAGTTTATTCCATTCAAATTTTTGCCATAACTTTTAACTTAACTTTCTCTGTGTAATTCTTCTACAGGATCACTGCAAACCAAGGCTTCTACTTGTTGGGTCTAGACAACACTTCGCCAACGTTCGCCTCCGCAATTCAAAACTCCGTCCCCGCCATAACATTCCTCATGGCAGCGATCCTCCGGTAACCTCCCAATGTCATCCATAAACACATATTTTATATTAAAAAAACAAACAATAACTATATTTTAATTAAACATTACACGTTTTTTTATGAAAAAGTTACTGAAAGCCTCCATGGCTATGTGGCACTGACACTTATGTGACAGTCACGTTTCTACTTTTTACTTTTTAGTTAAACCATCACACATAATTTAACGTTGCCATATTACAATTTCAGGATAGAGAAAGTGAGACTAGACAGAAAAGACGGGTTATCAAAAGTCTTCGGAACCCTATTTTGCATCGCGGGAGCATCAGTCATCACTCTATACAAGGGACCAACAATATACAGCCCGTCACCGTCTCTAAACAGTATTAGAGAGATGTCTCCAGTGTTGAAGTCATTGGGAGATGCCAGTGGAAAGAGCTGGACACTTGGGTGCTTGTATTTGATCGGCCACTGTTTGTCGTGGTCAGGGTGGCTCGTGTTGCAAGCCCCCGTGTTGAAAAAGTATCCCGCACGTCTTTCCTTCACATCATACCAGTGTTTCTTTGGTATACTTCAGTTTATTGTTCTAGCCGCTTTCATGGAACGTGACCTGAACGCTTGGCTCATTCATACTGGCTCGGAGCTCTTTAGCGTGTTTTACGCTGTAAGCGGATCTCTAAATAGTTTTTTATTATTATTAGTTTTTGAACGATCAACAAAACCCGTCACCCGGATATAGAATAACAGACATAGAAATTAAATAATCATTACAACTTTTATAACCCTACAATATTAAAAATATTTATATACTTGGTTTTTAAAGTTTTATTCTTTTCTTTTACTTGATTATACATCTTGTTTATTTTTGCTTGTTCATGTTATTCTTCTATTAGACAAATTTAAAAAAAAAGGTTCAGTTTCTGACCCGACTCACATATCTAGCCCAAAATTTTACCAACCCGATTTTTATCCCTATAAAAAAATCCTTCATTTGTCACTGACTATGGGTGGTGAGTTAAGTTATAGTTTTAAGCATATACAGGTAGTGAAATTAACATCTTTTGAGTACAGGGAGTAGTCGCATCAGGAATGGCCTTTGCAGTACAAATATGGTGCATACAAAAAGGTGGTCCAGTTTTCGTAGCTTTGTATCAACCGGTTCAAACTCTTGTTGTTGCTCTCATGGCTTCGGTTGCTCTAGGCGAAGAGTTCTATTTGGGAGGGTATGTTAATAGTAATGTTATTATTAGTCTAGTTCTAATTAAATAAACTCGTCTCTATATATATGTGTACGTGTGTAATGTATGAGAAAACACGAATGGAAAGTGATATGAAATATTGATGGTGCCGGATTATAGGGGCCGTGTTGATTATAACCGGATTGTACCTAGTGTTGTGGGGAAAGAGCGAAGAGAGGAAGTTTATGTTACTAGAGAAGCCGCAAGTGAATAGTACCGACAACGATCTGGCAAGGTCGTCGATTGTGCAACCTTTGTTGTCACAATCAAATGGGAATGTTTGAAAGTGGAATTAAGTTACTATGTATGTTAAAAGGGGAAAGCAAAGCGTGCATGGTGTGTCATTCTTGTCGAGATTTTTTGTTTTTTTGCTTTGCTTTTAAAAAGAGAGGTGGAGACATGCCTAAAGTGTGATGATTATTATTTATGTCATGATCGATCAGCCAAGAAAATGCTTTTTAATATCTATTTATCACATGAAGTTGTATTTTGTATTTTGCTTTTGAAGTTGTATTTTGTATTGATTTTGATGTTATAAATCAAGTTATTTATCGTTAGGGTATTAACTAAAGGGTCGTGTTGATCATTATGAGGAAATCCGGGTTTTAATTTTTGGTTGCTTGTACACGGTAAAAATTCGAAAGTAAACATTGAAAACAAATCATAAGTATATATGCCAAGAACTTTCTCTCCACATAGCACTAATTGCTCATTACACTCTTTTCTCCTTTAATTTCCTTGGCTATGTAGACGCTGTGTAATCTCCAAAAGTACATGCTAAAACGGTTAGCTTAAATGGTCGTATGCGCTATGATAACATGGCATCTAACTAGAAATGACATGTCGTTATGTCGTCTATCAATTAACCAATGGCATGTCATCTACCAACATGTGGCCTATCGTTTGGCTTACAATGAACTCTTTAATATTCTAGGCTTATTAACATTGCATATAACATTTTATAAAAACAGTAATTTGTAAGGCACCGACAACTGTCACGAAAACATTCTACTTACCATGTGAGCATGTATATGTATTACAATCCAAAACAATAAAAATAGATAAATTTCATAAATAGAAGTCACATTAAGCTCTAACTTCTTATGCTATTATCAGCCCTTTTCCTTGATCTAACTCTTCATTTTCTGGATGTTCTATAATTGTAGCATCTCACATTCAGTTTCTCATAGGGATCCTAGTCATAACCAAAGTTCTCAAATTACCGTTATCGATAATAATCATTTGTCTTCATATTTGCAACTCTACAAAACTATGTACGTATCATCGCAAGTTTTAAAAACTTGATATCATAAGCAAACTTCTATTGAATTAATTATAATGATTCTTTTATGTTTGCAACAAGTATACAAATTTTTGTGCTAGCTGGTTCACGAAGTTGACTATCTATGTCACGTATAGTTATTATTAAATCATTATTTCAGTTGATTGATGATTAAAGGAATGAAAGAAACATTTATTTGCTTTAACTCAATAAATCACTTTGAGCACTGTCATTATAATTCCTTTAGTTTACAACCCAAGCCCATGATTACATGGCTGAAAAGCCCGGCTACTTGGGCCGGTTGGCATAGTCTCCTCGACCCAAATTTTCTATTCATGATCCTTCATCATCCGCGGTGAAACAGTGCTTTCCTTGACTAGCTTAATATACTTTTCAAGCTTTTCAAATACGTCTTATACTCGTACAAGAAAGCTTTCATGTCGGCTATATAGACGGTTGTAATATAGCTAATTGTTGTCGTTCGTGAGTTCTTGAATCTTGATATTCTCAATGTCTCAGGCTATTAGCTAGTATTCATGCGTGTCATACTTGTCTTTATCAACTATAAAAACTCATTGTGACATTAGTTCTGTAACCCAAAAATGATTCGGGTAGTCTTCGTTTATTATTTTTGGTTTGAATGTTTAATCTTGTGTAATACTATATGGGAAAATATTATTGTTTACTTTTTCTATTATTTGGGTTCAAGCTATAAAGTTATTGATGTTTTAATCATGATTTATTTTGTTTATATTTGCTTACTTTTATTTAATCATGTTTCCTTGTTTATATGTCTAGTCTTGTTTAAATTAAATACTTAGTAACTAGAATAAAACAGATAACATTCTGCTGCATGAAGAGCTTACATGGAATACGAGCTCATAAAACAGCCCAAATGAGAAGAGAATGAAGGAGGGCAATGTTGCCTAGTCCAGGTGAACAACCCAAGGAACATTGTCTCCTGGGCACAACAAAGGATACAACATATATATGGATGAAGTGAGGGTTCACAGGCCAATACAAGGGTCCGAGAAAAAAAATAGCACCCCCCCCCCCCCCCCCGGGTTTTCGATATTATACTTTATATAATCAATATATAGCACTTAAAAATATGTAGACTTAATTAAACATGTCACAAAATCAGTCTAGTTGACCGGAGTCACCGGACCCTACCCAGCCCGAGCTTCAATTGATCCAAAAATAAAGTTAATAATACCAGTTTGGTGCGAACTGCGAAGCCCCTAATATTGGGCCAAACTGATTGTTTGAAGTTTAAACATGGCCATGTTGGGCTTCTTAGGCCTATTTTAGACCATAAGGAGATCCTCATGCCTCATGGCATCATGCTGAACTGGCATGGTAACGTACCGATAACGTGCTGAACCGCTACCGATCAAACAATATTGGTAATCCCAAGCTGACATTAACTTTCAATATTTTTTATTTAACCTCAAAGAATAACTCAACTAACCTGACCCGATAAATCTGAAACCTTATTAACCCTAACCTGACAAACCTGAACCTTAATAGGGTCAGGTAGCACCATAGCAGGTTATTTTTTATTTTAAAAAACCCGATTAACACTCCTAATTGGTACCAGCTTTGGTATTCAATTTTATGGGTTCCGTTTTGATATGAGTCATATTTGAAATTTTAGGCATATATCACTACCTGTTCCGAACCAGGACAATACCGACAAAATCAGTAACGTATTCAGTTTAAGTATTTTTTACACTACCAGCCGATATCGTCCCACCATACTTGGTACATTATTCGGTTTATGTTTTTACTCATCTTCGGTTTCGGTAACTTTTAGTACTAGTACTAGCCAATCTTAATTGAACAACAAAGGTACGGGTAATAGCATTCATTTTTATAGTTTTTAGTGTTGATATGAATCGGTTTCAGTATTTTCCGATATTTTTCACTACTTCTGAATCTTGACTATAATTAATTGAAGTACAAATAATGATAGAAATAGTTTCATAGGCCGCTTGTTGTGGAAAGATGTCTAAGGCGTTTTCATACCATGTAGGCGCGTTAACATCTAAAACACCATTCCGCTCCAAAGTAAAGGTGGCGTTTGATGGTGGGTCCACATAACGAGAGAAAGACATGAGACCACATATCAAGTACCAATCAACATTTTTTTAATCATTTTCTTTACCTTTAAATTTTAATTTTGTTTCGTTTTTTTCAGCACCATCATAACTAACTAGTTAGCGAGTGAGCTAGTTAAAGCTTCAATGCCTACATGTTGTTCAATTAAGATTGGCTAGTACTAGTACTAAAAGTTAGAACAATTTGTTTTCATACCATTACTCATCTTCGGTTTCGGTAACTTTTAGTACTAGTAATAGCCAATCTTAATTGAACAACAAAGGTACGAGTAATTTTATAGTTTTCAGTGTTGATATAAGTCAGTTTCAGTATTTTCCGATATTTTTTTTCTAATCATTTTTTGTCTAAGGCTTTTTCATACCATTTTGCATAAGAAAGCAAAAGTGTTCCAAGCAGTTTGTTTGGTTGCGACTTAGTGTCTGTGGAAAAAGAGAAACGACCTTGTTCATAGCGGGTCTCCAGTCTCAATCTCTAGTCTTATTGAGGAAGTAAAGGTGTTGGGGTTTTTATGGATAAATAATAAAGGAAATTGAAAAAAATTATGTGGGAGTATTGGTGTAGGTTCAAAGTGTAATTTCGTTTCTTTTTTTGGTTTGTTGGTGTTCTACCCTCTTGCTAGTTAATTTCAATAATTTTTTTATTGGTCGTTCAAAAAAAAAAGAAAAAAAACTTTAATGCCTATGTGGCAGCGATGTAACATTTTAAGTAACCCTTGCTATTTAAATCACAACACATAGTTGATAGCCTTAGAACGGCGGAATAAAAATACGTTAGACCCAAAAAATAATATGTTAAAGTGTTATAAAAATAAGACTAGGAGAACACCATTAAGATCAGGACAATTTACGCAACTTAAATCTATTATTAATTCAATTAACCGAAATAAGCATAAAGCATGTTTAGCAAAATCCTAATTCTTTCTTTAACTTATTATGGATAATTATGTTAGAAAAATAAACAAAATTTAAGTAAAACAATACAATAAATATGATTATAAATATATAATTTAGAAATATAAATTTTATTTGTGTCTCGACCAATTTGAACTTGTACGTCTTTATGGATTTGTTCTTGATTCTATAGAACCAAACGTGTAACTTTAGTCGGTTGGATGCTAAATGAGTTCACACGTATCAAAGTCAAAACCATATACGATTTTTAACTTTTATTCATAATTTTCGTTCAACAACATATAGAAAATTTAACTTGAAGATATAAAATCAAATACGGTTTCCGTCCGTAGGGTTTTGACGAAACTATCGGGTTTTATATCAATTTTCTTTTCACGTGTTTATTGTCTGTTGTTTTTATTTCTTGCGTATTATTTTAGTGGATGAAACTAAACTATTCGGTTAAGCATAAGGATTTTAGTATTTTCCCTTAAAAAACAAATAAGGTAACTCCACTCCAAACGACCATCGCCACACCATTTTCTCTCGTCTCATCTCCTTTGTCTTCGGCCACCCCCTTCATCGCTGGAGTTCAATGTTCCTTTTATTTATAAAAGATCATTAACTGTTCTTTGATTAAGACGGCATCACACCGTAACCATCGCCACACCATTTTCTCCTGTCTCATCTCCTTTGTCTTCGCCCCCCCCCCCACCCCTCATCGTTGGAGTTCAACGTTCCTTTTATTTATAAAAGATCATTAACTTTTCTTTAATTCAGACCGCATCACATCACATTTTCCATATTTGACTAAACCAGTTTATCGTGATTACGCATTGTCAAGTATAGTGACGACACACGTGTCTCTAAAGTTCACATAGTAGAAATATTATTCATTTTAACACAAGAAACAAATGTTCTTAGTCTCATAAACTAAAGTGATAAGTAATTGAGACGGACAGTTTATCATGAAAATAATAGATAATAATCGAGATTATCACCGACCTATGAGGACGAAAACAATAATTTACTTAAACCAAATAATAATGATAAGATCTCAAAATATAGAACTAAAATCGATATATAATAAAAAAAATAATACGATACATTAAATCATTAATCATCAATTTAAAGTTTGATCAAAGTAACTTAAACTATGATACCTTCCTTGATATTTTCTCTTATAATTATGGGGTGAACTTCTGACTTATGAGTGATTTGCTGTTTGTAAATTATTTACTAATAATAACCCAATTAAGTTAGGGATATTTCTATGTTTACATCATTTTCACATTTATTAATCCTCTAATTAGGTCGATGAATAAGGACTTCCAATAACTTATCATATCAATTGTTAATTGGATTACGAATCTCAGTTTTTCAAATTATAAACCATTGATGAATACTTAATTTGTCAATTTGCATCTCTCTATAACCATAAACAAGAAACCGGATAAGGAAAAAACTTAATCAAGCAAAATATTTGTTATTAAGACGTATTTCAGACACGCCAGTCCTAACAACATCAAGATAAATAATACACATACTAACAATTGTAACAAACACCTGACCTAACGATGGTTGAGATGAAACCACTTAATTTGCCAACCAACGTCTGTCTGAACAAAAACAATTTAGCATCGGGAACAACGTCGATTCAAATAAAATCATCCATATCATCAAGATCGGTATTGGTCCAAACTACAAAAAAAGGGTTATTCATTCCCGACTAAAAAGTCATTGTGAAAATTATCACTCTCGTCTCCTTCCTTCAGTGACGCGATTGCCTTGACCATCACTCCATTCATATTTTCCTTCAACCACCACATAAACGCGCACGTTATCCATTCAAAACACACACGAACACACACTCAACACATAAAGGGTTATCACTTATCAGCAACCATAATCATTTTTAGTTTAGTTTAGTTACACATTTTTTGCTTCGATAAAAACAAAACATATATAATCTGACAGCGATGAATTCTACGAAACTTTATGTTATTAGATATTCATATCAAATAAAAGTTTATTAGGTTTAAAGTGTTGACTAATCAAAGATTAAACATAAACATAAACTAACAAAAACCATCTTTTCCTAATGTGATTAGTCAACAAAAATAACACCAACATAAAGTTGACTTCAATATTTTAAAACCCAAAAAAAGAAAAAATAAATAAAAAAACACAAGCATCCTAATGATTTAATGAAAAGATATTCTCATATTCTAGATGGCACTCCCGTAATTAACCCCAAATTAAAGGGCATATACATAATAATAATATTCACCGATGAATTAGCGTGACCCTATAAATTGAGTGCCTGGGTGTTTCACCATCTTCATATTCGCATTCATATTCATACTCGAAATTGAAATTAGGGTTTTTTTGGAAGATCGATTTGGGGAAAATGGCATCGGAAGAAGGAGTCGTGTTTGGAGTCCACAACCCTGATCAGTGGAAAGAGCAGCTTGAGAAACACAAGGGTTCTCAGAAATTGGTATAAATATAATTATAACTATAACCATAATTTTAAAAAAAAAAAATTGTGTAATTGATTGTTTTTTGTTTCGATCGATTGAATTGTGACATACCCTTTTTGGGTTTCTGTTAATTTTGCTATTTGGAGGACCAATTAGGGTTTTTTTTTTTATTATGTTATATGATTGATTTTGAATGGGTTGATTGTTTGACAGGTGGTGGTGGATTTCACGGCGTCGTGGTGCGGTCCGTGCCGTGTGATTGCACCGATCCTTGCTGATTTCGCCAAGAAGATGCCACATGTTGCTTTCCTGAAAGTTGACATTGATGAAGTGGAGGTAAATGTTTTAAATTCATTGATGTTTATGTCGGTGTAAATGAGCCGAGTCGAGCCTGAGCTTTTCTAGGCTTTTGAGCTTGGCTCCTAAGTAGTTTTTCATGCGTCGAACTTAATGTCTAAAACTCGAGCTCAGATTGTGAGTAGTGAGTAGTTTTTCAAGCTTGAGCAGGCTCGAGCCAATTATTATTTGTTTATTATTTTAGTTGTAGTTAATACTTATCCTTTTGTATATATTTTAATTATTTCATAATATGTATTATTTGTTTTTTTCACAATTTTGTTTAAAATAATAATATATATATATACTATATAACTAAAATTTAATAAATAATTTGTTTGCGAGCTCGCTTGATCTTGACAAGTGAAGTGAAGCTCAGGCTCAGTCTCGTTTACCAAACAAAGCTTAGTTTTAGGCTCAAGCTCGTTTAAGCTTGGCTCGATTCGAGCTTTTGACGAGCCAACTTGAGGAACTAACGAGCGGCTTGATTCGTTTTTAGTTTTTAATCATAATGTTGATAGTGTTTTAAAAATGGGATCTTTTGAGTTTGGGAATGACGAATCGATTGTTGTTTGTTTGTTTGTTTACAGAGTGTTGCTCAGGAGTATTCGATTGAAGCGATGCCGACTTTCTTGTTCTTTAAGAATGGTGAAGTGATTGACAAGGTTGTGGGTGCTAAGAAGGATGATCTCCATGCCTGTATTGTCAAGCATTCCGCAGCTGTATCTGCTTAGATATGTTTATGATGATGATGATGTTTCAGCAACTTGTTTGAATCTTTTGTTTTGTAATGGATGATGATGATGAACTTTAGGTCTTTGTAACCTGTTTGGTGATTGTGATTTGGTCTATTATGCATAAATTAAAGTTGCTGAAGTTTGTGGTTTATAATTTTCTTTTTTGTGTTTTGATTTTTTATTTGTCATTGGATAGAATTTATTAATTATTTATGTAATATTAGACCAAGCGTAGTGGGGCTTTATTATAGACGTTTTGGCCTATAACGCCGGGGGCAACCCCCCCCCCCCTCCGGGCGTTTTGGGCTATTTTTTTAGGCGTTTTGTATGTAACGCAGAACATGTGGACGAAAATAAAAAAAAAACAGTTTTTAGGCGTTTTGAGGCTTTATGACTACAACATATTTTTGTAAAAAACTTTAACTCTGACTGGACGTCATGTTATGCATAACATTTGAGGGTAGGGCTTTACGATTACACATGGTCTTGGAAAGAATATTTACTAGACCATTTATATTTTTAGACCACTAGATGGAAGAATATTAGGCATCTTGACCCTTTAAGACCTAAAAGACATGTTGAGTTTGAAAATGAGGAAAATAGGTCACAAAAAGGAAATGACCAAAAAAGATAAGTTTATGCTTATGTTGTCATGTTGATTCATCTATATCGTATGGTTAAAAGATAGATGATTGTCATTGTAAAGCAAGATTCCCGTGTGGCTATTGTCGATGCCTTGTCACGTAGAAGATTTCTTTAGTTTGGATCTGTCTAAGTTCTTGTGTAATTATTTTTCCCGTATCTAGTCTTAACGAGTTAAAACATAAATTGCAATAGCAAAAAACTCGCTATAGGGTGCAAGAGCTTGAAGTCTATAGACACTTTGCCTCTCGACTCAAATCAATCCACCTGAGAGAAAAAATATAATATGTATATAATTAATCATACAAACTATAGATACACACTTTCAAATTATTGTTACCCATAATCATGTGAACATATCTTAGATATTTTGATATGATGGTAATATTGTACCGTAATTCGATACATGTATATTACATGTGACAAATTATAGATATTTTGGTGATATATAACGTTATTAAATACATGTTTTTTGTGTGAACATAACGTGATGTAATATATTGATAAGATGGAAATCAGATACATTTATTATTAGATGAAAAGTTACTTTTGTTAGTCAAATTATTATTAAATGATTAGTTGTAACGGGTTTGCTCATTAATGATTTATTTTAAAATTAATTTTAGCAAGAAGAAACTCTATACTTAAATTCACACTATTAAAAGTTCAACCTATTATAAATGAGAAAAATTATATTTACCACGAAGGCACCAAATACACAGAGCTTGATAATAAGTTAAATATAACTGTAAAAGTTTTTTTTTTTTTTTTTTTTTAAAAAAAAATAGTTAGCAAACGAAGCAACCGAATTCGGGGAAAAAAGACAAATTCATCCTTGGTAGCACAATGACTCAAATGTATCATGGGTTTTAAGTTTTATAAAAGACAAAAGTGTTAACGAAAGAAGACAACAAGTCAACAACTAAATTCTTTACTAGTTGTCTGTATTAAGACAAAGTACAAGCCATTTAGTGATTATATAAGCTCTTCTCTCCAACGTTATTTTTCTTTTATCGGAAAAGCATGCATTACAAACAAGCTCATATGTTTTATTGTTTTATCAGAAAAAATGTGTTTTATTGATGATACACCTGTGAAGTTTTGCATACAATGAAATTTTGAAAAAACATTTTATAACATCCGCCCCTCATTACTTTATTTACTATAGCTCGAGACTTTATGCTTTGGTTACCGGATGTAGACTTCTCCAAAGGTCATCCACCCGTTAATTGCGAATACAAGAAAATGCTTAACAATGGAGTTCTGCTATCATCAATAACTAATAAGCCCTAAACGTGTTGATTATTTGAGTTCAAATGTTTTTTTATGAGGTTGATTATCTCTCATGTCCATGAACGACATGATATTTTTTTAGAGTGCCACAAACATCCCCCTTATGGACTCATCATCTTCAATGAAGCTTGTCTTCAAAATCTTGACTAGGGATGTGAGATACAGCTAAGGTGTTTCAAACACCTTGGAGGACTCATCATTCTTAAAGAGATTTTGCCCATAACCCCTAACGAAAAATGAGTGTGCCTGATACCATTTGTAACATCAAACCGCTTATACCAATTAATACTACATGATTTTACTAGGATTTAAGGACTTTTCCTTTTATTACCATAACAAATACTTTCTAGAAGGTCACTAATGAGACGAGTCCGCTAAGATATGTTTATTGAGCTCTTCTTTCATCCATAGCCAATACTCGTAAGACGTATTAGTGATACATAAGGTCATACATTTCTTTTGAGCTCATTATTTATAAAGATTTGATAGGGTGTTACAAATTTCATATGATATATAAAAGGGTAAGTGATTAGGGTGGATATGCAACCATACCATCATGTAACTTCCAAATATATGTGTAATATACTGAAAAAATAACTAGTTTCATGATTTCTAGAATACCAATCATCATACAACAGATGAGCTTGATCTCACATATGTTATAACGAAAATTGTAACAAAAGTGAAAAGAAAGGGACTATAATTTAATTAGTGAAGATTAGGGACTTAATACACAACTTTTTATATACATAGATGACTATTTTTGTGATACAAAACAAAAGAAAATAAACTTTTATGGTAATTTGGTTATCTAAAGGATTCCTATTATTGGTAGTTAGCAACTTAGCACATACTAATTTGGCTTCATTTCAAATCCTTTTTTAGTAACTTTTGTTAGAATGTTAGTAGAGGTTGGTCCTTAATGTATCTTGATCCGTTTAGTTTATTGGTTTACTTTGATCATTAACTATTTTTTGAGATTAAGATTGAGTACATGTTTGGGATTGAGTTTGAAAATACCTTATTGGCTTTTCAAAAACCAACAAGTTAAATGGTGTTTGACAAACACAAAAAAAACTTTTTATTTTAGCTTTTTAAAAGAGTTAAAAAACAGTTTTTCAAAAGCCCCAAATCCTGGCTTTTCAAAATGGTTTTTGAAAAGCCATAAACACTTTTCAAACTCAATCCCAAACATGCTACCGCTCGGACTCGAACATTCATATTGCTTTGAATTTTTTATTGGACAAAAAGATAAACATGTGAAAGTTGTATCATTTTTGTTTTTAAATATTATTAGAATGTATAATTTTTAAAGGAGTGAATTGTGGTTTTTGTCTCTATGGTTTGTCCAAATATGCGGGTTTAGTCCAACAGTTTCAAATTTGCGATTTTCGTCCCCGTGGTTTCATTTCACATGCAATTAAACCCGAATTCATTAACCTCCGTTAAGTCTGGTCGTTAAACCCATTAGCGTACTCTTCACGTGAGGGGCAATTTTGTCCTTTTTTCGTCAAATACACCACAACCCCTCACGTGCGGGGGGCTTGCGAATTACGACTGGAGTTTATTTGGGGAGAAAAAGGCCAAAATGGCCCTCACGTGAGGGACACACTGATGAATTTAACGACCAAACTTAACGGGGTTAATGAATTCAGGCTTAATTGCAAGTGAAATGAAGCAAATTTGAAACTATTAGACTAAAACCGCAGATTTGGACAAACAACATGGACAAAAGCCGCAGTTCACTCTTTTTAAAGGAACAAGTTTTATTTATTTATTTTTTTATATTATTTCCTAAGATGGAATTCTAAATAGACCTTTTGTACTAAAGCTAATCATCGTAGGCTATTGACGAGGGCGTTAACTGGTTTGGGTAAGTAAAAGGTGGGGGCGCTAAACACTGCGTTGATGGGGCGCCGGGGCGGTATTTAGTTAACGTTTGAAGGGGTAAAGGGGGTGGTGTTAGCGGTGGTGACGCCCCCTTACGTTATATGGTCGGCCTAAGCAAGTAAATAAAGGTTTTAACAAATATTAAAAATATTAAATCGCATAGTATAATTTGTATTCTGTAAGCTTTTGAGATAATGGGTAACAACTAGATTCTTCTCGAATAAAAGGAGCAAAATGGAACACAATGTATTATTCCATGACAACGACACGTGGCAAGCAATCCTTAGATAACCCCGTAGAATGCATGCAGTCTGTTTGCATCAGATCCACTCCAACCGTCCGATCAAGACCAACTTTTTGACTGCACACTCAATCACGAGTTCCACTTTTAACAAAAGAGACTTTTGCCTTATGGTCCCTAACTTATTCGTTGTTCGCAAAATATACACTTAAGTAATTTAAGGTGAGTTTGGTTTAGTTTTGTATAAGGAATTAATTACATTTGATATTCAAATTAAAGAAACATGGAATTTAAAGAAACTTGGTACCCTTGTTATTCATTTTGACGTCAAAATAATTACAAAAAATTGGAATCTATTATACTATCACTACGACTAACAACCCTGATGTAGTTCCATCTTTTGGTTCGATGCTATCATATTGAATTCTTTCACATTTTAAAATGAAGGTTGATTTTTTTTTGCCTACACGTTAAGAATCTTAATCACATTCTAATTGATCAAATTATTTCGACCAGACAAATTAAAAAATATTTTTCAGTTATGACTCTTTTAAATTCTATGAACCAATAAGATATTTGGTATCCCCATTCCCAAAAAAATTATCCTTTTAAACTAAAAGCATCTCCGACGATAAACGTCTACAAATTGCCTCATAAATTTATTGAACTTGTACGTATGTGTGTGTGTGTGTGGGATGGTTCCCATTAAAGTCTGTTGGGTAGTATGTAGCCACAAACTTGGTCCATGGACTTCACGTCCACAATGGTGAAGTTTTTGACTTCGTCGTCCACCCCAATTCCACCACATCCGGACACCAATTAAACGCAAGCATTAAAGATCCTCTTAAGAGTGTGTTTGGCTGAGGCTGAGCTTTTCAAAGTTACTTATTTTCTTATCAAAAAACAGATAAGTAAATAATCATCATAAAAACATTTATAGGTTTTGTATTTTGTTGTGTATTAAACGGATGGTTTTTAGAAGCAAGAAATTCAAACTTTTTATTGTGCTTTCGGAATACCACATTACAAATATACATACCATTCCATTATCTGTAAAACTTGTAAATATATACGAGCGTCCTTTGCTGGTCATTTTACATACTTTTTGGTTTTTCCAACCACAAAAGCTAATCAAAACACTTATTTTAAAAACCACTTTTGAAAAAGCCTTAAGTAATTAAACACTTTTATCAAAAGCACTTTTGAAGTTAAATCATCATCCTTCTAACAAAATAACACCATGTAAGTTAAAAACACAATAAGTTATAAACTTACAGTGCCATTCTCGCACACAGACTATAGTTAGAGGTCTACTTGATACTTCCAGTTATAGTATCAGGACACAAAAGTAAAAACTTGCTCTTTCAGAAACACTAAAGCCCTTTCCACACACACTCATCCCTCTCTAGAAGCCAAACCCATGACGAGCCCCTCAGCTTCTTCTCGCAAGGTATATTATTATTATTATTATTAATATTAATTTTATTACTATACCTATACATATATCCCTAATTCCAGATTTAAAATTATTATTATTATTATTATTAACGATCGCTTAATTATGTTACAAATTGTAGGTTTTAAGCAAGATCGCAACGAATCGGCTTCAGAAGGAGCTAATGGAGTGGCAGGTGAATCCACCTGCTGGATTCAAACACAAAGTCACCGATAATCTTCAACGGTGAGATCTTAATCTCTGTTTTTGTTTACAGTCTGTTAGGTTTATTTAATTTGGTGATAGTTAGGGTTTAGTGTTTTGATATTTGGTGTGTAGATGGGTAATTGAGGTCAACGGTGCACCGGGGACTTTGTATGCTAATGAAACCTTTCAATTGCAAGTTGATTTCCCTGAACATTACCCTATGGAAGCCCCACAGGTAACAGTTATTATGCTGATAGTATTTATCGGACAAACTAACGGTTCGCAAAAAGCTAACTGAACGAAATTGCTTGTTCGTGTTTGTGTTTGTGTTAGTTCATTTAGGAAATAAACTTGTTTGTGAACGGTTAACGAACGAACACAAATGAACACATTTGAACGGACATGGTTTTTGTTTTTAAATAATTTTGCTTAAATCTATATGGTAAGATTTGAAAAGTCATTAAAAAGTACTAAAAATGAACAAAACCAAACAAACAAACATAAACGAACATAAACAAACAAAACTTCTTGTTCATGTTAGTACGTTAAGGAAATTAATTTGTTTGTGAACGGTTCAGGAACACAAATGAACGAACTCAACTCAACACAATTAAAATGAACATGGCCTCTATTTGTAAATAATTTTGCTTAAATCTATATGGTAAGAATAGAAACGTCATTAAAAAGTGTTAAAAACCTTTAATGAATAAAAACAAACAAACGTAGATGAACACATTACAGAACGTTCATGACCTCTGTTCGTGTTCATTTTTATAGTAAATCGAACAAAATTACTTGTTCATGTTTGTTTATTTATTAAACGAACAAACATAAACAACCTTCTCGCTGAAAGTTCAGTTTGCTTACAATCGTAATTAAGGTGAATGAAATTGTGGAATTTGTGAATGTAATGAATGGTTTTGTGTATTGAAGGTGTTACACAACTGGAAGAGTATAAGTTTCATCTTTATTGTGGAAGTTTAGGAGTGTTTGTAACTGTTATAGTTAGTGATTGTATTTGTTTGTTTTACTTTGTTGGTGTGACAGGTTATTTTTGTTCCTCCCGCTCCGCTTCATCCGCACATTTATAGCAACGGTCATATTTGTTTAGGTATGTCTCATGACCAGCTGATTATGGTTTTCATTTTCTTTATATAGGTTCAAAATCTGTTGCAAAAAGTAAAAAGCCTTAAGTGTGTGTAAATGATGGTGTGCTTGGTTTTAAAAAGTGCGTGGTCATCCAATGCGTTTTGATCCCAAAAGCAGATGCATAATGCGCGAAATAAAAATTTGTTTATAGATGATATATGAACTTGCTTACTTTCAAGCATTAAAATATATATTATTCTCAATATCTCTTGTCATATTTGTTCAATAACTAGTCTTATTTTTCAAATACTCAAACTCATTGTTCAATCGATGGTCAGATTTGTTTAATCAGATTTAGGAAACACAGATTCATTGCAATTCAAGGTTCAATTTGTTTAAATACTAGCCAACTGCATAAGTCGTAACATAAGATTGCATCACGTGATGCGATTTCATCACTGCATCATGTGATGCATGTTGAGCATGCATTATGCACTCTTAATGCGCACGTTTTAAAACCAAGATGGTATATTGTGATTGTATTGACAATGATATAACTAGGGTTTCCAGTTGAGGGGGTTTATATGCTATGACTCATGTTTACATAACGCTACTTTAGACATTTACTAGTTACATTGTGATGCAATAGTTTGTTGGTGGTGTTGTATTGTGATGTAATAGATAGTAGTAATATTTCACTAAATTGTTGTCGCTTCATGTGATGTATGACCATAACTGCTAGCTGTTATTGTTAAACCAAATTTATTCAAATATTGTTGGATTTTGGGCATTTAGTTTTCGATCTAATAATGGAATCTGTACATGACAGAAATTTCTTTTAATTGAAGATTAATTTCTTATTTTGAAGTTCATTGTTATAGGTTTTGAACATCTGGCTTGTAGAATGATTTTGTACATAAACACATGAATCATGGATTCATGGTCCCCTGCCATTATGGGGAAGGTGTTGATGACCACATGTCACTTTGAGTTGTAACTAAATAATTTAACTATAAGGTGTCAAAATGTTGGATGCTTTATGGTCTATTATGTAGGCTCCATACACATTTCTCATTGTATCAAGTTAATAGGACCTACCATATCATTTTCATTTATTATCACATTATGCAAATGGGACCCATATATGTTAAAGTGGCCTAAATGGATAGGACCTTGAGGTAATAAACTCTGTACTCTTAAATTTTTAAATCTAACATATTATGTTCTGAATGTAGTAAGTCAAATGAGAAATTTATGTTTTAACTTTGAAAAAAATGAACTTTTTTACGTGTGCTGGAGGTTACCATACGTAATCTTTACAAGTATTGGGAATTAGGCTCTAGTTTAGTTTATTTTCTGTTGTGATTTACAAGATTGATTCGTTTGATAATAAACATTTGAGCTACTAGCCATCTACTATTAAAGTCAGATCTGTGAGTGTATATCTTGATTGATTGTGTTTGTTTGGCTACTGGTGCAGATATATTGTATGATTCATGGTCTCCTGCCATGACTGTGAGCTCTGTATGCATCAGCATCCTCTCCATGCTGTCCAGCTCTCCTTCCAAGGTTTGTTTTTTAAAAACTGATCATCACGCTCATCTCTTTTGTCCGACTACAGTTATTCAAACCTTTATCTCTTCAAATTTAAATTTAACAAGGAAAACAATTCCAGTGAATTTGGGAGTTTGAATTGAGGCATTGTTAAAAGGTAGAAATGTAACACATTTATTTGGGATGTATTGGTGTTACAGACACGTCCAGCTGATGATGAACGCTACGTGAAGAACTGTAGGAATGGGCGATCTCCAAAGGAGACGAGATGGTGGTTCCATGACGATAAAGTATAACATTAAAAATATAGGTAAAAGATATTCCAGTGTTTGTGATTTCATTTGATATCCTCTCTGCTTCCATATCTGGAAAAAAAAAGAAAATCATGAGATTAAGGTTTACATTTTAAACAGTGTTTTAACTTAAGTTATGACTCCAGTAAAACTGGCATGTCTGTGAGTCATGAATGATTGAATGAATGAATGTCCTATGATATGATGATGTACTTGTAAAGTGGTCCCCGCATTAATGTCGAAGTTTGAAACTATTATTATTCGACACTACCATTTCATTCGCTTACTTTTATCCTCATGATCTAGGTTAGGTTAGGCCAGAAAGTTTTGCTGTTCAAGGATTACGGTCCGCCCAGATGATATGTGTTTTCAACTTTGATAACTAAAAACAGTTATAGAACATCATTATCATGTGTTAGTTTATATAATGTATGATAAATCTAGGTTAATCCCCCCCCCCCCCCCCCCCACGCGCACACACACGTTGCCATTATTCTTGAAATCATTTTTTTTCTTTTCTTCTCTCCCGCAGCTCTCCAAATGTGGGAGATATTTCTAATTTCATGGCCCCTCTATCTCATTACATTTATCTTCATTAGCCTATAGGAACTTAGAATCTCATCTTAAGATTTTCTATATATCTTCTATGATATTTAATGATAATGGAAAGCGTGAAAGGCTATATAGTCCATATTTTTCACTTCATATTGTTAAGGGTTAAAACCACTCACACTCATGTTATCTATGTTCGTACAAACATCCTTATAAATGCTTAATTTCCACATCTACCACTTTTTACATCTAATCAAATTATACTTTCTGTACCAAATGAAAATATTTATATAGATAAGAAATAAAAAAATCTAACCATACAATAAGCAATAAAAAACCATATTTAAGCACAAAATAAGCAACAAAAATTTCAACCATAAAATAAGTAATAAAATTGAGCGATAAATAAGCAACAAAAAAGTTAACCATAACCATAAATAGGCAATATAAAATTTAACCATAAAATAAAGAATAAAAAATATATAACCATAAAATAAAAAATAAAAAATCTAACCATAAAACAGAATATAATTATTTAGCCGAAAAATAAAAAAAATAAAAAAATTACCCATTAAATAGCTTGATAATTAAAACCTTAAAGCTAAAAAAACAAGAAATATGAAATATGATGGAAGAACACGTTGTAACTAAAAGTAGCTACACGCAGTAGATACGGTAACAAGTTTAGTCTTCTTATTCCACCCATTCCCAAGTGAAGTAGAGAACCCACCCCCATGGTCCAAATGGCCATAAAGAGCCATATAGTTTCCATTCTAAGGTAAGAGTTCTTGAAAGATCAAGCTTTAGATAGAAAATAATAATAAATACATTTTAAAATATGATAAACTGTCATATTTTATTAGAGCATTCTTATCCCATTCCCTATAATTATGTAAGGGAAGTTTGCAAATTACAGGGTGAGGTTGTGAATGATTGTGAGTGTAAATTATAGGGTGGAGAGAGAAATGTAGTGATTTTTTGTAAATTTGGGGAAACAACCTATGTATTTTTTAATATTTGTTGGATTGGTTGTGAGTAGAGGAGAGATAAAACTGTAATGATAAATGTATAAAAAATGTTATTTAATTGAATATGAGAGAGAAATATAGTATTTTTTAGTGTAATTACAGAGAGAGGAATGGGTTGAGAATGCTCTAAACGATAGTCTCTTTATTGCTTAATATATTCTATAAATATTTGGAGATCAAAGCAATGTTCCTGGTTCTTGGAGACTTAACTACTAATCCACCCAAACTTTATCACAACAAACCTCACTCCATTTAATTCTTAGGGGGTGTTTGGTAGAGAGATTTGAGGGTGGAGAATTATGTTTCTCTTGTTTGGGAGAGTTAGGCGGAGAATTGGGCGGAGAATTGGTTTTCTCTGAGAATTGGGTGTAGGCAAAAAGTAGAGAAATCCAATTCTCTCCATTTGGAAGAGAAATGGAATTCTCTCTGCTTCTAAATCGCGTCTCTGCTCTACTCCGTTCGCGTATGATGATGATGATGCTCCGACCGGCGATGGTGATGATGATGCCGACGTCCGGCACGGCGGCCGACGCCGCAGCCACGTCCGTTCGCGTCTCTGAGCCAAAACGAAACCCTTCGCGAGGCGGTGTTGCGAGGCGGAACCCTAAATCGCGGTGTTGATGTTGCGCGGCGATGATGATGACGCTCTACTCCGTTCGCGGTGTTGCGACGCGTCTCTGAGCCACCATTTCTCCACCATGATGATGCCGAGGCGGAACCCTAATCACGTCTCTGCTCCCGTTTCTCCACCCATTTCTCTATTGTACCAAACAAAGGAAATGATTGTCAATTCTCCACCCATTTCTATTTCTCTCCATTCCATTTCTCTCCCATTTCTATTTCCATTTCTTCCCATTCTTTTTCTCTGTACCAAACACCCCCTTATATTCTCTTTAATTTTATCTTCGTTAGCCCATAGGAAGTTAATTAGAATCTCATCTTAAGCCTTTTTTATATCTTCTATAATATTTATTGGTAATGGAAAGTGTGAAAGACTATAGTTTATAACTTTATATTGTTCACTTGACATTGTTAAGGGGTTAAAACCACTCAAAAACATGTTCGGTTAGCAGCCTAGTTAAATTTCTACAAAATTTTCCAACACTCATTTTCTCAATTCGTACAAACATCCTTACAAACTGGGGCGAAGGATATCAAGGGCCAAGGGTGGCCCCGACCCCCCTGTTTTTTCGCTCATTAGTGTAAATTTAGTTGTTTTTCGTCTGGAAATTTTTATACGTAGTGTAATTTTATCTGTTTTTGGCCAAAAGTTTGAGTCCCCTTGTTTATGATTTTTATAATACATTCCCCCCCCTCCCGACATTGGTGTCCAAGCTTCACCACTGCTTATAAATGCTTGACTTCCAAGTCTACCACTTTGTACATCTAATCAAATTATACTTTTTTACCAAATGAAACTATTTATATAAATAAGCGATAAAAACTCTAACCATAAATAAGCAATAAAAACATATTTAAGCAATTAAGAAATTAACCATAACAAAAAATTTAACCATAAAATAAGCATAAAAAATTCAACCATAAAATAAGCAATAAAATTGAACCATAAATAAACAATAAAAATTTAACCATAACCATAAATAAGCAATTTAAAATTTAACCATAAAATAAAAAAATATATATAACCAAAAAATAAAAAATTTAACCATAAAACATATTATAAAAAATTTAGCCAAAAAATAAAAAAAATTAAAAAAATTTACCCATTAATTAGCTTAATAATTAAACACTTACGAATAGAAATATCAAATCAGATGAAAGAACACGTTGTATATAGAAGTAACCACTAGTAGATATGGAAGCAAGTTGGATTTCTACTTCTGATGAAATTGATTATTTGGTTATTGTTGCATCTAGGTGATCTTGCTGTTGCATTATATATTGCATAACTAATAATCTCTCTGTCTTTCACTACCTTGCTACCATATTATTTGGTTCGTCTTCTCTACATTATTCATTAGACCGGGAATCACAGTCTGGTTGTGCTCAACATGATGTTGTAAACCAAAGAACACTAAATGTTTCCTCTTTTCAATCAGGTACTTATGCACTTAATATTTGTTTGGATGGATTAGTTAAGTGCAATCGATTGGGTTCGGTCATTTTAAAAAGGCACCAATATGGTCTGGGTCAGAACATGTCATCTTAAAAATATATCAATTCAGTTTGTGTCAAAACAGGCAACTTAAAATGGTGTCGGCTTGGTTCGGGTCAAAACAACTGATTTTATAAGGGCATCAATTTGGTTTGTATCAAAATGGATCATTGTAAAAAAAGTAATAATTTGGTTCGAGTCAAACTGGGTCATTTTATCTTGTTTAGCCATTTTGGTATAGGTGGCCAAATAGATGGGCAGGGTCCGTCAAGTATCGGTCAAAAGTCAAAACGGTCAACTTTTTAATTTAATTGTGATCAGAGCCCACATTAGAAATGCTACTACAAAAATTGTCATAGCTTGTAAATTGTTAGTATTTTTTTAAACATGTTGTCTACCATAACTTTCCATTTTTATTATGTGTGTATTTGCCAATGTGTATCATAATGCATAAGTCCCACCAAAGTCATTCTGTTGAAGAAAACAGATTCTTTCTGAAACAATTCAATATTTGTAATCATAGTTGGACATTAAATATTTATTAAAAAGTGTTTTAGGCTTGCTCAATCCGACCTGTTTTTGTCAAAGAGGTAGTAACTTCTCATCTCATGTTACTATAAAGTACTAGAGTCTGCAAATATGACCCATGTACTTTTGAATCGATCTGTTTGAGTTACATTTGTCAAACGGGTCCAAAGGGTATTTACTGTAGGTAATATATACATATTTTTAAATCGGTTTAGTAAACAGATTCATAATGACACTTACTGTATAATGATAGAGATATTGGGATAGTTTTTAATGTCACGCCAACCCGAACTGTTACTTGACTCCAATTTTCCATCTATTAAAATCATTCAATGACTACAACTCAACTTTTTTGCATATGTTGAAGTCTGTAAACTTTATTAAAACTCTACAAATATGCCCATTTTTCGCCTAAACTTGTATGTAAGACAAGAAGCAAGCATCAGCTGAATTGGTAAGTTAACATATGCTTTTTTCAAGTCTTGACTCTTTCATATACTTGCTAATTTTTTATAGGGTATATTATTTGATTGAGGTGGCCGAATGAGTGGGCTGGGCTACGCAGGGTTGAGTAACAAGTGAAAACGGTCAAGTTTTAAGTGCAGGACATAACAGGTTGTTTTTATTAATAATCCTTCGTGATTAGAACTTTACTAGAAGTTCTTTTTTAGATAATGACTAATACATCTTGGAATCGGATAAACTACCAAACTTATTAGCTTGAGCAATAGTGTCTTTTATCTTCATTAGCTTTTATATCTTCTATAATATTTATCGGTAATATAAAAGTTTGAGAAATCATGGCTATATATTATTCACTTCACATTGCTAAGGATTAAAACATATACAAAAATTGTCCAACACCGGTAGTCATCACATCACATTAGATTACTACTAATCATTCAAAAACATTGTCTCTCAATTCCTACAAACATCTTTACAAATTCTTATATTCTACATCTACACCACTTTTTACACTTTTTTTTTGTTTTTTTACACATCAAATTATTTCTACCGAAAATCCCCCTAACCTTGCATTGCAAGGATTTAAACCCACCAACTTCATTTTGAAAGGGTGGACACCATACCACTAGACCACTTTTTACACTTAATAAAGTTATTTTTTGTACCAAATGAAATAAGCAATAAAAAATTTAATCATATTAATAAACATAAAAAGTTTAACCATTAAATACACAAATAAAAATCTAACTACAAATAAGCAAGAAAATTAACCATAAGATAAAAAGTAAAAATCCAACCAAAAAATAAAAAAAAATCTAGCTATAAAACAAAAAATAAAAAATCTGACCATAAAATAAAATATAGAAAATTTAACAAAAAATAATAAAATAGTTTAATAATGAAAATCTCAGGTTTATATAAAATATGATGAAAGAACACTTGTAAAGTAAAGAAGTTACATGTAGTAGTTATGGAAATAACAACGTGGTTCTATGCGGCCATAAATTGACGCTGCTTTTCATCTAAAGTTACATCCAACTTTCATTTCCAATATCTATTTATCTATATACAAGTTTTTACCATTCTCTCGATTATAGTTATCCCGGTAATTATTATTATTATAACCATACTTATTATTTAGTTTACCCCCAAGTCTCCATTTGTTACTTTGAAATTCTGCTTACAAGTTTCATTTACGCTTATTTATTTATTTCTGTTCCACGTTCAAATTACTACTAATCACTTGTAAGTTGTAATCGTTATGCGTTTAAATTGACATCGATATCCTTCATCCATGAATATGTAAGTGTGAAAATTTGCTATAAGTTGGAGTTTTTGGTTTCAAAGACTCATAATTATTAAAATCCAATAGGCCTTTTTATTTTTTAATGTAACTTGTTTGATCATTGTCGCATAATAATCTCCCTGTCTTTCACAACCATGTTGCCATCTTTCTTCAGTTCGTCTTCTCCGGATTATTCACTAGACCAAAGAACATAAATTGTAAGTTTCTTACATCTTATGATGATTGGTTATATATTATGATTGAAAAAGCGGGCAGGTCGGGTAACTGCCGAGATGTGTTTGGGCCAAATTTTTTATAAAAATTATCAGTTTGGTCCGTGTCAAAGCAGGTAATCTTAAAAAGGTATGCATTTGAATGCTCTTGTTTTGCCTCTTTGCTAGAGGTGGGCCATATAAATATTGGTTCGGGTGTAGGGATGAGCAAATGGTTTTATTGGGTACCGAGCTCATCCCTAGTCGGGTGGTTTGAGTAATCGATAAAAATGGTCAACATTTAAGTGTGGACAGAACCTACAATTAGATGTGCCAACCTTCAATAATCTTTCTTTATGTATTTGTTTTTATCTATTTTCTTTGAACTTTGAAACTATCAATGTACTACTTAACTAAAATCTACTACAAAAATTGTCATAGTTTGTTGTTTTTTTATGGGATTACTCATAAAATAGTAACCAATTTTGAAAATTGTTCCAATCAGGTCACTGATAAAAACTTTTGTTCCAATCAGGTAATTAAACTTTCATTTTTTTCCAATTATAGATATTTTACCTTGATAACAGGTAATTTAGGTTTTTTTTTTAAAAAACCCTAGAAAAAATTCAAAAAAATTAATAAAAAAACCATAATTCAAAATATAAAACAAAAACAGAAAAAGTAAAAAAAACTAAAACTTTTCGTCTGTTGTCCTCGTTCAACAAACAAAAAAAACCGACCCGAAATCCGTTTTGACTTTTCCGACCCGAACCTGTTGACCCTAACCCGTTCCGACCCGAACCAAAACAACCCATTTTGGTAAAGGCGTGCTGAAACAAACTGAAAAATCGTTTAAACGAGCTGTTAGGTGCTGAAATGAACTGAAATATCGCTTTAAACGAGCTGTTAGGTGCTGAAACGAACTGAAAACTAGCTTAAACGACCTATTAGGTGCTGAAACGAACTGAAAAATCGCTTAAACGAGCTGTTAGGTGCTGAAACGAACTGAAAACTTGCTTAAACGACCTATTAGGTGCTGAAACGAACTGGAAAAATCGCTTAAATGAGCTGTTAGGTGTTGAAACTAACTAAAAAAATTGCTTAAACAAGCTGTTAAGTGCCGAAACGAACTGAAAAAATCGCTTAAGCGAGCTTTTGCTGTTAAAACAAGTTGTAACGTGTTGAAAACGCCCTGATTCGTTAGTCCAAAAAAAAAAAGCTGACCCGAAACCCGTTTTGACCCGTTCCGACCTTGACCCGTTCTAACCCGAACCAATTGACCCTAACCCGTTCCGACCCGAACCAAAATAACCCTTTTTTTAAGTGACCCGTTTCGACCCTAACCCGTTTCGACCCTAACCCGTTTCAACCCTAACCCGTTCCGACCCATGACCTGTTTCGACCCAACCCAACCCATTTGCTTATTAACAATATAACTAAAATGATTGTAATTTATATCAATTTTTTAAAAAAATTGAACATTTTTGTATTTTTTTTTTCAATTTTTGCAATTTATTGCAATTTTCCGAACTTTTTTTTGCAAATTTTCGGAATTTTAAAATTATATTTCGCTTTTTTACTAATTTTTGCAACCTTTAAAAGTTATTATGCAAAGTAAAAACATTGAAAAAATACAAAAAAAAGCCTAGATTACCTGCTATCCAGGTAAAATATCTAGGATTGAAACAAAAATGAAAGTACAATGACCTAATTGGAACAAAAGTTTAGTGACCTGATTGGAACAACTTTCAAAGTTGGTTACTATTTTATGGAGTAATCCCTTTTCTTATTATCATAAATTTGCCAATCTGTGTGTCATATTGTGTAAATGCTATATATGACAAGCATAATACTAGAGCTAATACTAGATCAGTTGCAGGATATATGAACTTGCTACTTTCTAAGTAAGTTACTGTAAAAAGGTAAAATATCTTTCACCTTAATCTTGGATGCCTGTTAAAAACCCTTTCATACGAGTAGCGAGTTGAAGTTTATTGTCAAAGAGGTACTAACTTCTCAGCTCATGTTATTATAAAGTACTAGAGTCTGCAAATCTGATTCATTAACTTTTGAATCAATCTGTTTCAGTTACATTTGTCAAACGGGTCCAAAGGGTATTTACTGTAGGTAATATATATTTTTTAAATCGGTTTAGTAAACAGATTCATAATGACACTTACTATATAATTGCGCAGCTTGTTGCCCGCTTACCTGCCACTTCATTGTAAATCGTTTGGACGTTACTAGATTAAAATTGTATTTAAGAAAAAAAAATGACAGAGATCTTGGGATAGTTTTAAATTTTTTATAGTCAACCCAACCGAACTGTATAATTTACTTCTTTTGACCTCAATCTTCTTTACTTAACTCCAATTTTTCCATCTCTATTGAACTTGTTTTTTCCAAGCCTTATAATTGCTAATTTTTTTACAGGGTATCTTGTTTTGAATTTTTGATAGAGATGGTCGAATGGGTGGGCTGGAATGGGTTGAGTAACAGGTCAAAACGGTCAGATTGTAATTGCAATTCTCAGCAGCCCCCTGGAGCTAATGAAGGCTGAAACCGAAATGCAGTAAATGTCATGAAGCACATGTTTCAAAAGCATGTAAGCTTCATTTAGAACATGCTGCCTTTTTAAGTAACTTCTTTACTATATATAAATTAAATGTTATGTTAAATATAAAAATGGACCAAAACATTTGACCAATATGTATGACAAACTAAGGAGATCTTCTAGCTTCAAATCGAATAATATATAAGAACAAACAAAGATTTATAGGACTCAGAAAATATAGAATGATGACTACCCTTTTACCGTATTTTTGTTTCCTTATTCCATGTATTTTCAAGTGAACTCACCCCCATGGTCCAAATGGGCTATAAAACGTTGGGACTATAAACAAGTAATCAGAAAGATAAGAGTTCTAAAAAAATAAAGTTTTTGGGAGGAAAATGATGACTAAAAAAATCGAGTTTTTGGGAGGAAATAATGACTAATACATCTTGGATATAAACTGCTAAATCTGATTAGCTTGAACAATAGTCTATTTAATGGTTCATAATCCACCCACACTTTTATCACAACAAACATCACTCTATTTGACTCTCATTTTCTGTTTTATTGGTAAGTGGTAGCATAAAGCGTGTGAAATCATGGCTATAGTGCATATTATTCACTCCGCGTTGGTAAGGGTTAAAAAAAACTCACAAATGCGCCCGATTAGCCACCATATTAGATTTCTAATAATCCTTTAAAAACACTCATCTTCTCTCCTGTTAAACGAGGCGATATTTAAGGGCGGTTCGGTAAATCTCATGGGGTGGCTTGGAGGAGATTTAAATAATAATTCGTTTATTATTTATCAATAAGTTTGTCTTATTTTATTAAGTTAGTCTTATCCTAAAACCTATTTTAGTTAGATTCAAATTGTGTATTTGAATACGAGTAGGACTCGAATTAAGGGTGTTATATAAACCCTTGGTTCACATAGGTTTATTAAGTTTTTCGTGTGTCGTTTTCTTAATAATATTGAAGTTTATTTGTTCGTCAAACAAAAAGTCTTCGTCCACTGTTTGCAAAAGTGCAGCCCATCTAAAGCCTTTTATTCTTTATTTGCTTACTGTACGTATAGAAGCAACAGACAAAAAGAAGCAATATTTCTTTTGTATTCTGCATATATTCAACATCTGTTCTTGATAAATAGTCGAATCTGCTTGTGTTATATTCAACATCTCCGTCCATACAAACATCCTTACGGACCCTTTGCAACATAAAGTTAAGTAGGAAAGGGAAGATTATGACTTGTGGAACATGTGGAGTAAAAGGTCACAGCAAAAAATACGGGTCAAAAACAAACAACAACATCATCATCCGCAACTAATTAAATGGCTTTGTGTTAAATTGGAGACTATGTTTTAAGTTCATTTTGAATGAGCAAGTATTTTGAATCTACACTTTTAAACCAGCCATTATGTATTTTGAACCCAAGTGTTTTGTAATTTGAATAATCTATGCTAGTTATATTTCCTTTGTGCCTTAACAATTATAATGTGCTTGTCATATTTGCTTTGTACCAGGGGTATAATGGTCCATGTATTAGTTTTGAAAGGTTTGACCTTTTTAGCCATAGAAGACCAAAGTCAGATTATGTGTTTTGTTTGAAATATTTGAGTTTTTAAGTCAAAATAGACAAAGTCAGTGTATGGTTCAATTTTGAATGGTTTGACTTTTCTAGTCCATATTGTTCACTTCAAATTGCTAAAGATTAAAACATATACAAAGATGTCATGGTTAGTCATCACATTAGATTTTAATTAATCATTCAAAAATACTCATTTCTTTCAATTCTTATAAACATGTTTATAAATCCTTACATTTCAACATCTACACCATTTTAAACACTTAAAGCAAATTATATTTTTTGTACCATAATAATGAAATAAACAAGTGTTCTTAAAAAGGTATACATTTGAATGCTCTTGTTTTGCCTCTTTGCTAGAGGTGGGCCATATAAATATTGGTTCGGGTGTAGGGATGAGCAAATGGTTTTATTGGGTACCGAGCTCATCCCTAGTCGGGTGGTTTGAGTAATCGATAAAAATGGTCAACATTTAAGTGTGGACAGAACCTACAATTAGATGTGCCAACCTTCAATAATCTTTCTTTATGTATTTGTTTTTATCTATTTTCTTTGAACTTTGAAACTATCAATGTACTACTTAACTAAAATCTACTACAAAAATTGTCATAGTTTGTTGTTTTTTTATGGGATTACTCATAAAATGGTAACCAATTTTGAAAATTGTTCCAATCAGGTCACTGATAAAAACTTTTGTTCCAATCATAGATATTTTACCTTGATAACAGGTAATTTAGGTTTTTTTTAAAAAACCCTAGAAAAAATTCAAAAAAATTAATAAAAAAACCATAATTCAAAATATAAAATAAAAACAGAAAAAGTAAAAAAAACTAAAACTTTTCGTCTGTTGTCCTCGTTCAACAAACAAAAAAAACCGACCCGAAACCCGTTTTGACTTTTCCGACCCGAACCTGTTGACCCTAACCCGTTCCGACCCGAACCAAAACAACCCATTTTGGTAAAGGCGTGCTGAAACAAACTGAAAAATCGTTTAAACGAGCTGTTAGGTGCTGAAATGAACTGAAAAATCGCTTTAAACGAGCTGTTAGGTGCTGAAACGAACTGAAAACTCGCTTAAACGACCTATTAGGTGCTGAAACGAACTGAAAAATCGCTTAAACGAGCTGTTAGGTGCTGAAACGAACTGAAAACTCGCTTAAACGACCTATTAGGTGCTGAAACGAACTGGAAAAATCACTTAAATGAGCTGTTAGGTGCTGAAACTAACTAAAAAAATTGCTTAAACAGGCTGTTAAGTGCCGAAACGAACTGAAAAAATCGCTTAAGCGAGCTTTTGCTGTTAAAACAAGTTGTAACGTGTTGAAAACGCCCTGATTCGTTAGTCCAAAAAAAAAACTGACCCGAAACCCGTTTTGACCCGTTCTAACCCGAACCAATTGACCCTAACCCGTTCCGACCCGAACCAAAATAACCCTTTTTTTAAGTGACCCGTTTCGACCCTAACCCGTTTCAACCCTAACCCGTTCCGACCCATGACCTGTTTCGACCCAACCCAACCCATTTGCTTATTAACAATATAACTAAAATGATTGTAATTTATATCAATTTTTTTAAAAAATTGAACATTTTTGTATTTTTTTTCAATTTTTGCAATTTATTGCAATTTTCCGAACTTTTTTTTGCAAATTTTCGGAATTTTAAAATTATATTTCGCTTTTTTACTAATTTTCGCAACCTTTAAAAGTTATTATGCAAAGTAAAAACATTGAAAAAATACAAAAAAAAGCCTAGATTACCTGCTATCCAGGTAAAATATCTAGGATTGAAACAAAAATGAAAGTACAATGACCTAATTGGAACAAAAGTTTAGTGACCTGATTGGAACAACTTTCAAAGTTGGTTACTGTTTTATGGAGTAATCCCTTTTCTTATTATCATAAATTTGCCAATCTGTGTGTCATATTGTGTAAATGCTATATATGACAAGCATAATACTAGAGCTAATACTAGATCAGTTGCAGGATATATGAACTTGCTACTTTCTAAGTAAGTTACTGTAAAAAGGTAAAATATCTTTCACCTTAATCTTGGATGCCTGTTAAAAACCCTTTCATACGAGTAGCGAGTTGAAGTTTATTGTCAAAGAGGTACTAACTTCTCAGCTCATGTTATTATAAAGTACTAGAGTCTGCAAATCTGATTCATTAACTTTTGAATCAATCTGTTTCAGTTACATTTGTCAAACGGGTCCAAAGGGTATTTACTGTAGGTAATATATATTTTTTAAATCGGTTTAGTAAACAGATTCATAATGACACTTACTATATAATTGCGCAGCTTGTTGCCCTCTTACCTGCCACTTCATTGTAAATCGTTTGGACGTTACTAGATTAAAATTGTATTTAAGAAAAAAATATGACAGAGATCTTGGGATAGTTTTAAATTTTTTATAGTCAACCCAACCGAACTGTATAATTTACTTCTTTTGACCTCAATCTTCTTTACTTAACTCCAATTTTTCCATCTCTATTGAACTTGTTTTTTCCAAGCCTTATAATTGCTAATTTTTTTACAGGGTATCTTGTTTTGAATTTTTGATAGAGATGGTCGAATGGGTGGGCTGGAATGGGTTGAGTAACAGGTCAAAACGGTCAGATTGTAATTGCAATTCTCAGCAGCCCCCTGGAGCTAATGAAGGCTGAAACCGAAATGCAGTAAATGTCATGAAGCACATGTTTCAAAAGCATGTAAGCTTCATTTAGAACATGCTGCCTTTTAAAGTAACTTCTTTACTATATATAAATTAAATGTTATGTTAAATATAAAAATGGACCAAAACATTTGACCAATATGTATGACAAACTAAGGAGATCTTCTAGCTTCAAATCGAATAATATATAAGAACAAACAAAGATTTATAGGACTCAGAAAATATAGAATGATGACTACCCTTTTACCGTATTTTTGTTTCCTTATTCCATGTATTTTCAAGTGAACTCACCCCCATGGTCCAAATGGGCTATAAAAAGTTGGGACTATAAACAAGTAATCAGAAAGATAAGAGTTCTAAAAAAATAAAGTTTTTGGGAGGAAAATGATGACTAAAAAAATCGAGTTTTTGGGAGGAAATAATGACTAATACATCTTGGATATAAACTGCTAAATCTGATTAGCTTGAACAATAGTCTATTTAATGGTTCATAATCCACCCACACTTTTATCACAACAAACATCACTCTATTTGACTCTCATTTTCTGTTTTATTGGTAAGTGGTAGCATAAAGCGTGTGAAATCATGGCTATAGTGCATATTATTCACTCCGCGTTGGTAAGGGTTAAAAAAAACTCACAAATGCGCCCGATTAGCCACCATATTAGATTTCTAATAATCCTTTAAAAACACTCATCTTCTCTCCTGTTAAACGAGGCGATATTTAAGGGCGGTTCGGTAAATCTCATGGAGTGGCTTGGAGGAGATTTAAATAATAATTCGTTTATTATTTATTAATAAGTTTGTCTTATTTTATTAAGTTAGTCTTATCCTAAAACCTATTTGAGTTAGATTCAAATTGTGTATTTGAATACGAGTAGGACTCGAATTAAGGGTGTTATATAAACCCTTGGTTCACATAGGTTTATTAAGTTTTTCGTGTGTCGTTTTCTTAATAATATTGAAGTTTATTTGTTCGTCAAACAAAAAGTCTTCGTCCACTGTTTGCAAAAGTGCAGCCCATCTAAAGCCTTTTATTCTTTATTTGCTTACTGTACGTATAGAAGCAACAGACAAAAAGAAGCAATATTTCTTTTGTATTCTGCATATATTCAACATCTGTTCTTGATAAATAGTCGAATCTGCTTGTGTTATATTCAACATCTCCGTCCATACAAACATCCTTACGGACCCTTTGCAACATAAAGTTAAGTAGGAAAGGGAAGATTATGACTTGTGGAACATGTGGAGTAAAAGGTCACAGCAAAAAATACGGGTCAAAGACAAACAACAACATCATCATCCGCAACTAATTAAATGGCTTTGTGTTAAATTGGAGACTATGTTTTAAGTTCATTTTGAATGAGCAAGTATTTTGAATCTACACTTTTAAACCAGCCATTATGTATTTTGAACCCAAGTGTTTTGTAATTTGAATAATCTATGCTAGTTATATTTCCTTTGTGCCTTAACAATTATAATGTGCTTGTCATATTTGCTTTGTACCAGGGGTATAATGGTCCATGTATTAGTTTTGAAAGGTTTGACCTTTTTAGCCATAGAAGACCAAAGTCAGATTATGTGTTTTGTTTGAAATATTTGAGTTTTTAAGTCAAAATAGACAAAGTCAGTGTATGGTTCAATTTTGAATGGTTTGACTTTTCTAGTCCATATTGTTCACTTCAAATTGCTAAAGATTAAAACATATACAAAGATGTCATGGTTAGTCATCACATTAGATTTTAATTAATCATTCAAAAATACTCATTTCTTTCAATTCTTATAAACATGTTTACAAATCCTTACATTTCAACATCTACACCATTTTATACACTTAAAGCAAATTATATTTTTTGTACCATAATAATGAAATAAACAAACCATAAATAAGCAATAAAAAAGTTAACCACAAAGTAAGCATATAAACATAAATAAGCAATAAAAAAAATTGAACCATAAAATAAGCAATAAAAAAATTTAACCATAAATAAGTGATAAAAAATTTAACCATAAAATAAAAGGTAAAAAATCCAACCACATAATAAAAGATAAAAAAATCCGAGCATAAATTAAAGTATAAAAGATTTAGCCAAAAATGTTAAAAAAATGAAAAAAATTACTCATTAAATAAGTTAATAGTTAAAATAATATTAGGGTTAGAAAAATAAAATATGATGGAAGAACACGTAGTAAGTAAAGTAGCCACGTGTAGTAGATATGGAAACGTGGTTTTCTGCTTCTGATCAAATACTTCCATAAATTGCGTCTGCTGCGTTTGCTCAGGATTAATTACATGCAAATAATTTCATCCGATTAATTCTTGCGTCTTCACCATTCTCTCCGGTACTCAGTTTAAACTTATTTTCTGCTTAATTAAAGGTTTCAATATTTGATGCAAATTTCATAAGTTGCATCTTCTTACTAATCACTTGTTAATCGTAATTAATTAGTAATTGTGGATGATTTCTAATTTGTTTAGTTTGACATGGATATCCTTCATGCATGAATATGTTATAGTGTGATTAATTATTGATAATCTGCTATTAGTTGGAGTTTTTGGTTCAAAACACTCATAATATGTTAATATTATTCTACTTATGCGTGCATTGTACTTTCATCTTATAATATTGATTATATATTGTTGCATATGCAGGTACATCTTTCTGTTGCATATATAATATGTCTTACACAAACAACATGTCATCTTCATTCGGTTCCTCTTCTCAGGACCATTCACGGTCTGCTTTTCCTCTCAATGAAGAAGATCATGTTTTAAGCCAAAGAACAGTAAATGATCCATCTTTTACACCAGGTGCTTATGATAATATATCTGTTAGGATGAATTAGTTAAGTAAATTTTACGGTTATATGTTTGTGATGTTGTAATTATACTAATAATGATGAACTCCATCTTTTGAGGTTAGATCTATATGGACAACAACAGTACTTTAATGCATGTTATCAGCAGAAACAACAGCATGCACTACCAAACACGACTCCGGTGAATTGTGGATTTTTAAATCAGGCGCCACAACCTGAATATTTTGGGCATAACATTGTAAGTTTCTTAAACCTTATGGTTGGTTATATATTATCAGTGGCAAAACAGGCGGGTCGGTTGGGTAACGGGCCGGATTGGGTTCGGGTCAAAACGGGTCGTTTTATAAAGATATTGCTTTGGCTCATGTCAAAACAGGTCATTAAAAAAAGTATTAATTCTGTTTTGAGCCAGAACGGGTCATTTAGAAGGTATTAATTATGGGTCAAAACGGGTTACTTTTAAAGAGTATCTATTTGGTTCAGGTCAAAACGGGTCAATTTGGGTTCACATATATTTTCTTTGGATTTTTGAGTCTCTTCGAAGTTCTTGATTGCGTTGACTTGTACAGGGGTGTGCTCCAAATTCATGCTATGGTGGAATGATGGGAGCTTACGGGCCACCTATGGTAAGATACACGCTTTCATCTATCTATATATGTTTGTATATCTTCAAAGATCATCCTCTCACTGTATGGACTTATTTTGGCTGTCTTAACAGATTCAGCCTCAATCTATGGATGTGCCACCAAGGATACTCTTGGCACCTGAAACGGGCCCAGAGCCTGTTTTTGTAAACGCCAAACAATACGATGCGATCCTGAGGCGAAGGGCATCGCGCGCAAAAGCGGGGAATGAAAAGAAGTTAATAAAAATCCGGAAGGTGAATTATGACTTTATTATATAAAGATGAATTTGTTTGTTTGTGTAAAACAGTAAATAACATGTTATGTTGGTTTTTAACCTTTTATATACAGCCGTATATTCACCAGTCACGCCATCTACATGCAAAGAACAGGCCAAGGGGTACTGGTGGTCGTTTTTCCAAGAAAGATGAAGTTGATTCCTCAAACACAGCCGCTTCAAGTTCTTCACAGCGCGTGCAGCCAAAGCCTTTTGAAACACCAAGGCAGAGCAACCATGAATCACCAAGCTATCATTTTCTATCTTTGAATTTAGGAGATGAATATCTAAACATATCATCACCTAACCAGGGATTGGTGTAGTGTTGTTTATTGTGCGCGGGTGAGTATTGAGAGGATTCAGATGCATGTGTTTATGAAGAATTGAAGTTAATGTTGTTTTAGATAGAGAGAGAGAGAGGAATTAATGTAATCGATCTTAATTTTCAAAATTTTGTATGTATGTAGAATGTGAATAACTTTTGTATGCACTGTGATAACTACCGCCTTCTTTTCCAAAGAGTTATCTTGTTTAGCCTTTTGGTTGATTGTTTGACAATAAAAGTCAAAAAGTTAATATCTTATTTGATTTTATCTATTAAATGAAAGTACAAATCCGATAGAAATGGCCCCCCTCTACTTTACATAATTATAATTGTTTTGTCTGATGGTATGTATTGTAGTTAGCACTTAGCAATGGGAACTTCTGAATGCAGAATCTAGATGGCCTTTTCGGCTCATTGGTTGGGTATGTTCTTTTGGCCCGTTAGCTAAAGGATGATAATGAGAAGTATGCTATTTATTTTAGCTGAATATTTTAAAAGTTTACTGAGTTAACCAAAACCGACCCATAACCGAGAAAATAACCAAATTAAGAAAAACTGGTTAACCAAAATCCAAACGCTTACATTCCTCTTTCAATTGGGTATTTCTGGTTCACTTTCTTATTTTCTCAAAACAACGTTGATGGTTATTCATTATAGATGGTCTTTTATATGTTCTTATCTTAGATAGCTACTTTCTATGTAAGTTACATATTATCATAATTAAATAATTTCTCACCTTAATCATGGATGCATGTTAAAAACCCTTTCATACGAGTAATGTGTTGAAGTTTATTGTCAAAGAGGCAGCAACTTACTATATAATGATAGAAAAAGGTCACAGCAAGAACACTTGCACAGGTCAAAAACAAGCAGCAACATCATCATCTGCAGCAAATTGAATGGCTTTGTTTTATGTTGGAGACTATGTTTCTAGTTCTATTTTGAATGAGCTAAGTATTTTGAATGTATGCTTTTGAACCAAGTGTGTTATAGTCTGAATCATCTATGATTTAGTTATATTTTTTATTGTGCTTGTCATATTTGCTTTGTACCAGGGGTAAAATGGTCCAGGTATTAATTTTGAAAGGTTTGACTAATTTAGTCATAAAAGACCAAAGTCAGATTATGTGGTTTTTTTGAAAGGTTTGACTTTTTAGTCAAAATTGACTTAGTCTGATTATTGTTCAGTTTTGAAAGATTTGACTTTTTAAGTCATTTTAGACCAAAGTCAGTATATGGCTCAATTTGAAAGGTTTTACTTTTTTAGTTAAAAATTGATCACAGTCATATTCCAATTGATGTACCCAAGCTTGGTGCAAAATTCTTTACAAAAAATAAATTAAAAGTTCTCTCAAAATTATAAAGATTTAAGGTGGACTTTAAACAAGTAATGTGGTTTCCACTCTAAAAAAAATCAAGTTTATGGGAAGAAATTAATGACTATACATCTTGGACTCGGATAAACTGCCAAACTTATTAACCTGAACAATAGAGACTCCATTTGACTCCTATGTTCCTATTAGCTTTAACTTCATTAGTAGCATAAGCCCTTCTATATTTTCTATAATATATATTGTCTTATTGGTAATATAAAGCTTGAGAAATCATGACTATAGTCCACATTGTTCACTCCATGTTGCTAAGGATTCATTAAAACATATACAAATGTGTTCGGTTAGTCATCACATTAGATTTCTCTAATCATTAAAAAACACTCGTTTTCTCTCAGTTTCTACAAACATGTTTACAAATTCTTAAATTTCCACAACTACACCATTTTTCACACTTCATCAAATTATGTTATGCCTAAATGAAATATGCAATATAAAATTAACCATAAAATAAGCAAATAAAAATTAAGCCATAAATAAGCAATAAATAATTTAACCATAAATAAAATAAAAAGTAAAAAATCCAACTACAAAAATAAAAATAAAAGTCTAACAATAAAACAAAGTATAACATAGTATAAAAATTAAAAAAAAATAATCATAAAACAGACATGATATCAGGTGTTTCCACGTTGTAAACAGAAAAAATCACGCGTAGGTATATAGAAACACTGTGGTTTCCTACTTTTGTACTATGAATACTTCCATATCTTGCTTTGTGTTTGTGATAGAGACGGTTGAATGGGTGTGCTGGAATGGGTTGAGCAACATGTCAAAACGGTCAAGTTTTAAGTGTTAGACATAACGGGTTGAGCCAACTTACAGTTCCCTTATCAACCTGGAGACTAGTTTGAAAAAAATATTTAAATAACTGCTCATAGTTATAAATAATCCTGCATGACATAGCTATCCGTTTTAGTTATTTGGTTATTTGCCAATACATGAACCTTCTGGAGAACCATTGCATTTTAGTCTTCGGGCGCTACCTGCATCCACAGTTGATGTGTATTACAAGCTATTTGTTTCTTTTTATCTGGACAGTTTTTTAAGGTAATTTTTTGTTTGGATATAATGCTATAATATACAAATTTGCACCCTGTTTCTAGAGATGATAGTTTTGATTATTTGATAATGGATTAGTTGAAGGGGGACTTGGGGATTGGTAGACGGCTAGACGCCCAATGCGTGTTATAAAGCATTATAGCTTTCAAACCACTCTATCCAATGAAGTAATAAAATAAGAGAGTGTTCCAGTCCAACCAATTCGATTTGTTTTGGCCCGTTACCGAGCCACTTGTTTAAGTTTTGCCACTTCTCCATGTTTTTCATCCATATTGACTCGCTTATTCGTGTGTTCTATGTTGGTTAAAATCTGTAACAGTTTTCAGCCCCCTAGAGGTCATGAAGCTAACAATAAAAGATGCATTAAATGCCATGAAGCACATGTTTGACAAGCAGCATGTAAGATTTGTTGGGAAAAACGACCACCTAGCCGCGAACGGTAAAAATTGAATTTAAATTTCTCTCAAAATCAGAAAGATTAAAGGTAGGCTTTAAACAAGTAATGTGGTGCAACACTCTAAGGTAGCGTTTGTTATACATGAATGACAAGTGGAATGGAATAGATCATTATGATGGAATGAAAAAAATGGATGTTTGATTGGTCAATGGAATGAAATCAACGATTACACAACGTTTGAAAAGCATTAAGTACATGTTTGAAAAGCATGTAAGTTTCATTTAGAAAAAGCTGCCTTTTTAAGTAGATTCTTTACTAAAAATAAGTTAAAAGTTCTCTTAAACACGCTTACCGTAAAAACGGACCAAAACATTTTTGACCAATATGTATGACAAACAGAGACGTATAGGATTCAGAAAAATATAGTATGATGACACTCCATTTTACCGTATCTTCATCTCCTTATTCCGTTTATATTAAAGTGAGCTCACCCCCATTGTCCAAATGGGCTATAAAGAGTCCAAACCAGGGGTAAAATGTTCCATGTATTAATTTTTGACCGTTTAGTCGCAATTGACCAAAGTCAGATTATGGTTTAATTTTGAAAGATTTGACTTTTGTAGTCAAAATAGACAAAGCCCTGGTTCATTTTTGAAAGATTTGACTTTTTTAGTCCATATTGTTCACTTCAAATTGCTTAAGATTATAACATATACAAAGGTGTCCTTGTTAGTTATCACATTAGATTTTTACTAATCAATCAAAAAAACTCATTTCTCTCAATTTATATAAACATCTTTACAAATTTTTACGTTTCAACATCTACACCACTTTTTACACTTAAAGCAAATTATATTTTTGTACCAAATTAATGAAATAAGCAATAAAAAATTTAACCATAAAATAAGCATATAAAAATTTAACATAACCGGGCTGGGTGAGTCATTTGACCCGTTTTCGAAAAACCCGGCCGGGTTTGGCGGGTGGCCCGGACCCGGTGACCCGGCGGGTCGACCGGTAAAACCCATTTTTTATTAAATCTAAAATGAAATGTGTATGGTGGGATTCAAACTTGGGTTATTTTCTAGATAGAAGCTTTAATAATTACCCATGAGTCAACCAACCAAGCTTCATTGATGTCTTTGTTGATAAAATATATATCATATATATTCTAAAAACAATGTATGAAACATAAATAAACATTAAAGTTTGTTATTATTATTATTTTTTGTTACTATTAATTTTTATATGTATATGAATTTTATATATAAATATATATATATATATTTAAATTATTTATGACGTCATCCGGGTCAAACACCGGTCCGTACTCCCGGGTCGGTCCGACCTTTGACCCGGTAAGACGTCCGGGTCGACGCCTGGGCCGGGTCTGAAAACATTGATAAATAAGCAATAAAAAAATTAACCATAAAACAAGCAATAAAAAATTTAACCATGAATAAGGGATAAAAAATTTAACCATAAAATAAAAGGTAAAAAATCCAACCACAAAATAAAAGATAAAAAAATTTTAGCATAAATTAAAGTAAAAAAGATTCAGCCAAAAAAATAAAAAAATGAAAAAAAAATTACTCACCAAATAGGTTAATAGTTAAAATAATATTAGGGTTAGAAAAATAAAATATGATGAAAGAACACGTAATAAATAGAAGTAACCAGATATGGAAACAACGTGGTTTTATGCTTCTGATCAAATACTTCCATAAATTGTTGCTGCCTTTGCTCATGATTAACTACATGCAAATAATTTCCTACGATTAATTCAAGCGTCTTCACCATTTTCTACGGTATTTATAATTTTCTTAATTTCTTATAAAAGTTAAAACCATACTCATGAGTTTAAACTTCTTTGCTTCTCAATTAAAGGTTTCAATATTTCACTTGATAATCGTAATTGTGGATTTGTTAATTCGAATGACGAATTTAAGTCACAGAGTTCGTTTATGGATGAATATGTAATTGTGTGATAATTAATAATATTATTATTGTACTTAAGCATGCATTGTACTTTCATCTTATGAAATTGATTATTTGTTTATATTTTGTTGCATGCAGGCACATCTTTCTTTTGCATAATATGTCTTACACAAACATCATGTCATCTTCATTCGGTTCCTCTTCTCCGGACCATTCACTGTCTGCTTTTCCTTTAAATGAAGAAGATCATGTTTTAAGCCAAAGAACTCTAAATGATCCATCTTTGACACCAGGTACTTATGATAATATCTGTTAGGATGAATTAGTTAAGTAAATTATAGGGACATATATATGTTTTTATTGTTGTAATACTGATGATGATGATGAACTCCATCTTTTGAGGTTAGATTTATATGGACAGCAACAGTACTTTAATGCATGTTATCAGCAGCAGCAACAACAGCATGCACTACCAAACACGCCTCCGGTGAACTGTGGACTTTTAAATCAGGCGCCACAAAATGAATTTTTTGGGCATAACCTTGTAAGTTTCTTACACCTTATGGTTGGTTATATATTATGAGTGGCAAAACAGGCGTGACGGTTGGATAACATGCCGGATTGGGTTCGGGTCAAAACGGGTCCTTTTAAAAAGGTATTGCTTTGGCTCATGTCAAAACGGGTCATTAAAAAAAGTATTACTTCTGTTTCGAGCCAGAACGGATCATTTAAAAGGTATTAATTATGGGTCAATTTGGGTTCACATATATTTTGTTTGGATTCTTGAGTCTCTTCAAAGTTCTTGATTGCTTTGACTTGTACAGGGGTGTGCTCCATATCCGTGTTATGGTGGAATGATGGGAGCTTACGTCAGCCCACCTATGGTAAGATACACGATTTCATCTATCTATATATGTTTGTATATCTTCAAAGATCATCACTCTCACTGTATGGACTTATTTTGACTTTCTTAACAGATTCAGCCTCAATCTATGGGTGTGCCACCAAGGATCCTCTTGGCAACTGAAACGGGCCCAGGGCCTGTTTATGTAAATCCCAAGCAATACGATGCGATCCTGAGGCGAAGGGCATCGCGCGCAAAAGCAGAGAATGAAAAGAAGTTAATAAAAACCCGGAAGGTGAATTATGACTTTATTATATAAAGATGAATTTGTTTGTGTAAAATGGCAAATAACATGTTATGTTGGTTTTTAACTTTTTATATACAGCCGTATATTCATGAGTCACGCCATCTACATGCAAAGAACAGGCCAAGGGGTACCGGTGGTCGTTTTCCCAAGAAAGAAGAAGTTGATTCCTCAAACACAACCGCTTCTGGTTCATCACAGCGCGTGCAGCCAAAGCCTTATGAAACACCAAGGCAGAGTAACCATGCATCACCAGGCTATCATTTTCTATCTTTGGATTTAGGAAATGATTGGCAAATCATATCATCACCTAACGACGGTTAGGTGTAGTGTTGCTTATTGTGTGCGGGTTGATGTCGAGACTCGAGAGTATTGAGGGGATGCAGGTGCATGCGTTTATGAAGAATTGAAGTTAATGTAGTTTTTGATAGAGAGAGGAGTTAATGCAATCTTGATGTTCAGACTTTTGTATGCATGTAGAATGTAAATAACTTTTGTATGTGCATGAAGAGAGATGAGAAACGATTATAAAAAATTAAATCCATCAAATTTCATTGCCTATCTTTGAAAGTAACTTAGCTTAGATGGATTTTCTGTGATATCAACATTACTCATTGTATAACCTTTGCTACTAACGCGAGCATGAATTTATTTTCTTTGTTGCAGTTTCATATATTTGTTTACTAGGTTATAAACCCGTGTATTACACGGGACTGCTTACAAAATAGCTAAACTTAAAATAATGTTTTTTCAATATCTTAGCAAGTTCCTTAACCAAATTCATTTATTAAGATGTTGCATGGAACATTGAACACTATAAAAAACAAAGCCATAGAAGTGGTAAGTGTGATGTCAAACAATAACTATTGATGTCAAATAATATATCAATTTTCAGATTGATGTCCCAAAGGAATGTGCCCATCAGTTAGAAGGCCACCGGATGGTTAAATTTTTGAAATGTTAACAATGATATGTTGCACACAATTCATTCATTATAAATAAGAATGGGGGCTGCATCGATTGATAAAGAACTAAGAACTTATAAAAGATGTAAATGACCAAAAGACGATAACTATACATAGATGTTCAAATCATTTACTTCCCCAGATCCAATATATTAACATCACATCTTCCATACATACATTGTCCACAACATAAAAACTTAACATTGTGGCAAGATGAACAAAAAGAATCAAAATTTAACATCACATCTTCCACACATACATTGTCCAAAACATAAAAACTAAACATTGTGACAGGATGAACAAAAAGAATTAAAATACTTAGAGCTACTAATAGAGTTTTATCATAATTAACTTCAAATACACAAGGGCCATGAAGTTACTTGGTCACCTGAGTAAGCAACAATGAACGTTGGTTTTGGTTACAAACTAACATACATTAATCTCCAAAAGATAAACTGAATTCCATTTCTTTAACCTGATGTATTGATAAAAGTTGACCAGTTTCCTTAAGCTTTAACCATTGCTATCATTATCATCTAAAATATATAGCGGTTCCCTCAACTTAGCTCTCCTGTCCTGAATCCACTATCAAGTAATTTATTTTTCCCTAAACAGCAACGTATCAAATATTAAAGTAAATTTTTGGTTCTAGAAGATATGTAAATAATTATAATAACTATAAAAAAAAATAACATTACTTTTCTTTATTTTTTTTAAGAAATGCAACTAATGCCACATTACACCCATTCGTGTATTTAACTAAATGAAAAAAGAGCTTTGTTCATGTTCGTTCATCTATTAAAGCAAAACGGTTCACTCAAACTTTGGTTCGTTAACAAGCCTACATTGTTTAAAGTTGTAATTGTTTACAGTTGTACTAATTAAAAAAAATAGTATAATCATGGCGAATAAGGACAATTTTGTGAGAAATGCGAGCAAATGCCAACTGTTAAGCTATTATAAAAGTCAAACCTGCAAATCAAGCAACCCTTAGAGTCATATCAGATGAAGTTTAATTCGTGAAGCCTGCCACTCCTGCATATTTAACACAAAGGAACACAAATTATTCACTTGATTAAAAATAATAATTTAAAAAATATATATAACTAACCTAGGATTTTAGATATACATATGTGGCATGCATAATATACGCATAAGAAATCTCATTATCAAAATATATCTAATCATCTACATGAACACAGAACACCAACCAGTTTCGTATGGTACATATGCCTTCTAGTAGTAGATTATGACATCCAATATATATAAAATAAAGAAATGTATTTAGTCAACAATATATCATAACTTTAGAGTTCATGCAAATATGCACCTGTTTTGATTTAAAACGATTCCAGGTAAATGTATACAATATACCGTCAAAATTTAGCAGTACCCTTTAGTTAGACGGATCTTTCAATTACTAAAAGAAAGATTGTAGAGTATAACTGGTAAATCACAAAAACGGATATATACTTGCTGTTTAAAAGCATTGATTACCTTAAAAAATCCATAAGCGTCACAAATTTGGCAAATAACACATGGGATACGCAAAAGAATGCTGCTAATAGACTATGACCACCACTTTAACATCCTGTCACAGTGTTCAACTTCACACATTAGGCACCAACTTTTTGCACAATCTAATTTAAAAGAAAGATACAGAATAAAAAGAGAAATCAATGAAAACAACAATCCAACTCCAATAAAAGTGAGAGAACTAAAGGTAGTAATTACATGACGTTCTTGAATGTGATCTATGAAGCAAATGAATAGTCATAGGCTTTGTAGAGATCAAGCACTGTATAGCAGCTGCAAGAAACACAGTCAATGAGAATTGAATTTGTCCTGGACGACAAAAACTTATAGTTGAGATGAGTGTAAATTACCTAAATACCCCCTAACATAATGGGCTTGAATTTCACTCATTTTTTTTTGAAAAAGATAGATTTTAAAATATGCATTATAGTAAAGTACATGTTTCCACAAGTCCTCTTGAAGGGAGATCTAAAACTTCATACTCGAAGAAGTTAAAAAATTCATGAATTGGCACAAGTGTTTCCGCCCTCCTTAACAATAATAAATTGCTTCAAGAGGCAATCAAGAAGATATGAACTAAAATCAGATTGCAATAGTTATGTAATTGCCCAGTGACAAAGAAGTTAAAGCCTAACAAAAACACAAACTAAAATGTGTGTAGAAAAGCTCCGGTTAATAAAAAATACACAAACCAAACATGCTTTCTCAAACCAGAATTAGTAATAGGCATGAAAATAAACCCTTGATGTAACATTTCTTGTAATATAATATATGATCATTGTCACATCTATTTCAGTTATGAAGGTAATTTAAGTTATGGCTGCAAAATGCATAAGCCCTAAACGAATTACATATATAAAGTAAAAATCCTAACAACATATCATGTTATTTTTTTTGTTGATTGTTTGACTATAAAAGTAAAAAAAATAATACATATTATATATTTCAATAGTTTTTGTTTCTATTCTTAATGCAAACACTGAGCAGGGATTAGGTGGAAATAACTTTGCTATTCAGGATTGTATATGTTTGTTTGACTATAAAAGTCAAAGGGTAATCTAGTTTTGTATTTGTTTCTTAATGTTAATGCAGACCGTAGAGCTCGATGCTGGTCCAGGCTTCACTACAACATCTGAAGGAGCTCCAATAACTGACCATGAGAAAGGGTTGGTTGGGTTTGGAACACCGTTCGTCTTTCTTTAGTTATAACTAACGGGTCATATGATTGCCAACAATCACATTATATTGTCTCAAATTAAATTCATCTTGTAGATTTTTATGCATTAAGTGTACACGCTGACTCGCTAGAACTTAATTGATTTTATCCGTTAGATAAAAGCACAACTCCTATAGAAATTGCCCTCCTCTACTTTACGTCTTTACATAATTATAATTGAATTTGTGGATGAACATATTCTAATCGTTTTGTCTGATGGTGTGTAACGCAGAATCTAGATGACGTTTTTCGCTCATTGGTTGACCATTGTCATTGAAATATTGGTTTGGGTATGTTCTTTTGGCCCATTAGCTAAAGGATGATAATGAGACTTATGATATTTATTTTAGCTGAATATTTTAAAATTTTACTGAATTAACCGAAGCCCACCCATGACTAAGATCACTAAAAACGATTAACCAAAAACAAAAAGGTGGCATTGCACTTTTGTAGGCTTTTGAGTAAAATAACAATTTTGGCTAATCCAAGCGCAACAAGAACATTTCTAAGAACAGTGCATTGTGACAAACAAAGTAAAACATGACCAATATGAGCAACATGCTGTTACCAACAACGATTTTCTCCTAACCATGACAATGAGCAACATCATAAACTACAGAAGAATAAGAACTCATATGAAAAGTGCCATTCGAGTCAGAAATCCTTAACCCGAACTACACGAAGAAGACCTGAGTGACTAGTGAAATAGTCCAAAACAACACGTTGAAGGTTTATAACTATAAAAGAAAAGACGTTAGTATGGGTGTAAACTTAATTACTAACTCTTTAATACTCAGAAATATGTCCAACTCTTAATAATTTTTTCAAAAATTCTTCATAGACAGATAGGCAGCCCAAATACTTTGTGGCCCTTTGGCCAATCTCAAATGGATTTCTATACCTTATTACAGATGGTCAAGTATTTACTACACACTTGAATGTGACTTTAAACAGCTTGTGCAATTAAGATAATACTAATTACATTAGACCAAAAAGGGTAAACTTGATAACGAGGTCGTTGTAGTATAGTGGTAAGTATTCCTGCCTGTCACGCTGGTGACCCGGGTTCGATCCCCGGCAACGGCGTTATGTTCTTTTTTATTTGACATATTTTGGTGTAAATATCACCAAAGTTAAATCAAATTCCAGATGAGCAGCACTGATCAAAGCAGTTCTGCAAGGTCATCAACGAATAATGATTATTCTAGTATCAAGAAATTTAAATACATGTATTGTTCTTAGCAACTAGTATTGAGTCTCGACCATCATAGCTTGAGCTTATCTTAAAGAAGATTTGAGCATGAGTAGCTCGAAAATATTAGGAAGAAACAATGTTTAGTTAAGTGAGCACAATGTAGTTTTGTCTTCCACTTTTTTGGCATCAAATACATGTCGAAAATATTAGGAAGAAACAATGTTTAGTTGCTTGACTCAGTGTTGTTATGGTGGAACCTATAAGCTGAATAAACTCGAGTGAAAGGTATTCAATATCAGCATATCTACATTTTGTTTTGCTTTCTGAACTACAACTTTTCAAATATTCTATAATGGTCACTAAATATTTTTAAACAAATACTACGTATTAAGTTGAGTTTGATGAAGAAGACAAGGTTTTCCAAGGGTTAAACTACTAAGTGCAAGAAAGTCGTTTTGATCCTTCTTATTTGCCTATCAAGGTATTATAAAATCATTGATTTTTTTTATTAATAATCATTGAATTTGTTCATTAATAATCATTGTTAAAATTTATTTAACCATGTTTTTTTGGCAGGTGAGAAAGGTGTGGCCCGAACTCTTTGCATTATGAGCCATCCAATCCCAAACATGAAAGAATTGCACTTGGTTCAGGTTATTCTTTCACAAATGCAGTTGGGTCACCGATCCGACATGTGGTTTGTTCTTTATTCTTGTGTTGTGTTGCACGTGCAGAGCATTTCTAGGATGCTTATTGAATGAAGAATTGCCATCAACACTATCAACCGCATGAAATTCTCGAGGTAAGAATGATAAATTCATTGTTTCTTTAGGATTTTATAAGATAACACGTGAATCGTTTAAACTAGTCTAAAAAATACAGCTACATGCATCATAATCATTTTGAATGACCACTAAGCTCGAACTCGGCTCGTTTAACTTACACAAAGCTCGAGCTCGACAAGTGAAGGATTTTATATACATTTATTAATAATTATATGTATTATAAAAATTATAAAATGATCGTTTAGGCTCGCTCGACAACTGAAGCTCGGGCTCGGGCTCATTTATCAAATGAGCTTACTTTTAGGCTTGAGCTCGGGCTTGGGCTCGTTTATATTTGAGTATTTTTATTAGTCAATTACTGGTCTTTAGGTGTTACATATTTTCCTGTTAGGTTACCTTACACCTTTTCTTGACTTTTCTTCTCACCTTATCTAAGTTTAGGGGTGTGCGCCATTTGGTTTGCGCCTTAACCGAAACAGAGATGAAGTTAAAGTTTAACAAATGTATTGTTCTTATATATTAATGTACTTGAGTAGACCTGTTTGTTTTTAAAAGTGCAGACCCAAAATTTTAAATGTACGAAAGCTGCATTTCATGAGTTGTTCCTGTTTCTCTTTAATGGACTTAACCCATTTGATTTCACAGAGTCACCCATTTGTTTCTAAACATGCAAATCCACAATTTTTATTAACAGCTTTAAAAACGAATCTGTTTTTAACCATGCAGACACACAAATTTTGGTTCATAGTCTTAAAATCGATTTGTTATTTTTTCGGTTCATTTAATTCACTTATAGTTCAGTTAAAGAGTATACATATAATTTATGGCTATGCACCATTCAGTTTGCAGCCCTTTTAACCGAAACCGGCCAGAACTTTTAACAAATGAGTTGTTTTCTAATGAACTTGACCAGATTGTCCCTCGCCCGTTCACTCTTTGAGTCATACACTGTTGTTCGCAATGCAAATAAAAGTTGTTAAAAAGTGGACATTGTTCTGTTTATAGAGTATAGACAGACATATAAGTTAGATTCATACATAGATGCCTTGATTAAAGTAACATCATATACAAAAACTTATATCTATTTGGTTTTAATGTGTGGCGATGGTATCGAAGCAACAGCTTCCTTAAATGACAAGGAATACTTCATTTAAGGCATACACATGAACAGACCTGCTACATGATATTGAATCTTATATAGTTATTCCATTATTTAGCATTGAAACTTTGTTTTAATGTTGTATATTGAATTTTAGGGAAAGAAAAGTTCAGGGCGTATCCAAGGATATCGAGATTGACGCTAACTATTCAAAGGTATGTTGTTTTTGTTTTTAATATATAACCGTTGGACCCTACATTTTTATCTATGGCCGGTTCTCGGATGGTATAACCTTTGCTTTTGGTTCTAACCATTTTTTATGTATATTATGTATGTACATGAAAATGGTGATATGGTGAAGTGAAGTAGATGCACATTTCTCCATTTAATTGATCAATAAGGTAAACATCGTGTTTAGAATGTCAAGTTATCTTTATGGGCTATGTTCGTTAGTCTAGGATTAATATCAAATTATTTGTATCTTATTATAGATTAACACGTGCTTCCAACTAGCCTCTGTTACAATGGCCCTTTTGCCGCCCCAGTTTGGTACTCAGGAAACCGGGTCATACCTTACATTAAGGTACTTTTAGTTAACTCTTTGGGTGAACCTGAACCACCAAATGATTGCCTCATGGACTGCCATGTTGTTGAATGCAAGTTATATTTTGCAATAATATATTAGTATTTATCGTTGTATTCACCAATTATTACACTTATGTTTCATGTTGTTAATTTTATTTTATTTTTATCCTCAGGGAGCCTACTGTTGCAAGTATCATGTGGAGGAAGTTATTAGTACACACTCTTGATTAAGTGTGTTACAAGATTATATATTCATGCACAAGACACCATACACTTTGTTTTGAATGTTTGGATAACTTGGGTATTTGACATTTTAGTCTAATTTCTTTTGTGGATATGTATAAAACCTTGAAATTATTATATATGCTTGGATTTTAAAAATATGAGCATATAGCAGGTTTGAAATAGAAAACTGCTGAAAAAAAAAAGTGACTGTCACAAAAGCGGTCGCAAGTTGTAAAAAAGGCAAGCGGTCGAAAAATGGTTGCAAGTTGTTAAAAATGCAAGCAGTCGCAACATTTGCGACCGCTTTAATCCGGTTGAAAAATTTGCGACCGTTCTAAAGCTGTTGCAACATTTGCGACGGTTTTTTTAGTTGCAAAAATGGTCGCAAAAGCGTAGAGCAGTCGGAACTTGGTCGCAAAAAGGCATTTGCGACGCGTGTTTTTCCAACCCCATCTGCAGTCGCAAAATGGTCGCAACAAGGAAGTTGCTACCGCAACTGTGGTCGCAAAAGCCCAATTTTGTAGTAGTGGTTAAATTTGTTATGATTCATATAATATTGTCGATTTAGTATCAAGAAAACAATGTATGATTAACTGAAACACAATTTCTTGGTTTGTATAAACTTAAAAGTCAGTATGAAGTAGGAATCTAGGATAATTAGGAGCATGAACAAAAATGAAAAGATAGCTTATAGAAAGAACTAAGTAAAAATTGCCAAATAAAAACAATTGCATAAGCCGCAATTATGACTCAGTATTATAACTAGCACCACGTTGTCGTCTCTGTCAATTTCACTTGAACTACTCCAAATACAACAACTCCAGGCCCAAACAAGAGAAACATTAACTTAAATAACTTAAATTAGGTTAGCCAGAGGATTAGCAAACCCCAAACCCTTATATGTTGTTCCAATGATCACAGCTTGAGCTCATCTTAAAGAAGATTTGAGCATGAGTAGCTCGAAGATATTAGGAAGAAACAATGTTTACTTAAGCGAGCACAATGTAGTTTTGTCTTCCACTTATTTGGCATCAAATACCTGTTAGCATTCAAGTCAATGTTATAATTTGTTATGATTCATATATTGTTGACTTAGTATCAAGAAAACAGTGTGATTAACTGAAACACAATTTCTTGGTTTGTATAAACTTAAAAGTCAGTATGAAGTAGGAATCTAGGATAATTAGGAGCATGAACAAAAATGAAAAGATAGCTTATAGAAAGAACTAAGTAAAAATTGCCAAATAAAAACAATTGCATAAGCCGCAATTATGACTCAGTATTATAACTAGCACCACGTTGTCGTCTCTGTCAATTTCACTTGAACTACTCCAAATACAACAACTCGAGGGCCCAAACAAGGGAAGCTTTGACTTAAATAACTTAAATTAGGTTAGCAAGAGGATTAGCAAACCCTTATATGTTGTTCCAATGATCACCCTTCAGTTAATAATTTGATATATGGCAAGCATAGTGTGTAGTGTTCGTAGTTTTTAAACAATTACAACCATGGATCAAATTTCTCTCCTTTTGGTACGCAAAACTCAAGATTACTTTGAAGTAATAACGAGTTAATTTAAGTGAAAATGAACGTATACACTTAAGACAATTGCTTATTTGGTTTTAAAAATCAATACATTAGAAGTACATAACTTTATAACTACTTTATAACACATCTTAATACTATCATAATAAGTGAACTCTCTACTATTAGACTGTTCTAACACGAAGATAATAACCCATAGTAAATTCTCAATTAAACGAGGTAAAAACAGGGCACTTATTTCCTAAAATAAAATGAAATGCTACCAATCAAGAAGAAGCTTTGACTCAAAATCCCCAAAACTACAAATCCTTTTAAGACAACTTCCACCATTGACCTTACGTTGACTTCTCTATTGAACAATAAATCTTTATCCATTTCCACTTCCTCTTTGGATTGAGTATAGATTTTTAGCTATTACACTTTCACATATACCACTTTTTACATCTAATCAAATTACTTTTTATACCAAATTAAACTACTTTTGAAAATAAGATATAAAATATTTAACCATAAAATAAGCATTACAAAATGTTGCAACAAAATATTCAACCATAAAGTAAGCAATAAAATTGTGCCATAAATAAGCAATAAAAAAAACTAACCATAAATGAATAAGAAATATAAAATTTAACTACAAAAAATATCCAGCCTACAAAATAAAAAGTAAAAAATCTAACCATAAAATAATATATAAAAATTAAATCAAAAAATAATAAATAATAAAATAACTTAATAATTAAAATATTAGGGTGAACACCTGTAAAATAAAGAAGTTACACGTAGTAATATGGAAACAACGTGGTATCTTGTTGCTTCTGATGGTATACGTCCATAAATTGTTGCTGCTGGTGCTTCGTTTCGTCTTCAATTACATGCAAATAATTTCCTCCGATTCATCTCTAGAGTTTACCATTCTCTCCATCATCCCGGTAATTTTTGTTCTTATTATTATTATTAACCCTCAATTCTTTGTTTCTCGCTTTCAAATCAAACATCAACAATTAATTACTTGTATATATATTGTAATCGTTCATGCATGCATATGTAATTAATTGTGTGATTATTTATACTTATTTGGTTATTGTTGCATGCAGGTACAACATCTTGCTGCTGCATTATATATTAATTAATTGTGTGATTATTTATACTTATTTGGTTATTGTTGCATGCAGGTACAACATCTTGCTGCTGCATTATATATTGCTTAATAAACACCATGTCTTTCCCTAACATGCACCCATCTTTATTCGGTTCGTCTTCTGCAAACCATTCACTAGACCGGGATACACGGTCTGGTTGTGCTCTAATTGAGGAGCATGATATTGCAAACCAAAGAACACTAAATGTTCCATAGGTTCCTTCAGGTTTTTTAATGTTTGTTTGGATGAATTAGTCAAGTAAATTATGTGGTCATATGTTTTTATTGTTGTAATACTGATGATGATGATGAACTCTATTTTTTGAGGTCAGATATATATGGACAACAGCATTTTTATAACGCTTTCAGCAGCAGTCGCAGCCACTACCAAGCATGCTTCCTGCCAACAACAGTGGATTCCTTAATCAGGTTCCACAACATGATTTTCTCGGGCATAACATTGTAAGTTTCTTACACCTTATGGTTGGTTGGTTTTATATTATGAGTGGCAAAAGCGGGCAGGTTGGGTTGGGTTGGGTTGGGTAACGGGACGGAATGGGTTTGGGTCAAAACGAGTCAAATTTAAAAAAATATTAATTTGGTTCCGATCATTTTTAAAAGGTATCAAATTTGGTCAAGGTCAAAACGGGTCATCTTAAAAAGATAGAAATTTGGTTCTGGTCATTTCAAAAATGATATTATTTTAGTTCGGGTCAAAACGGTTCATCTCAAAAAGGTATCAATTTTGTTCAGATCAAAACGAGTCACTTAAGTGTGTGTTGATTTGATTCGGGTCAAAACGAATGATGGGTATCAATTTGGTTTAAAAAGGTATCAAATTTGGTTCAAGTCAAACCGGGTCATTTTTAATAGGTATCAGTTTGCTTCAGCTCAAACATGGTCTTTTTAAAGAAGATATATATCATTATGTTTCGAGCCAGAACGGCTCATTAAAAAGGTGTCAATTGGTTAGGGTCAAAATGGCTCATTTTAAAATGTATCAATTTGGTTAGGGTCAAAACAGGTTATTTTTAAAAGTATCTATTTGGTTAAGGTCAAAAGGGGTGGCCAACTTGGTTTACATATATTTTGTTTGGATGCTTGATTTTCTTCAAAGTTCTTTATTGTGTTGAGTTGTTTAGGGATGTGCTCCATATACATATTATGGTGGAATGACGGGAGCTTATGGTGCACCTACGGTAAGATACACGATTTCGTGTCTATATATGTTTGTATACCTTCAAAGATCATCACTATAAGTGTATGGATTTATTTTGTTTGTCTTAATAGATTCCACCGCAATCTTTGGATGCGTCAACAAGGGTACCGTTGACACCTGAAACGGGACTTGAGCCTGTTTTTGTAAACGCCAAACTGTACCACGCGATCCTGAGGCGAAGGAAATCGCGTGCAAAAGCACAGAATGAAAAGAAGTTAATAAAAGGCCGTAAGGTGAATTATGACTATAATTTAAAGATGAATTTGCTTGTGTAAAACGGTAAATAACATGATATGTTGGTTGTATCCTACAGTCGTATGTTCATGAGTCGCGCCATCTGCATGCGGTGAACCGGGCTAGGGGTGTTGGCGGTCGTTTTACCAAGAGTGAAGAAGATGATTCCTTAAAGACAACCACCTCTTATTCTTCAACGCGTGTGTCTTCTGAAACGCCTAGGGGTGAATCTGCCAATTCACAGAATTACCATGCATCACAGGGCAATTATTTCATGTCTTCAGATTCTAGGATTTGCTAAACATATCTTCACCTAACCAAGGTTAGGGTTAGGTGCAGTGTTGTTTCATATTCTTGGAAGAAATGAATTTATAACATGAGAGCGGGTTGATGTCGAGACTGAAAGTATTGAGAGGATGCAAGTGCACGCGTTTATGGAGAATTGAAGTTTATGTTGTTTTTGGAGAGAGATGAGTTGATGCATTCTTGATGTTAAAACTTTTGTATGTATAAATTATGTGAGTAACTTTTGTAGTTTGTATGCATGAAGAGAGATGAGAAATGTCTTAAAACTCTAAATCCATCAAAACTTTGAAGTACTAATATTGATAGTAGTTAACTACTGCTAACATAAAGTGGTGGAAAAATATCAGATAAAAACACTGTAATTCATTTATTGTTTATAAAGAAACAATAATTGCAGCTTAAATGCTTATGCTCACCATTGTAACTTCAACAAGAATGCAGACATCCAAAACATCAGGTTTAACACCAGCACCAGTTACCTTTTATCTTATGAGGTCCTTCATAATCCAAAATAAAAATAAAAATAATAAAGCAAGAAAATTTACCTGTCTTTTACACTGGAGCAGGGTTCTATAGCTTCCAACGTGGCAGCGATAAGCGCACCACAACCGTCACAATCTTTTTAAGATAAACCATATGAGGGATAAAAGCATCAGATTATGTCAAAAATCTGAATTAATGTGAAATTAATGCATTCAAGATTGTTAAGGAATGGAATTACTTCGGTAACGTCTTCTGCAATTCCAACGTTGGATCCCATGTTTCTTTTGAGGTTACTGAATGATGAAACAACCGTATAATCAGCTGCATAAATGAATATGATATTCAAATTTCTAGTGTGTTTCTCATATTAATGTCAGTATCAAGAAAGTCAAACATAAACAGCTACTAAGAAATCATAATGTCAAAGTCAAGAAGTCTGATTCAATAGACCAGATTAACTGTGTTATTCCTCAATCCAAATAGGGCATCAAAACAAATTTTAATTTAAAAAAAAAAAAAAAACTCAAAATAATGTGCGTAATACAATAATTAAAGTAATTGTAATTGGTATATTTCCTTTGTGCCTTGACAGTTATAATGTGCTTGTCACATTTGCATTGTACTAGGGGTACAATGGTCCATGTATTAGTTTTGAAAGGTTTGACCGTTTAGTCAAAGTTGACCAAAGTCAGATTATGGTTCAGTTTTGAAAGATTCGACTTTTTTAGTCAAAATAGACAAAGTCAGTACAGTAGAAACTCGATAAATTAATACTCGATTATTTAATAAACTCTCTAAGATAATATTTTTTGCTGGTCCCAACTCAGGGATAGGGTGCTAAATTAATAATTCGCTAAAATTATAAGATAATACATTTTTGATAATTTCTTTAGATCCCATATAAAATATAAATTAATAATTCCTTATATATAGTATATTACATGAATGATTTATGATGGTTTCTTGAAAAATGACTCAATTGTCTTTTGTTTTTTGTTGTAATAAATTTCCCCTTGAATCTCGTCTTTAATTTTCCTTAGCATGGTAAGAACTTTTGGTGTTGTTTTCTCATAGCTCAAAAAGAAATTGTTTAATGTGATTGCCGCTTTAATAGCTTCGTTTCGCGAAGGGGGCTCCATTGTAGAACTTTCATCATCTTCTTCATCGATATCATCTTTATTAATTCCAATAACGCTTTCAATAATTTCTTCATCAGTCAACAACTGTGCAACTACATTTTCTTATGGGTGAGTCAGAACATCTTCGACATCCATTGCATTGCGATAACCCAACTCTTTGATCAAATTCTGGAGTTCTTGAGTGCTTTCACCACCTTCATCTGAGTTCTCAAAAGTCATGTTATCTGTTGATCGAAGTTTACAATGACGAAAGCAGTTCGCAATTGTATTTGCACGAACATCCATAGTCCATGCTGAAATTGCAAATTTACAATGCATTGTATATAATAATTAAGTGAAAGCTTTGAAAGGTGTTTGTAAACTAAGTATTCTCCTATAAATTAATAAAATATTAATTAATATATAAATTAATAATTATTAATTTATCGATTAGTTAATAACTCTTTTAATTAATAAATTTTGATGGTCCCAAGTGTATTATTTTATAGAGTTTCTACTGTATATGGTTTAATTTTGAAAGGTTTGACTTTTTTTAGTCTATATTGTTCACTCCATATTGCTAAGCATTAAAACATACGCAAAGGTGTCCGGACAGTCATCACGTACATTAACATTAGATTTATACTAATCATTAAAAAAAACTATTTTTTTCTTAATTCCTAGTTCCTACAAACATCTTTACAAATTTTTACATTTACACTTCTACACCAATTTTTACACATAATCAAATAATTTTTGTACCAATTGAAATCAACAATAAATTTTTTTAACCATATAATAAGAAAATTCAACCCTAAAATAAAAATAAAAATGTAAACAAGCAATAAGAAATTTAAACCATAAATAAGCAATAAAAAATTTAACCTATCAAAAAATAAAAAAATCTAAACACAAAGTAAAAAAAAAATAAAAATAACAATAAAATAAAGTATAAAAGATTAAATCATAACATGAAAAAAAAAATATATATAAACAATTATAAAATAACCATGATATCATGTGTTAACACGTTATAAACAAAAGATTAATCATTAGCCCATAGAAATGAGACCTCGTCATAAGCCCTTCCATATCCTTTATAATAAAGTTTGAGCAGCCTTAGTAGCAACGGTACCGGGACGGTAACGGTGAGGCTTCTTCACCCCTCCGGTTGTCGGGGCAGATTTCTGAGCAGCCTTAGTAGCAAGCTGTTTCCTGGGGGCTTTACCACCGGTGGATTTACGAGCAGTTTGCTTTGTACGAGCCATTACCAATCAAAAACAAATACTAAAACAGCAATAAAAGCAACAATTAGAACTGAAATTAACTAATTCAAGCAATTACAAAATCAATTTGGTAAAGTATGTACCTGACGATTGGAAGGTTGAAGAGAATTGAATATTTATAAAGGTGGAAACGTCGGGTTCAAGTCTTCAACGGCTCTTTGTGGTGTTTGAAATGGTCAATGATCCCGAGGCTTTGTTTTGATTGGGTGTAAATGTCTACGTGGAGAGTTGTGATTGGGTAAAAGGATTTCCCATGGATCGAAAATTTTTGTGTTTTTAGAAATATTTGGCTTCTATGGCGTAATATCGCCGTTTTAACGGTCTAAGGGGGGTGTTTGTTTACCTCTTAATGGAGCTATTATTCAGATGTAAGGTCTTACTCGCTCAGAGTTTAATTTGTTTGGTTGATGAAAAAGTAACCTCTGACAGCTAAAAACTATCGCTGAATGAAATAAATCAGACCTAATATACCCCACCGTCGGACTCCGCCGTCTCTCACTACCGGGCCTCGCTGCTTCTGTATTCTGTCTTCAGGTTTTCATCTTATCTTAAGCTTGATCGTCATATAATCGGTTTGTTGTTTCCAATTTCTTTGATTTTAATCGATCAAAAAGATATGGTTCGTTTTGCTTGGGTTCTAATTGTTTTGAATTGGTTAAACTGGGATCTATTAAATATGTCTGTCTGGTAGAGTGTATGCAACTCTTCAAATAATATTCTTTCTTTCATTGTGTTTGGTAGTGGTATATTATTTTATTTAGACTAGTCCTTTTGATCACAAAACTTGCAGAATTGCTCCAACTCATTACCTTTCCTTTCAAGTTTGTTGATTTATGAATGTATATATTAAAACTCTGTTGTACATCAATATGCATAAATATTTATAATCCATTTTTTTATATAATACTTGTTAAGATTTGATTCATACGGTATTTTGTTTTTATAAAGTTATTATGAAACCAGACTTATAAAGTACCTTTATCTCTTGTTATGTGATTTGCATATGCTAAAGTAATGACAGATTGATGCAACAATCATACTATCAACATATATCTTTTGAAATCGGGTACAACGGATGGGCCTGGTGGGTTGGGTTTCATCGTGGGATGCAACGGATTGGGTTAGGACTATGATAGCCTTCGTTAGGCTGCAGTATTCTGAAAAGATGGGCTGGGTGGGTTCAGTTTGTTTGGACAGTTCTAACATACTGTCACGGGCTGGTTGGGTTAGGCTGGAATGCGCATGGGAATTAGGGTGGGTTAGTGGCATAACATTGGAAGCAAGATCTGTTGAGCTGGATTGAGGTGTAACATGGAAGGAACGACATATAACGAATACTACTACTATGAAGATTGGTAATATTAGTTGTTGCCTCAACTAGAAAGAAAACGAAACTGTTATGAAGCCTATCTCACGGGAATACTATTTTATGGATGGGAAAATGAAAGAGAAGAGTATGGAATGTGTTAAATTCTCAGTGTTATTCAGCTATATTTTTCATAGATTATTCTATTTTACAAATTAGTCAAGGCTCTAATGATTGTGTTTCATGGTTACTCGGTGCTTTTTATGTGTTATAAGCAGGAGCGTAGCATGCGCGGCGTTGTATGATATTTTGCTCAAAAAAGTAAAAAATGGGCAGGTGAAGTAATGGGTCAAAACAAGTTCATATTAACCTGAGTTTGTTGTATCATGTTTGCATCAAGTTGTTTTGCTAATCCTTAAGGTGAACAACATGACTTTCTGGTCAAGGGCTCTATGCTTGCTCAACATATGTGCAAATATGCAATAGAAGTTCCAAAGCTAAATATATATGCAAGATGTTTTTGGTTGTATTAAAATAGGTGCTATGTTTGTTCGAAGGGTTTTGTCTACTTGTGGTTGTATTGTTAAGTTATTTGTGTCAGTGTTTTGTTGAACTATTTTTAAAATGTATTTGGATTTATTATAATAAAAGTTTGTTTTACGATGTATTTTGCTTGGTTATAACGAAGTTTGATCATTTAGTGCAATTATTATGCCTATGACTAAACAGATATATTTTATTTAGCACAAAATAGTTCAAAAGGGTAAAATAGTTATTCAGCACAGTCATTAAGATGTTCAACCAAACAGCACTTACTGGTTCAGAGTCTCTTAACCATTCAGACCCCTTAATGGTTTAGCACTTGCCAAACAGCCCCTAACTCATATAAGACATGTATTAACGGGTTATGGAGTGGTATTGTTTACTTGAAAGTTAAAATATGTGTCGGATAAGGTTTTTCTTATTATGTTTGTCAAATAAAACTAGTTTCTACTATATAATACTTTTGTCAAAATTTACAATACTCTGTTTTTTATAGTTGTGTTTTTATTTAAATATATTTTCTCGATACCTCACTCTTGTAACTACACATATTATTAATTTTGATCGAAACCTAGTTAAAGATGTCGAGCTTTAACATAAATTACTTTTACAATTTGTTATTATGCTTGTATTATTGTATGTATATTAACTATTAAGTCTACCCTACTATTGTAAACAACAATATATTTTTTTGGGGTTTTGATATCTCGTGAGTTGATAAAATGTATGTAAAAATATTTGTTGTGTACGCTAATAATAATTAATAGACAAATATGTAAAGAATTTAAGGTAAAAAATACATAACCAATTTATAGAGCTTCAAGTGAAACTTAACAAACCCACTCTGCGTCATCTTCCTGATCCTCCAATCAAGAGTAGCTTCAAGTGAATCTTAACAAACCCACTCTGCGTCATCTTCCTGATCTTCCAATCAAGAGTTTTTATCACTATTCATTTTTCTATAAAGGACTGAGGATCACCATTACATCGTCTCTCTAATCGAAGGTAGAGATCACATTCTTCAACACGCCATATCAAGATGACGTGTCATTTCAAATCTTTAATAGCCAAAAGTAGCGAGCACATTCTTCACAAGTTATACCAACTAACTAGCTTTACACGTTTTCACCAGTCTAACTAGCTTTGCACATTCTTCACAAGTTATATCAACTAACTAGCTTTACACGTTTTCACCGGTCTAAGATAGTGAACACATTCTTTAACATACCATGTTAAGATAGTGATCTTTACACTTTTGCGACACCTCACTTTATCAAGATAGTGAATTCTTTCAACTCAATGTCACCTTATAAAACTTATAAAGAAAGCAAGAAATAAAAAAAAAAAGAAGATTTTTACGAATAATTCCTCTAATGATGGACATCAAGATAGTGTATTCTTACAATTTAACTTCATATTGTATCAAGATTGTGTTCACACAAATATATATAAATGTAATATTATATCAAGATAGCACGTATTTCATAACCCAACATTATATCAAGATAGTATTTCACAAATACCCCTTTAAATATGGATGTAGCACAATCCTTTCTTTTTCTTTTTGGTAGTTCTTTTGATCTTGATCTTCTCTTCTATAAATGCCGTATGAGAGAGAGAGAGAGAGAGAGAGAGAGAGAGAGAACCTAGACGAGTATGTGCATTTTAGAGAAAATTCTCATCTGATGATGGTGATCTAGAGGCTGCTTTCCACTATCACTTAAGAAACCATGGACGCCCGTCCATGCCTCTTTAATATTTATATTTTGAACCTTGTGTGTAGTTTTTATCACCATTTTATCACAACATGATAAAAATCACATGGTTTCACCTTATTACTTTCTTTCAAGTATTAAAAGTTGGTTAGTTGTTTTTGTGTTTGACCATAAAAATCACTATACAATCTCATTTTGTCTTTATCCATTTGGATGCTAGTTTGGTTTCTTTTGAGGATCTCATAGAGGACCAACTCCATGTATTTATTACTTTCTTCCAAGAAGGTTTCTTTTTAAATTTCAAAATGTTTTTCAACCTATTTCGATTTAATTTTTCTAGCTTGTAAATACTTATTATGAATATTTTATATAATCTACTTTGGTTCTGATGTTTGTTCTAGTGATGTGTGATGTTTCTTGGTGTGGTTTATTAATTGGATAGATTGTCATTTTAGCTCTTTATTTGTGGTTTGTGCATGAGGATGTTACCTTCTAGGTGTCTCTAACTAAATTTCCTTAATCTATATGCCTTTAATAATATTAGTCCTAAGAGACATATTTAATCATCAATTCAAAAATATTAGTGTTCCCATGTGATGTGTAATTTACTTGACAATAATATATAATGCTCTCACAAATTATTTTGCAACATATATAGGAAAAAGAAAACTAGTGACATATTGCTTTCATCAAAAGCCTTAAAGAAACACAAGTATGTTTTTATATCTTTAATAATGTTAGGATGCACCATGCACAATCTCAATCAATTATGTTGTAGTCTTTCCTGAGTAAACTTTGGCTAAAAGACACAAGTCTTCCTTGTTGGTCATGGTTAACCCAGGCATAACCTCCAAATCTATGTCTTCCTTCTTAATACCATCTGGCAACCCCCAATCAAACAAGTAAACAAGATTAGCAAGCATAAGCTCCACTTCAAGAACTCCCATTGATATTCCGGGACAAATTCTCCTAACGGCCCCAAACGGGATCAACTCAAAATCACTCCCTTTAAAGCCAATATCACTATTCAAAAACCTCTTGGGTAAAAATTCCTCAGGATTCTCCCATGATCCGGGGTCTCTTCCAATGGCTAGCGCGTTCACATAAACTATGGTTTTCTTCTTGATATTGTAGCCATGTATAATTGTATCTTCATTTGTTTCTCGAGGTATGAGAAGTGGAGCCGCGGGGTATAATCGCAAGACCTCTTTTACCACCGCCTTCACGTAGGTGAGCTTCGAAAGATCATCCTCGTCTACTTTACCCTTGTTTCCAACCGCATTTCTCACCTCTTCTTGTACTTTCTTCATTTCTTTAGGGTTTTTCATTAGTGATGTCATCGCCCAAACCAATGTAGCCGCGCTATTATCAGTTCCGGCTACCAGTATATCCTAAAAGAACAAAGGATACAATTAGATAATTAAAATGAATGATATGAGAAAAAAAAACATGGTAATACCAATATACTGTGGTTAAAGGAAAATAATGTCAATTGATATTCATATATTTCATAAAGATAGCATTTAGTAATTACTGTAAGAATGGCCTTTATGTGATCATTAGTTAGCTCAAAGGGATCCAAGACTTTATCTTTCTTGAGTTGAATCAAAATGTCAATTAGGTCTTGGTCTTCCTCATTAGACTTGGGGGTTTGAGGGTGGAGGTGTTCATCAATTAGTTCTTGGTAAAATGAATCTAAACCTTTGAAGCACTTCTCTAGCCGATAAAATTTGCTCATCATCCTATCTATCAAACGAGCAAATATTGAACCAGGCCAAAGATCCGAAAGGAAGTAGTTCGTTATCGTTGCCTGGAGTTCATGAAGTAGTCGAAGAATCTTCTTACTTTCCTCTCCATCTTCATACCTCTTGCCAAAACCGACTCTCGTTACAATAGTACTCATCACAATGTGGGAGATTACACTCAAGTTTACATGTTTAGACAAAAGTGCCAATTCGTGTATCTTCTTCATGGCGCATGAGACCTCGTCTTCACGAATGTACCTAGAAGATTGTATCCTTTTTGGGCTAAAAAGATAAACACTAAAAACTTTTCTCATCTCCTTCCAATTCTTATTATATGGTGATAAAGCCACATCACGGCCATTGTAACCGATCGTTTTTATGCCATGAAGTAAAGGCCTACTACAAAAGGTAAGATCTTGGGTTTTTAAGATTTCTTTTGCTAGACTGGCCGAAGAAACAATGATGGCTGGGATAAAACCTATGTTGAGAGATAGAATTGGACCATAGGATTTGGAGAGGTTCCATAGGGAGGTATGGAGGCTTGAGTTATCGATCTGGTGCATGTTTCCAATGAAGGGTAGTCCCCAAGGGCCGGGTGGACGACTAGTTTTTGATTTGCTTTTGACGATTTTTGGAAGAAGGTAGATGAAAGATAGGAGGAGAAGTGACACAAGAAGAACCTGAAGGGAGTCCATGTCTGATATGTTGTTTTTGAGTATTACAATGTGTTATATATAGACTACCTAGAACTTATTGCAACTAGATGAATTAACCGAAAGTCTATTTGAATTTCAAAAACGCGTGTCACGATCGAGTTGAAAAATATGTGTTTAAAATTAAGCGTAGAGTTGTGTATCTTAATTATCCAAGAGTCAGGATTTTCTAAATAGAGGTCTTTACATATACATGCTTCAATAGACATAAATTTTTTTTTTCCAATATTTAGATGCTTATCCTAGAAAAAATGGACTAGATGAATGTTTAAGTTAAATAGTGAAGTATATCTGGATATTTTTTTGGTTAAAAATGCATGGAAACACCAGCACAAATAGATTGGTTTGGTTTGGTTTGATTTGGTTTAGTTTTGTGTTTGAAGTATATCTGGATTTAATGCTGATAATTACAAAGCATACTTACTCAAAACATATATTCTAATTGGTCGTTTTGGTACTAAGGGGGTGTTTGGGTGAGCTTCTAAAACTTGTTTATTTACTTTTTGTTTGTTGAAAAGCAAAAGGTGTTTGATAAAACATTTCCAAAAGCTTCAAAATGTAGCTTTCCAAAAGTTGCCTTTGTTTTTCAAAAAGCAAATAAGCAAAAAAACAATTTAAAAAGCTTCCCCAAACACCCCTAACTATATATAAGAATATGTAGTAATTTCTCTTTGATGCAAAGCCCCTCATATCTTTGCGTTTTAGCATTCGGGATATCCCTAAGCTACATAAGTGTTCAAAATTCCCTAGGAGAAAGGCGAAGTACTTTCATGCGGCTTGTCTTGTCTCGTTGTGCTATTTTTGGAGAGCGCGCAACGATATGATGTTTAATGGTTCGACGGTGACGCTGAAAAGTGTTGTGAGCGATATTAAAAGTCCTAGTTATCTTTGGGTTAAAAATAGATCGGAGGGTCTCATTTGTCATGGAGAATTGGTGTAGATTGAAAGTGTAATTAGGTGCGTTGTTATGGTGGTGTCAGACAGTTGGTGTGCGGGCTAGCTCCTTGCTATTCCGCCTCTCTTTGTACTTGTTCTTTTAATATAATGCGTTCGTTGACCGTTAAAAAAAATCTTATTGATCGTAAATAGATTAGATCGTGACTCATGTAAAAAAAAAAGTTCGGTCGCAGTTGCAATCTTGGTCAGTAAAGCTTTAGTCACAAAATAAGTTGCATTTGGTCGCTAAGTTTGGGATGGTAATTTCAATCCGCAAGAATGTTTCAGTCGCAAGGTGATTACTAACCAAGGTCTAACCACCATCAAATTAAACGATCCCAGAAGTGCATTTGTGACTGTTTGGCAGACTCAAATGGTAGATATTTCAAAGTTAGGATTTGCCAAATGGATGAATTCAATGCCAGGAAACAATTGTCAATATTCGGCTGCATATTTCTTGACGCCTATATTTAGGATCTACTACTAGCATTGAAATGATATTACGGCCTATATAATCCAAAAATTAATACACTATTTTGTCTTATATAATATACTAGCTTTTATCCTCCGTATTACGGGCTGATTTTACATTATTCGTTTATAGTATTTATATATTTATTGGATTTTAATTTTATTTATTGTACAGAAGTTAATAATATACTTAGTATTTGATGATGAAAGAGTTTCACAGATAAATGAGAAGTTGTAATCCGATTTAAAAGCTATTTGAGTTTGGTGAGACACATAACCCGCTTATTTTTTTTTACTATGAAATTGTTTTTTAATTATAAATAATATATATCTTTTTTTTAAAGAAATCATATATTATTTTTTATATCCCCCGTATTACAAGGTTGTTTTACATTATTCATTCTAATATTTATATTTTTTTGATTTTTTTAATTTTATTTATTGTAAAGGAGTTAATAATGTAATTAAGATTTGATGATGAAAGAGTTTCATATATAATGAGTTGTTATAACCAGTTTTAAAAGCTATCTGGTTTTGGTGAGACCCATGACCCGTCTACCTTTTTTACTACAAAATTGTTTTTTAATTATAAATATATTTTTTTAAAAATAGGATATTAATTTTTAGCATATCCTTATTTTATAGGAATTTTCATATAAAATGTTAGGTGAGATTAATTTTTAATTTAATGAGATGTTATAACTCGTTTAAGGTTATCTGGGTTTGGTGAGACTAATACCCGTGAATTCGGGTCAAATGCATGAGTAATCTTCATTTACAAATAAGGTAATCTGCTGCCTTAAAAAAATAGGAAGCAACCATAGAGCTTTTAAACGTTTTATTTATATATATTATAGATATTACCTATTAATAATTATATTTGTTATTTGAGAGTTTGTGTCATTGCCACAAGTTGTTACATATACACATGAACACTAATTCTCTACTACCTAAAGAAAATGTTGAAGGCTTAGATGTCATACATATATTCACTCCTAGTTTAATTTTATCTTCAAATTTTTAATATTTTATTATATTCGTCCTAGTTATTCATAAGTTATGAGTGAAAACATTTTGTCGATTTGATTATAACATAGTTGGGTGGATCGTATTCATTATTCAAATGTATATAAATGTCACATTTATAATCACCCTTCAAAAAAATTTATATAATTAGTTATTTAATTAACATTTATATTAATTGTGTCCGTTCATTGTTTTCTTTTTATATAATATTTGATAACTTTTTACACCAATTCAAAATTATCCTTCAAACCGTCTGTGTGAACCCGCATGAAATAAACAAATGCTCCGCCGATTTCTCATATTCCCCAATCCCCAGAGACAACCGAAACATTTCATCTAGACAGTGAACCCCTCGGTCTCATTAAAAATGTCCATATTTTTTCTTTATTACAAATTTCGAGTTTCAAAATTTATTACCCCCAATTTCCAAGCTCGTTGTACACATCTCCTTCTCCTTAGTTCATCACAACCCTAGCAAGAAATTGGTTCAATTAAATTAGTCGGATTTGGGTAATCGAGGTAAGAACTCATTCCACTTGATTCATTCTCATCCAATTGACCTAATTTTCATTTGCATAACCAGATTCTCGATCCATGTGACTATGCCTGTAACCGATCCAAGTGAACTATACCATGTTCCAAAACGGACCAGGTCACCCGAGTTCAGAGGGAACACCTCTGTACATGCTGATGCCAGAAGGTAGATATTATATTACTTGAAATATGTAATTTAGGGTCTTTCAATACTCCATATATCAGACTGTTATTATCATGCAGTGCCTGTTGTTTTACAACATAATATTAATAATAATAATAATAATAATAATCTCTTCTGGTTTGTTGTGTTGTCTAGGCCCTCTGTATCTCCTCCCAGATTAAGCACGAGGCTCGGAAGTAGTCGTGTCTGGAATCCACCGTATGATAAACCTGAAGAAACTAATTCAACCCAATTTCCGCTTCCAAAACGCAATAGGTCACCCTTTTAGTATTGTATATATCAGCTTGACTCACCTTTCTTTTTTTATATATTCATCTGGTGGACGATATAAGCATCTCTTGAAAGTTTTTGTTCCTGTTTTGTGTGTAGGCCTTCTGCATCCCCTCCCAGATTAAGTACGAGGCCCGGTAGTCGTGTTTGGACTCCACCGTATGCTGATCTTGATAAACCTGAACCCGATCCAAGTGAACTGTCTAGTCCAAAACGGACTCGGTCACCTTTATCAACTGATCCAGGGTCGCGGGGGCACAACTCTGTACACGATGATGATGATGATGCCGAAAGGTATGATGCTATTAAATAGGTCCTGTATTAGAATAAACTGATTCGTTGAGATTTCTTATCGTTCCTGGATAATCAACTGCAGAGAATTGCAAGCGAAAGCGAAGCGGTTGGCTCGTTTTAGAGATGAACTTAGTCAACCTGAGCCATATGAAGCTGTCAGTAGAAACCAAAAGCCACAGCAGGCTGATGTTTTGGGTGTGGATAAAAGAAAGTTCATGGCTGAAGTGTCGGATACAACAGCAGGGCATTTACGTAATAGCAACTTACAAGCTGATGGTGAAGATCAAGTTTCATCAACAGTTATTATTGGATATTGCCCAGATATGTGTCCAGGTATGTTTTCGTGTCTTCTAGCTGAGGCTAACTGTATAAACATTAAACACATGGCTTTAGTTTTTGAAGCTCAACTAATTGGCACATCTTGCATGCCTGATATACTTTCTTATGAGTAATGAAAATTCTAGTTAGGATCATACTTTTCTCCTTCCGAATAACAAATAGTAATTTCAGTTTTACGACATAAAGACGCCTCTGTTTGGATATAGGGGACACATATATTTAAGGCTTGGTGAAAGTGCCACATAGGCGGTCTAGTTAACCGCTCACTCAAGGAAACCGTTAATGGTTTCTTTTCATCTAGTCTTTTAGTAGAGCACAAATAGCTATGCATTTAAATACACAATGTTGATAATGGCATAAGGAAAAATGGATATATGGAACTGCATGTTAAGTTCTATTCATGTAAATATATCACATGTTTATAAGTATCCACTGGGTCGGGTCAACCCATCTGTTACCCACAGCTAGGGCTTAATTAGAGGAGAATCAAGTCAAGGAATCAAGAAGGGCTAAAATAATGGAGAAGCTTGAATATTTATTAGAATAAATAGGGTTAGAGTTTTATCTTTTTCTTGGTCTATGTCTTGTGGATTGTTTTTCCGCAGTGACATTTTTAGGGACTGCAATTCGGAGGTAGGTGAAGGTGAGATGAGCCAGTGACTTGAAAACAAGATTTATGTTTTATCTTGAATACTAGATGGCTGGTTAAGAACAGATTGATTCAGATGGTTTTGGCTCTGATACCATGTAAATGGATATGAGAACATATTATAACCATAGATTAGAACAGAGAATTGGGAGAAATAGACTTGTATTACACACTTCGAACTATAACATTCATTACATATTTATACTAGATGAAAACTAATATAATACTATACAAGTTGCCACATTATTGGAGACACTTGCTGGGATAATAATATTCTGTATTTGAGTTTGTTAAAACTAACAGAAATTGCTGCATCTTGCATCAGTCTGAGCTCTACCATGGGCCATGTCAATATTTTGGTATTATGAGCATCTAAACTATGAGTGAGTTGACCAGCCAGAGGTTGTGAATGTATGGTTGAGATTTGTATCAACCAACATTAAGTTATTTGACTGTCAGTTATATGGAATAAAATTAAATAATACGCAAGAAGCAGTGTTGCTTACATTCTTAGTAAGGGCAGCTCATCCGACGGTGTAAGGTGACGAGGGTACATATAGCTTTTTAGGTTATACATAAGAGGTTATTTATATATGTTATATCTAATTTTGCGTGTGATGATAGAAGCTCTTCATAATATAAAAATGCTAAATAAAAAGGGATAGACGTAAACCATTTACAGTATACACACACACACACACATATTGTGTACGTGATGTGTGCGTCTTCTCCTCTCTCCTTGGCACCGGGGAATCGGGGATACTATTGCCTCGGTGCATCTCGTGCTTTTAAAAACAAAGGGCACAGGTTGTCTCTGTTCTCCTTCCTTCTATGCAGTTATAGTCTGCCTTCTTTGTGGAGACTGGAGTGGAGAGTGAAGAATACTTTCTATTTGTTAATTATATATATTTTTTGGTTACACCTATCATTCAGTGTTCAAAACCAGCTCATGTTGAATTTTTAAATGATCCTCTTTTCAACAGCTTTTTTGTGTTAGAAAAGCCCTTTTGTTTTAGTGTAAAAGGTTTACGTCTATCCCTTTTTATTTCAAACACAGATTAAGAATAACACAAATTATGAAGCAGGCTCTATATTTCACCTAAATTTTGATTTAAATTGTTCTTTTATTAGTTTAGCTAACTGAACCTAAAAATATCTTTAGACTTCTTATTTATTTGACTTTTTGCTCTATTTGATTATCTAATTGAGGTACTTATTATCGATTGATAAAAAATAAATGTTTGGTGTTTACTTTTAAAACTTTTTATACCTAATATAAACATATTATCGACTGATAAAAAAGTCTCCAAGTTTAATCAAACAAATAGTTAATGCCTTCTGTTTCGAGTTTTAGTATGTTTACATGTATAGTTTCTTTTTTTTTTCTGAAAGACTGAAACACCATATCTTTGTAGTTTTCCAGTCACTTATATATTTATGTTTTTTTTGAGAGGGCATGACTTTTGTTAGTCACCATATCTTTGTAGTTCCAGACTTTTAAGTGTATTGAAAGCCGTTTAATATGAATGATCTTTAACAACCTTGCACTTATTATTTGCTGATTACGGTTTCAGAGCAAGAAAGAGCAGAACGAGAGAGGAAAGGAGATCTCGATCAATATGAACGTTTGGATGGGGATAGGAACCACACAACTGAATATCTTGCAGTTAAAAAGGTTAGCATGTTGGGCTTGCTTTTAACATCGGGCGGTGGACCCACAAACATTTTGTTGCTCTTCTACGCTTTCTTTTAAATCATCAATGCGTTAACTATGACTAGAAATATAATATTATTACAGTAGCCCAGTAGGTATGATCTTAATCTATGAATAAGCATCATTTAGAGGTTTACATTAAATACACTTTTCTTTCAACTTGTTTTGCTAATATTTTTGTTTGTCATTTGAGGTTAAAAAAAATTCCACACTTCCTTCTTTAATGAGTTCTGTTTCTATATATTGTTTAACGAGTAACAAAGTTTCGGTGCAATTTTCAGTACACTAGAACTGCTGAGAGGGAAGCTGCACTTATACGACCGATGGAAATCTTGCAGAAGACAATGGATTATCTTCTGAACTTGCTGGATCAACCGTATGATGATAGATTTCTTGGTTTATACAACTTCCTGTGGGACAGGATGAGGGCCATTAGGATGGACCTCAGGATGCAGCATATCTTTAATCTTGGAGCTATACCTATGCTTGAGCAGATGGTTTGTTCTCGTCCTTTAATCTTTTGAATAAATCAATTTAAACAACACATTCTTTTACAATATTATTGTTGTTAGACGCGGTGCTTTTAACTATTTTGAACCATTGAAATTTGAAACATATACTGTACAATGTATCCATACCCCGGTGCTATAATATGTAGGGTTAGGCTATAATACAAAGGGTCACAAAAATGAGAATGGTGAGAAGGATTTGTGACCTTAAAAAAAACCCCTCAAAAAGTTCAAGAAAAATAGAAAAAAAAACCATAACTCGAATATAAATTAAAAATGAAAAAATTAATTTAAATGTTTCCCTGTCGTCCTTGTTCATTAAAAAAAGACACGACGGAAAAAAAACACAATGATAAATAAAAAAGACACAATAGATTGCAAAATATAACACAATACCGAGAAAAATATAACACAATGTTGAGTAATATAACACAACATCTAGGAAAAAAGATACAATGTCAAGGAAAAAAAGACTTAATGACGAAAATAAACAAAAAACACAATGATAAATAGAAAGACGCAATCATCTTTTTTTTTATTTGAACAAGGATGATGGGGCAAACATTTTAGTTTAGTTTTTTTTTTTTAAACTTTTTTCATTTTGATTTATATTTTGAGTTATGATTTATTTATTTTTTTTGAGGCCACAAATTCTTCTCATCTTTCTCATTTTTGTGATTTTTTGTAGAATAAATCAACCCATATATATGTGGCAAATACAACATATTTACTTATGAATTGGCCAATGCAGGCTAATATTTTTGTTATAATGGGTCAAGCATGTAAAATAAAATAAAAAAAGAAAATGGAAAGCTTAAAAAGGGAACAGGTCAAAATGTGTTGAATGAATTAAAAGTGATTCATGCATATAACCTTCTAAACCATTTTATAAGAAAATGAAAATTTTGGAGAAAGTTGTTTTTGATGAACCTAATCCGTACAAAAGGTATATGTATGGCCACCTCTACGTATTGTATTGTATTGTATTGTGAGCTTAGTTATTACTTTTTACATTATGCTTTTGATGAATTTAGATCATGATTGGATTTCCGTTTGTCAATAACTTATTTGCTGTTTCTGGATGTCAGATACGGCTTCATATTATTGCGATGCATGAATTATGTGAATACACGAAAGGAGAAGGTTTTTCAGAGGGATTTGATGCGCATCTTAACATAGAACAGATGAACAAAACATCTGTTGAGTTATTCCAGTTGTATGATGACCACAGGAAGAATGGAATAGAGGTGCCCACAGAAAGAGAATTTAGAGGTTATTATGCACTTCTCAAATTGGACAAACATCCAGGCTATAAAGTAAGTCATCTGCAAACATGTTTATGCTACGTAGTTTATGTAGCCAATGGTATTTTGACACGTGGAAGTCATTGTAGGTTGAACCTTCAGAACTCTCACTCGATCTTGCCAAGATGACACCTGGGATACGACAAGCTGAACAAGTTCTGTTTGCTCGTAATGTAGCTAGGTTTGTATAATCCATTAGATTGTTAACATGTATGTTCTTTTAGCACGGCTCATTATATTTTCTTGTGTTGTTTCAGATCATGCAGAACCGGGAATTTTATAGCATTCTTTCGTCTGGTTAGAAAGGCTAGCTATCTTCAAGCATGCTTAATGCATGCTCACTTTGGCAAGGTCTAGTCTTCTTTTATTTATTTATTTTTTATATATATGGGCTTGTAGGTAACACGTTGAAACAGGTTTAGATCTGAATTTTTGAATAAAGTAGTTTAGGACGTTTGTCTTAAAAATAACCCAAATCGACCCATTCATAAGTAGTTAAGGGGTGCAATCATGTCTTGTTGGTGGGTTGAAATGTTGAATTGATGAACCAAACATGACACGTGTAACCCATTTATCTAAACGAGTCATACGGGTTGGTTGTAAATAGGTGGGTGGGTACTGGGTAGTAATCGGGTTGTAATTAATGTCATCGTGTTAACAGGTTGGCGTGCTATAGTGAATGGGTTAAACGGGTTGCCAGATTGAAGTGCGTAAATGGGTTGACCTATTATATTAAATTGGTTAAACACGACCGTTCTGTTTTTTTCTACTTGTGATGATGTTGACCCAACTGTTTCATAAACATGTGATGTTATCTAGTGGTGTCAATCGTGATGGGTTGGCGGGTTCGCGTGTTGGGATTTTTCAACCATAACCCAACCCATATAGTTATTTGCGTCGTGTCATGACGAATCCAATTTAATTTGTGTCATGTTCCGGTCGTCTTTTGTGTTGATCCGTTCAATGTTTATTTGGTAATATGAGTTACAACCAGTGACATCGTAGTAATTCAAACATTCAGTTACTTCTGAGTCAAATGAAACCTTTTGTAATTGGTGTGGTTTAATTTATTTTTTTTATTTCTTTACTTCTCATCTCTAATTACAAACTTTGATATATATATTTTGCTCGATATTAGAAGAAGTGAATGAAAATGATTAGAAAATGAGAAATTAATTAACTAGTTAAATAAATCTGTTGAAAGTGAACAGTTAATGAAAGAGTTCAGTAGGAAAAATTAATTTCACTTGTAGAAGTTAATAGCTAGAGGAAATTTATAAATCAAAACATTTAGCTTTAAAATAACATTTTTCATCTTCAAAATCGAAATATAAACTTAAAAAAAAACCTTTAAATGGGTTGACAGATTAACCCACATTTAAACTTGTATTCGGGTTAACCCATTTATTAAACTGTTAACAAAACGGGTTTTGCTAGCCAAACCAAAAGCTGTTTTGTTTTTTTTTTCAGAATTGCCACCCATGTTGACCCATTTATGAACTTTATTTCTCCAGTTACGAACTCAAGCACTTGCTGCTCTACACAGTGGCCTGCAGAATAACCAAGGAATTCCCGTTATCCAAGTCGCCAAATGGCTTGGAATGGAGGTAATTTTTCTTTCACTAATTTAGTTTCGTTAACCATTTGTAATCATTGTTTTATAGTTTTTGTATTTACTTAAATTCAGGAGGAAAACATGGAAGACCTTTTGGAATATCACGGATTCTCTATAAAGGAATTTGACGAGCCATATATGGTGAAGGAAGGACAATTTCTAAACGGAGACACTGAATACCATTTAAAGTGCTCAAAACTTGTTCATCTAAAGAGATCCACAACTATTGTGGCGGACGTTTTATCTTCTCCCACTCGTTTAATGGAATCTTTGCCTCCGAAAGTTTTCCCGGTTGACCATATGCAACTAGAATCACCCGTTTCTCATAAAGAAAAGATTCCATTTTTTGCAAAGGCCGTTGATAGCCAAACTCCAATTTTTTCAAATGATATGCAACAAGAATCATTCGTCAAAATCGACACACGACTGCGACCAGTGTTTTCCATTCCAGCAGTAGTTGACGGCATGAAACTTTCAAGTTCCTCACCACGGGATATTTTCAAAACTAGTAGTTCGTTTAAATCTCCCAAATCTGTGTCTACAAGTTTCACAAAACCAAGTTTTGATAAACCGTTTAGGAACTCTCTTGAAAAGCATAACCAGTTAAACATGTTTGCGAAGAATGTATATGTAGAAGAAACATTGCCAGATGTACAGCCTGTTGAAGAAGATCCAGTTATCCTAGAAGTGGCGGAACTCGAACCTGAAAACATGATTCAACAAGCGGGAAATGAAAATGAAAATGAAATTGATACATCCGTAGATGTACAAGTTGCAGAGGCAAAACTTAAGCTAATATTAAGGTACTAGTTTGTACTTTGTACCGTTGATTTAAAAGATATTTTCATGTGATGCATCTTTAAATATATTATTTTGATGTAGGCTATGGAGACGTCGTGCTTTTATAAAAAAAGATTTGCGTGACAAAAAACAACTGGCAGCAACTGCTGCATTAAGTTCCCTTTCACTGGGCCCTCCAGTGCACCAATGCAAAGAGGTGCACTTGTTTTTTCACTTTCATTTCATCTTACCATGTTTTCATTCGATCTTTTTTGTTCGTGAAGCAATTAGAAGTTGCGGGTGACTTTGACTTTGACCGTGTAATGCATGAGAGATACGAGAAACAACTACAATTGCGGTCTAGACTTAATGTTTCTAATGCGGTAGCCGCTACGCTCGGTAAACGTAACAAGTATCCTAATTGCATTTGCTGGAAATTGTTATTTTCTTCTTTGGATCGGGCTTCATGGTTGCTGTATAAGCTTATGCCTGAAAATATCAGTAACAATGATGAGGAGATAGTGGCTTCTTTGCCAGGTGTCACAATATGGAAATCATCTAGTGATTTGACTTGTTATTTTTCGGTGATTAGAAACATACAAGCTGATGATGATCTTGTTGAAGAAGCAGTTTTGGGTGCAAGTGCGGTCATGTTCTTAGCATCTGACTTGTTCTCATGGGAATCGCAAAAGATTCGCCTTCATAATATTATATCTTTAATTCCTCATGCGTCGCGGTTGCCGCTGTTGGTCTTAAGCGGTTGCAGCCCGTCAACTATAGTTGAAAATTTAGGGCTCAATCGAATTGATAAATCAAAAATCTGCTCGGTTTCTGTTCTCCCAATCGACAGTGACGAGAGTTTAAAAAAGGCACTGGATTGGCTTGCAAGTGAGAGCCCGGTACAACCCGTTGTTCACTATGTTAAAACAAGCGAATTAGTTATGGACCGCTTACACTTTAATCCTCATAAAACCAGCCCAAAAGAATGCATTTCAGCCATCAACAAAGCTGTAGATGAATCCGTTAAAGAGATTTGTGATGCTGTGAAGTCAAACCCTGCCAGCTGGCCCTGCCCTGAGGTCTTGTTACTCGATTACCAGATTTTGGAATCTTATCTGCCTAGTGTCGGATGGAGCTCGGCTTCAAGAATTGAGCCTCTCGTTCAAGCTTTGAATAACTGTAAGTTACCAAATAACAACTCTTGGTGCTCTTTGACCGGGTCTGATATCCACAACCAGAAAGTGCAACTCGAGCACCTGTTGGTGACGTACTTGAGTCCTTTAATCGGGTCACACATGGCCCAAAGAGAAGCGTCTACGTTGATACAAACTTGCGTGAGGCTTGAGCTGCACGGTTCGACCTACTACCTGGTTCCAAAGTGGACAGTAATCTTTCGGCGGATATTCAACTGGCAGCTGATCGGTCTATCTAATGCAACTGCGTATGTGTTGGACCGACATGACGATTCTTTACAAAGTTTTGAAGATGAATCGTGTAATCTGAAATCACCGTCGCTAGATGAAATGATGCAAGTTATGATAAGGCCCAGGTTGGAATGGGATTACAAGGATTTGGAAGCGGAGGCTCCGGTTGAAGTTGAAGAAGTTGAAATGGCGGTTGATTATGAAGAAGAAGAAGAAGAAGAAGAAGAAGAAGAAGAAGAGAGAAGGTGAATGTGAATGAGAGGAGTCTAAGCAGATTGTTGGAGCAGTGTAACATTGTGCAGGATATGATAGATAAGAAGTTATCCATATACTTCTAATAGGATGCTGATGCTGATGCTGATGCTGATGCTGATGCTGATGCTGATGCTGATGCTGATGCAATGTGAGTTATTTGGTTACTTTTGAAACAGGAAAATTTTATATCATCTTTTACTAGAGTTGAGAGCATTCACAAGGTTAATCTTTATTTTAAAAAAAAAATAGATATTTTCTATTTTTAGGATCTTCTATGTTTATCTTTATAAAATATACGTCTTTGTTTATTTGGTTAAAACGAATCTGGCTGTAATGGGATAACGAAAGTCAGAGATACAAGATAGAATCAATGTGCTTTTCTAGTTTGTGTAATAGTGCAAGCCTAATGTTGACGCACAAGAGAATCATCCTACTTTTCGATAGTAAAATCATAACTTTCGACAAAGATATTAACTAATTCTCACTTTAGTTTTCTGGTAAAATGACTACTTGCCAAACATTAATCATCAAATTAAACCTATTCAAAGAGATTCAAGCCCTGAATACTTGTAACTGACAAACTCTCTTAACAGCCAAAAAAGTGTACTTACCAACAACAGATTCAGAATGATGTGAAATATGAATGGAATCTAGGGTTTATAGTTGCAACAAATTTTATAGGTGAACATTCGAATGTGCACCTAGATCAGTGAGAGCAATCGAGTTCGATTTCAACGATAGAGAAGATTTCCATTGTGAGGGAGTCTGGCGAGGGTGCGGGGCGATATAAAGGCCGGACTTCTGAAGTTCTCTTGTGGGCGTCTCCCGTCTAGTTAGGCGAATGAACGAACTCCTTGATTTCTAAAACTTAAACACTGTATTACAAAAGCGTTTAGAAAAAATGAGGATTTCATACATACGTCGCCCTATAAATTTCTTAGATATCATGCAACTGTATATTTTTTTATTTGGATATATTATTTAAGAAATTTCACCAATCCAGGCAAATCATTATAATGGAAGTTTCTTACGGACTTGTCGTATAATTCCAGCTTTGATTTGATTGATTGTTATGAGTATACATTGTGTGATTTAGTGATGCTTTTAATATTGGTTCATGGTTCAATAATACTTGCCCGAATAAAATTTAACTAATTCTCAAAATTAGGATATATTTGATATGTAAAGTTTGGATTGGATATCTATTATATTTAATAAGTTTACAGGGATACTTATCAAAATTAGTTTCTTACGGACTTGTCGTATAATTCCAGCTTTGATTTGATTGATTGTTATGAGTATACATTGTGTGATTTAGTGATGCTTTTAATATTGGTTCATGGTTCAATAATACTTGCCCGAATAAAATTTAACTAATTCTCAAAATTAGGATATATTTGATATGTAAAGTTTGGATTGGATATCTATTATATTTAATAAGTTTACAGGGATACTTATCAAAGCCTTCCAAAAAATGTGTATTGGGAGAGGTTTGAGCCAACTAACTTATATAGGGTTTGGATCAAAATCTCAAATACAGATAAAAATAACGTGCTAATTGTGAAAATCAAGTAGAGTAATTATATATACAAGTAGAATAATTATGTAATTACATCATAATTACTATTATGATGTAATTACATAATTATTCTACTTGTATATATAATTACTCTATTTAATTCTCACAATTAACACGTTAATGTCATTTGTATGTTGACTTTCCCCTACCTTTTATTATAAAGCAAAGCCTTAGGGGTGTGTTTGTTTAACTCTGAATGGAATCAACATTCAGAGCTTAAGGTATGATTCGATCATATACATCTGTGCATGGTTGGTTACAGTAAAATCTCTTGATGGTTCAGTAAACATCTGAACCATTTAGCTTTAAAATATTTCTGAGCCAATCAACAGACAAGATACACTCTTCACCACCCATCTTCATCATGGATCTTCACCTCCGTATCGTCGACCACCACTGCCATTTCCATCCTCGTCGACCATCATCTTCATCACACAACGTCTATTTATGCTACGTTGATTCCATCTTCATCCCTAACTAGGTTCAATTTCTATTTTTTTTATTCGATCGATTCTAGAATTGATTTAGATTTAATTGATTTTTTATTTCTATTTAATCAATTGTTTGATTCAGTTTCTGACTGTTTTAGTGATAAATTCATTCTTGCAACACTCCTACCATAGATTATTTAAATTGTAGATTAGTTTTAGTGATTACAATAGTTGTTATTATTATTATTATTATTATTGAGGTAGTGACCTTTTGTTAACTCATAAAATATATAATAAAATGACAGGTAAGTGGGCAACAAGTTGCGCTGCAACCTCCCTTCTAAAGAGAAGGATAGGAAATAAAATCCTATTACAAAGAGAAGGCGACCGGGATTATAGACTTTCATCAACAAATTTAATCAAGCTTTACTTTACACAATACTTTATTCTTGTTTATAACTAGAACGTTTAACTTGTTTGGGGCTGCGCTAACCGGTTAACTTGGGCTCTTTGGCTGGATCGATTGGGCATTTAGGCTTAGATCAATATTCAATAGTGATCAATATTCAGTATATTTTTTTCAGCTATTAATTAAATAAGATATCAATTAACTAAGGAAGTTCAAACCATGTACTAAATCAAGAAGTATTCTTCTTAAATTTTATTTAAAAGCACACATGAGCTAGAAGGCAAAGTTCATTTCTCTTATGCATAGTTACTCCAGGCATAACGTCCAAGTCTATATCTTCCTTCCTCATGCGATCCGGCAAACCCCAATCAAACAAGCAAAGAAGATTAGCAAGTAAAAGCTCCACCATGGCAACCCCCATCGACATCCCTGGACAAATTCTTCGACCAGCCCCAAAAGGAATCAATCCGAGATCATTACCCTTGAAGTCAATGCCACTATCTAAAAAGCGTTCCGGGAAGAAGTCCTCTGGATTCTCCCAAAACTCGGGATCTCTTCCTATAGCGTATATATTCACATAAACTACGGTTTTCTGCTTGATTTTGTAGCCATGTAAAATAGTATCTTTAATCGTTTCTCGAGGGACTAGAAGTGGAGACGGAGGGTATAGCCTCATGGTCTCTTTCATCACTGCCTTTAGATAAGTAAGCTTGGGAAGATCATCTTCATCTATTTTACCCTTCTTTCCGATCACATTTCTCACTTCTTCTTGTGCTTTCTTCATTGCATTAGGGTTCTTTATTAACAATGTCATCGACCAAACCACAGTCGCTGCACTTGTATCTGTCCCGGCCACGAATACATTCTAAGATAAAGCAAGCAATTAATACAAGGAAACTATGAAAAAACTAAATAAGAATAAGTTCAGAATGTGTGGTGTAGGCCACATGTTATATGTTCGTAAGACAGAAGGTGTTTGTTGTAGCTTTATTGGTGTGATAGTTTAATTAGATAAGGGCATGTGATGTAGCGGTAAGACGATAACGAGATTAAATCATGTTGATTTTTGGAATACCCGTGATGAATTTCCCAAAAATCCCAAAATCCCACCCAAATGTCAAGGAAAATGAAGAGAAAATATTTTATTACTGAAATTCAAGTCCGTCCTTTCACATTACATAAACATCATATAAATAGAGTTTCTAATACGAAATAGGCCCAAAAAAGGCCATGGGCCAAACACAAACCCAAAAATAAAAATGTAAAAACTGACGAAAAAACATAAAAAGACCCATAACTTTATTTAGGAGGCGTTTTTGGGCTTCTGACGGGCTCCTTGTCTCAAGCTTCGATGACTGGTCGTGGGCTTGAAACGAAGCTTCGTAGGCCAAGTTATGCCCGTTTTGATGGGTCACCTTTGGAAGCACGAACATAGGCCTCCAAATATAACACGACACACTCCTTAATACTTGGGCCTAAAGGCCTCCATCAGCATGTTAATGGTCTAACACCCCTAGCCATATCATCTCCTAAAACACCCCAACATTACACACCTTTGTGAACTGGGCGTTGCCTCAAAGTTGGAGTGGGGTGTTGCCTATTGCCTCATTAAATTGTTTCATGCTTTTATCCAATGCGAGTAGGGATGACAATGGGTCGGGTTTAGGTATTCCCAAACCCATACCCGGTTATGAAAAACCGTCCCAAACCCATCGGGTTTTAATCGGATAATTACCCGTCGGGTTTCGGGTTTCTTATCGCGTTTTGATAAAATACCCGTCGGGTATACCCGGCTCAAATCCCGCTGGGTTTCTACCGAGTTTTGACAAAATATAACTAATCGATTACAAAGATAATTACTATAAAGTTAAAATGTCTCAAATATATTGACATAAATAAGTTTCGACAAATAATACATTTGGAATATAGTATATATATAATATAATAAGCTATATCGGGTACATCGGGTATATAATCGGGTAAATGGGGTTATGTTATCGAGTAATCAGATATATTAGAAATTCCAAACCCGTCCCAAACCCGCGAAAAATTTCAAAACTAATCCTAAACTTGTCCCAAACCCTAATGGGTCGGGTATTACCCGTCCCATTTATGTTGGGTTTCGGGTTTTCCCATCGGGTTTGGGTTACGTTGACATCTCTAAACGTGAGTCACTAATCACTATATCACTTTCTTTTTCTAATTAGTTATTTATTTAACTTACAAAAAAAAAAAATGGGAGAGTGAAACCATTATAGGAGATAGGGATTACCATTAGCATGGCTTTTATGTGCTCATGAGTAAGGTTGAAGAGTTCGTCTTTTGTAAGTCGTAGCAGAATGTCAATAACATCCTCCTCTTCCTCAAGTAACTTCAGGTTTTGACGGTTGATGTATTCATCAATGAGTTGTTGGTAAAGCAAATCAAAACCTTGGAAGCATTTCTCTAGCCGATCCAACTGGCCCGTGAACCTATCAATCAAACTTACAAAAGGCATGCCAGGCCAAATATCGGAAATATAGTTATTCACTATGGTCTCTTGGAGCTCACTAAGTAGCCAAAGAACCTTCTCTCTTTCATGTTCATCTTGGTACCTCTTGCCAAAAGAGACTCTCATCATGATAGTACTTGTAACACTCTTTGCAATTTCGCTCAAGTTTATATTCTTAGACGAAAGTGCTAGCCCATGTATCGTACTCATGGCACGTGAGACTTCGTCTTCACGAATGTACCTAGAAGACTGTATCATTTTTGGGCTTAATAGATGAGTTACAAAAATCTTTCTCATCTCTTTCCACTTCTCATCGTACGGAGAAAAGGCTACGTCTACCCCCCATACGAAAATTTTTGGGCGCCAAGCAATCTTGGCCTGCTACAAAAGATAATATCTTGGGATTTCAAGACTTCTTTAGCTAGACTTGCTGACGAAATAATGATAGTTGGGACGAAACCAAAGCGAAGAGATATGATTGGACCGTAGGATTTTGAGAGCTGCCATAGTGAAGTATGGATGCTTGATGGATTGATTTGGTGCAAGTTTCCAATGAAGGGTAGTCCAGGAGGAGGAGGACCTGGTGGGTTGATCAAGCTTGATTTGTTTTTGATGATTTTGGGAAGATTAAGGTAGAAGAGAGATAGGAGGGAGAGAGACAAAAGAAGAAAGAGAAAAACTAGTTCCATAGTTGAGATTATGAACTTGCACTCGTAGTTGTTACTATATTGAATAAATATAACCTAGCTAAGATCATAAGAATGTGTTGGATAAATGTTGGCCATACAATTACATTGAAGCCGTATGGTGTTTTGATTCCTAAGAATAAGTGGGTACCTTTGATCGCTACCAGGCTACGTGGGAGAGCATCAACATGTTGGCAACAATTGATGTTGACACGAAATAGACTCGAGAAGTCACGGATCATGACATGGGCCAAGATCAAAAAGTGTTTGCGGACTAACTTTTTGCCTCACAACTTTCAACGGTTGATGTATCAACGGTTGCAGAATCTGAAGCAGGGATTCAGATCGGTTGACGAATATACGACCGAGTTTTACCATTTGGTTGCTCGAAATGATATTCAAGAAACTGATGAGCAACTCACTGCTCGGTATATTGAGGGTTTAAGGATTCAGATTATGGACTCTGTAAATCTTTTTGATCCGCTAACAGTCCCCGAGGCGCACCAACGGGCCTTGGCTTTTGAAAAACAAAACCTCCGGGTGGGCGGTTCGTATTCACCAGCCCCTCCTGGAGGAAATTTGTAACATCCCCAAAATTTTGATCCAAATTTGACAACTTAGGAAAGTTGAGGAATCAAAAATAATCTCAAAGATAAGTAATGAGAAAATATTATATAAGGAAATATAAGAAAAATAAGAAAATAAAAATATTTCCTAAGTTAAGTTTACTTACATGAAAGAAATTTCATCCTACATGGAAAGATGTAAGAAAGTGGAAGCCTTACACCAAGGTATAAATAAGGAAAATGGAATCCATCCCACATTGGAAGTGGTAAAAAAATGGAAGCTCTTTATAAGAGATAGAATTTCCGTAGTTATATTCTTTTATGAATATCATGCACCAAGTGGTCCTAGCGGAGGGTGCGTAGCACCCGACGCGCACGAGCTCGGGCGATGGCGACGGCGACGGCGAAGGGCGCAATGCGGCGCTTTGATGGCGCACTTTGCACTTCGCACGCTTTAAGAGCCGCCTTAGTATTTTTGGATAACGAGAATTAGCCTAGAAATGACAAGCTATCAAAGACGAGGGGCTAAAAATGAAAAAATAATATTCAGGAACCCATCGCGCTACGCGATGAGTCCAAGAAGACGGCCATCGCAAATCGCGATGGGCCGTGATGACGCATCAACACGTGTCACACTCTGGTGACATGTGTCAGCATGACAGGACACGTGTCAGACCACGTGGCGACACGTGGCAGACGTGTTAGGACACGTGGCAACGCCTGATGACATGTGTCATCGCGATACGCGATGAACATGAAAAAGGAGCCAATCACATATCGCGATAGGATCCAATTTTGGCTATAAATAGGGAGGCTCACGGCATTTCCCACACACACATTTCCACTCTCTCTCTAGATTTTTACCCTTTCTCTACCTCGGTTTGCGTGCCGAACATCGTTTTGCGTGCCAACGACCCGAAAATCATCACCTCGTAATCCGTGCCAAATACCCGGTGTTTTCCTCGAAGTGCGTGCCATCCAAAAATAACCCGACGTTCCGTCTCGAAGTACGTGCATGACCCGGCGACCGAACATTGCCTCGATTTGCGTGCTAAGAAAAGGTGGATCAAGGACGCCTCGATAAACGTGCATAGAGTAGAAGTGCTGCCCGTATAAACTTAGGTATATCTAACTCCGAATACCCGTGTGAGGTAAGGGGTTCTGCCTAAGTTATTATTTTATTATAAATGGCTTAAGACCATAGTCGAAGTTATAGCCAAATCTTGATTACGATTAAGAATAAAATAACTTTTCTTAAGCAAAGGTTATAGTTAAAATAATATTTCTTTATGACTAAGAAATATAACACAAAAAGATTATAATTATGAAATTAATGTTTCTTCTTGAAGAAGAAACTCAGAATAGACGTTTCTTCCTGAAGAAGAAACATAGCATATGATTGGTAAATAAAGAAAGGGACTAGAGGTCCAAATGTTTTAAATAAACAAATGATTTTATCAAGGTTGAAGTTATACCAAACTAGACTAAAGGTCTAAAGCTAGATCGCTGATTTTAGTTATTTATACAAAGGTTATTCTCGTACTATAGGTCCGAGGTAACAAAACAAGAAGATGAGAATCAGAAAACAGGAATCAGTATCGAAAATTGATTATAAACAGACAAGGTGCATACGCCCCAAACCTTTTATATTGAGTCAGAATGTTTGCATAGGATTTACGAATCCTTAAAACTTTGTGTACAATAATAAGAAACGGACACTCTAATTAAGAGTATACATGTGTCTGGATCCAAACATACATGGTGACTCGGCATTTCCCCGAGGCCATGCATATCATCAACATGCCTCTGAAGGTCTACGGGACTGTTCAGAGAAATGATATTGTGTATATAATTAATTGTACATGGTACTTGGGGTAATTTGATCCCAATGTAGTTGGGTGCCTAATGAGTAGTCATAAAGGTATTATTGTTGGTTTCACAAAGGTATTGAAAAGAGATTTTAGAGTCAGCGTTATTCACCAGCTTTGTGCTGACGTATTTTCCCCCATGTTACAGGGAATCAAGAAAGGTTAGACTATACAAGCAAAGAGGAATAGAAGATTGGAGTTATAGTCATTAGATGCTATCTGATGGCTCAGATATTTTATTTTAAAATATTATAAAATAAATATGTTTTCGAAAGAAATGTATTTGAAACATTGAACGGGTATTTAAACCCGAGAGTTTAATAAGTTTTCAAAGTAATAATATTTTATTAAAGACTTCCGCTGAAATAAAATCCGCAACTCTGATTTATTTACAAAACGGGTACCAACTTACGGTCACACACTTAGGCCCTAAAAGTGGGGTGTGACAAAATTCGTGGTCGGGTGGTGGAGGACCTCGTGACGGGCCTAATCAGCAGAGGCCGGGGGTTAACAACACTGGGTCAACTTCTAAAGGGGCTAGTAGCAGCGGGGTTAAGTGTTTCAAGTGTGGTGAGACAGGCCATCGGCAAGTTGATTGTAAACAAGCGGGTAAGAGGCATTTGTTTGTTGAATCTGAGGATGAACAGTATGAAGAATATGAAAGGCCCCAAAATATGATGATGAACCCGAGTATGAGGAGGAGGTTGTGACTGGTGATGTGGGGTGAACTTGGTGGTCAGGCACTCATGTTATACACCAAAGGCTGATGGGGATGAATGGCTTAAGCATAACATATTGCACTCCACATGTACCATCCTGGGGAAGGTTTGCACGTTTGTTATCGATTCTGGAAGTTGTGACAATCTGATTTCTGAAGAGGCAGTCCAAAAGTTAGCCTTGAAGACGGAGAGTCACCTGAAGCCTTACAAACTTCAATGGCTTAAAAAGGGGGAGAGGTAACGGCCTCTAAGAAGACCCTTGTTTCTTTTTCTATCGGGTCCACATATAAAGATGATGTTGTGTGTGATGTGGTTCCTATGGATGCGTGTCACTTACTGTTGGGTAGACCTTGGGAGTATGATCGAATTATAGAACATGACGAGCGGTCCAGTTCTTATAGCTTCCTCTTTGGTGGGGTGAAGATAACTCTTGTTCCTAGCAAGCCCAAGCAGTTAGCCACAAAGCATTCGGGGAAGCAGGTGCCCGATGAAGTTCAGATTCCTAAAGCTATGATTCCTTTACTTGAGGAATTTTCTGATGTTTTCCCTGATGAATTGCCGGATGGACTGCCACCTTTGCGTGACATCCAACATCATATTGATTTGGAGCCTGGTTCACAATTGCCAATAGGCCACATTACAGGATGAGCCCGAGAGAGCATGAAGAGTTGCGTAGACAAATTGTGGAGTTGATTTCTAAGGGTCATGTTCGTGAAAGTATGAGCCCTTGTGTTGTTCCTGCTTTGTTAACTCCAAAGAAGGATGGCACCTGACGTATGTGTGTTGATAGTCGAGCCATCAACAAGATTACTGTGAGGTACATGTTTCCTATTCCTCGACTTGATGATTTGCTTGACCAGATTAGTGGTGCTACTATTTTCACAAAGTTGGATTTGAAGAGTGGTTATTACCAGATTCGTCTTAGACCTGGGGATGAATGGAAAACGGCCTTCAAGACTCGTGAAGGGTTGTACGAGTGGCTGGTGATGCCTTTTGGTTTATCAAACGCGCATAGTACTTTTATGCAGGTGATGAATCAGTTGCTCAGGCCTTTTATGGGAAGTTTGTGGTGGTGTATTTTGACGATATTCTTATTTATAGTGCTTCTTTCAGTGAGCACGTTGTGCATGTCAAGAAGGTTTTGGCCTTACTTCGCAGAGACAATTTTTATGCAGCAACAAATAAATGTGTGTTCATGGCCCCTAAAGTTTTGTTCTTAGGGTATGTTATTTCAGGTGATGGGATACTGGTGGATGAGTCTAAAATTGCAGCTGTTCAGAGCTGGCCAACTCCTACCACCATTACTGAAGTCCGCAGTTTTCATGCGCTTGCTTCTTTTTATAGACGGTTCATTCCACACTTCAGTTCCATTATGGCCCTATGACAGATTGCATGAAGGGAAAGACGTTTGTATGGACAGAGGGAGCAGAGTTAGCTTTTCAGGTTATCAAGGAAAAACTCACTACCGCACCAATTTTGGTATTGCCTGACTTTTCACAAGTTTTTGAACTTCATACTGATGTCTCAAAGGTTGGGATTGGAGGGGTCCTCAGTCAAGGGGGTCGACCTATTGCTTATTTTAGTGAAAAGTTAACAGGGGCAAAGTTGAGATATAGTACATATGAACTGGAGTTTTATGCGGTGGTCTTGGCTGTAAAACATTGGCGTCACTACTTGTTCCATAAGGAGTTTGTTCTTTTTACGGATCATGATTCCTTGAGGCATATTCGTAGTCAGGACAAGGTGTCTCATAAGCACGCAAGATGGATGGCTTTCTTGGAAAAATCTACTTTTGTGGTGAAACACAAGTCTGGGGTTTCAAATCGGGTGGCAGATTCTTTGAGTAGGAGGAGTAATTTGCTTGTCTGTATGAGGGTTGGTGTGCCAAGTGTAGACACCTTCATGGAACAGCTAACGGTGGACCCTTATTTTTCTGTTGTTTTGCAGGATGTGCAATCTGGGAAGAGGTCAGATTTTCTAGTGCATGACGGTTTCTTTTTCAAGGAAATCAACTATGTATTCCAGATTCAAGCCTTCGTCTTCAAATCATTCAAGAGATACACGGTGAAGGGCATGTTGGAAGGAACCGTACTTTACAATTGGTGCAAGTTTCTTACTTTTGGCCAACTATGCGCAAAGAAGTAGACCAGTTTGTGAAACGTTGTAGGGTCTGTCAAGTGTCAAAGGGAACCGCTACTAATGTTGGGTGCTATATGCCTTTACCGGTTCCTTCAGAGCCTTGGATTGATATTAGCATGGATTTCATGTTGGGATTACCGCGTACTCAGCTTGGTCATGATTCGATCTTTGTTGTTGTTGATCGGTTTTCTAAAATGGCTCACTTCGTTCCTTGTAAGAAGACGGCATATGCAGTTAATGTAGCTCAATTGTTCTTTCGAGGTATCTACCCGTTGCATGGGTTACCCGCCTCAATTGTGTCTGACCGGGACACTCGTTTTTTAAGTCATTTTTGGCGTAGTCTGTGGAAGATGGTGAATACTCAGCTCAATTTCAGTAGTGCCTACCACCCTTAGACAGATGGGCAGACTGAAGTGGTTAATCGTTCACTTGGAAATTTACTGCGGTGCCTTGTGGGTGAACATGTGAAGGTCGGGGATCAAAAGCTATGTCAAGCTGAGTTTTCTCATAATCATGATGTCAATCGAAGTACCGGGTTTAGTCCTTTTCAAGTGGTTTATTATGCTCAGTCACGGGACCCCTTGACCTGATGTCACTTCCTGTTCCTGGTTCTGTACCTAAGAATGTGAAAGATTTTGTTGAAGGGCTACATGAAATTCATAAAGATGTGCATGACAACCTGGTTAGAGTCAATTCAAAGTACAAGCAGGCTGTTGATTAAAAGCGACGACATGTTGAATTTGAAGAAGGTTATTTTGTCTGGGCTGTTTTGACAAAAGATCGTTTTTGTGTTGGGGAATACAACAAATTATCAGCTAAGAAGATTGGACTCGTGAAAATTGTGGAGAAGATAAACTCAAATGCTTTTCGTCTACAGTTGCCGAGTCACATTCGTTGTTCTGATGTGTTTAATGTGAAACATTTACTACCTTATTACGAGGGCACTTCTGATGATGAGGGTGCTACTGATTCGAGGTCGAATTTTTTTCTATCCAGGGGAGAATGATGTGGGCCCAAATGTAGAAGACCGGGCCATTATGTTTCTAGAGGCCCAAGATCGCGCTACAAAAGGGGCTGCACGAAAATGGGCATAACATGGTCACACTGAGTGAAACCATTATAGAGAGTCACTAATCACTTTCTTTTTCTAATTAGTTATTTATTTAATTTACAAAAAAAAATGGGAGAGTGAAACCATTATAGAGAGGAGATAGGGATTATTATTAGCATGGTTTTTATGTGCTTGTGAGTGAGGTTGAAGAGTTTGTCTTTTGTAAGTCGTAGCAGAATGTCAATAACATCCTCCTCTTCCTCATGTAACTTTAGGTTTTGACGGTTGATGTGTTCATCAATGAGTTGTTGGTAAAGCAAAACAAATATATATATATATATATATAATTTTTATTTTTGAAGTTTTATATGTTAGTTAATCTTAACAAAACAAAATAAAATTATAAAAATGTATGCAAATCGCATAAGTATATATATAGCTCGTAATTACATAATTTTTAAAAAAATATTATTTAAAAAAATTACTAGACATAAATGAAGTTTTTTTTTTTTACTTTTACTTTTAGTTAATTAGTAAAGTATCATTATATTAAAAAGGTGTTTTTTCAATCGAATATATATGGTCTGGTTGAGGTTGGGTCTCTCACCTATAATGGTTTTCCTTCTGGGGTTAAATGAAATGATCGGGTAGGTCAGTGATGACTATCATAAAAATAAATAGAAAAAAGAAGAAAAAGTGGTCGGGTTCAAAATGATTTTTTAATTATTCCGATATGTTGTTTTAATCAGTTCAACATGATGCCATAATACACATTCATGTATAATCTTATCAGCCAATAGAGAGGAGATATGGATTACCATTAGCAAGGCTTTTATGTGCTCGTGAGTAAGGTTGAAGAGTTTGTCTTGCATAAGCCGTAGCAAAATATCAATAACATCGTCATCTTCCTCATGTGACTTGAGGTTTTGACCGTTAAGGCGTTCATCAATGAGTTGTTGGTAAAACAAATCAAAATCTTGGAAGCATTTCTCTAGCCGATCCATCTTGCCCGTGAACCTATCAACCAAACTTACAAAAGGCAATCCTAGCCAAATATCCGAAGCATAGTTATCCGCTATAATCTGCTGAATTTCACCAACTAGCCAAAGAACCTTCTTTCTTTCATGTTCATCTTGGTACCTCTTGCCAAAACCGACTCTCATCATGATAGTACTTGTCACACTCTTGGCAAATTCGCTCAAGTTTATTATGTTATTAGACGAAAGTGCTAGCCCATGTATCGTACTCATGGCACGTGAGACTTCGTCTTCACGAATGTACCTAGAAGATTGTATCCTTTTTGGGCTTAATAGATGAGTTGCAAAAATCTTTCTCATCTCTTTCCACTTCTCATCGTACGGAGAAAAGACTACATCTATCCCCCATACGAAAACTTTTGGGCGCCGAGCAATCTTAGCCTGCTACAAAAGTTAAGATCTTGGGTTTTCAAGACTTCTTTTGCTACACTTGCTGAAGAAACAGCGATAGCTGGGACGAATCCAAAACGAAGAGATATGATTGGGCCATAGGTTTTTGATAGCTGCCATAGGGAAGTATGGATGCTTGATGGATTGATTTGGTGCAAGTTTCCAATGAAGGGTAGTCCAGGAGGACCTGGTGGGATTGAATCTTGATTTGTTTTTAATGATTTTGGGGAGAAGATAGAATAAAGATAGGAGGAGAGACAAAAGAAGAAACATAGAAGGCAGTTCCATAGTTGAGATATTATGAATTTTAAGTCTAACTTTTGTTATATGGAAGAAATAAACTAGCTAAGATAAGAATGTGTTGGATGCATGAATGCTAGCCATACAATTAAATAGAAGTCGTACTTTATTTTCCTATTGTTCTTAATATCTATAGACTATAGTGATTAGTGAGAATGATGTGTCCTAAGAACATTTAGTCCAACGTTTATATAACACACATACGATGAGAAAAGATATTTCATTGCATTATTGAACCATGCCAACGTTGTAAAACTACTCATCTCGCTTCATACGTGTCGTTCTGGTATTCGTTGAACCCTCTTATTAGGAATCAACACATTTTGTGTCTCTCACATTCTCAATCTCTAAAAATGAAAACCGAAAATTCATTACTTTCAAGGGGGGCCTACATACAAGATTTGGGAGGCGGTTTCCTTTTATTTGCTTGATCATAAGTGGATTAAAACTGATTCTCCAAAAAACAAAAAAAAAACAAAAAAATTGATATAATATCATGTTAATATAATTAATATAACTTACTTATTGTTGCTATATCTTTGCTTTCTAACTTAATTAAGGAAAAGTATTCAAAGCTGAGTGGAGATTGGAAAACACAACAGAGATAACAACATGAATCGCGTGCAGTGAGATAGGGATTACCATTAGCATGGCTTTTATGTGCTTGTGAGTGAGGTTGAAGAGTTTGTCTTGCATAAGCCGTAGCAGAATGTCAATAACATCCTCCTCTTCCTCATGTAACTTCAGGTTATGATGGTTGATGTGTTCATCGATGATTTGTTGGTAAAGCAAATCAAAACCTTGGAAGCATTTCTCTAGCCGATCCACCTTGCCCGTGAACCTGTCAACCAAACTTACAAAAGGCAAGCCAGGCCAAATATCCGAAGCATAGTTATCCACTATAGTCTCCTGAAGTTCACTAAGTAGCCCAAGAACCTTTTCTCTTTCATGTCCATCTTGGTACCTCTTGCCAAAAGAGACTCTCATCATGATAGTACTTGTAACACTCTTGGCAATTTCGCTCAAGTTTATATTATTAGACAAAAGTGCTAGCCCATGTATCGTACTCATGGCACGTGAGACTTCATCTTCACGAATATACCTAGAAGATTGTATCCTTTTTGGGCTTAATAGATGAGCTACAAAAATCTTTCTCATCTCTTTCCACTTCTCATCATAGTGCGAAAAGGCCACGTCTATCCCACCATAAGAAAACTTTTGGGTGCCAAGCAATCTTGGCCTGCTACAAAAGATAATATCTTGGGTTTTCAAGACTTCTTTCGCTACACTTGCTGATGAAACGACAATAGTTGGGACGAAACCAAAGCGAAGAGATATGATTGGACCGTAGGATTTTGAGAGCACCCATAGGGAAGTATGGATGCTTGATGGATTGATTTGGTGCAAGTTTCCAATGAAGGGTAGTCCAGGAGGACCTGGTGGGTTGATCAAGCTTGATTTGTTTTTGATGATTTTGGGAAGAAGGTTGAGAAAATATAGAATGGTGAGAGACAAAAGAAGAAACAGAAAGATTGGTTCCATAGTTGAGATTATGAACTTGCACTCGTAGTTGTTACTATATTGAATAAATAAACCTAGCTAAGATTATAAGAATGTGTTGGATAAATGTTGGCCATACAATTACATTGAAGCCGTATGGTGTTTTGATTCCTGTTGCTCGATCGATCTATCTATCTATCTATCTATCTATCTAGAGTGAGAATGATGTTTCGATGTACATCTTAAGAAAATCAAATATTCTCTCACTTATCTACATATCGTTTTTGATTTTTATTTACATTCTTCTCTTGAGTCAATTCTTTATTTATTTACTATGATGATCAGTGTTATTATTATTACTTTTGCAGCGGAAAAAATTGATAATATACAGCATTTTAAACATTTTATAAAGCAACCACTTAGATCCAGTTGCAAAAATACTTAATTAAAACCAAAAACAACCATATTATGATGTTATAATAGCTACAATATTTGAAGGGAAATGATAGTAGATGGAACAAGCATATCCTACGCTACACTACTAGAAAGCAGGGTAGTTTCTTGCAAATACACGAAAATGTTTATATGAAAATCTCCCTATAGCTTGAAACAAGCCTTAAGAAACTGGTATCAAAAGTTTACTTCGGTGCGTACTTCTTGAAATTGGTTTTACACAATCAAAGGGAAATCAATCTTTTTTCTTCTTTCGTACTAAAGGCATCTTCTTGGTAACTCTTAGCTTGTTGACATTGTAATCATCGTGGGAAATAGTTCCACCAACATCGATCAGACAAAGGATTTTCTCAATACCAAATGTGGGATGTTGGGTTGTCGGCCTAGTGCATTTCATATGGAACAAAATTTAAAGGTCGACAAGTTTGATGTAGAATGGGTTGATTATGGCCAATCATGTTGTCTTGTCGGACGACTTCTTTATCTACAAGCAACCATACCGGATATTGCCCACGCAGTAATGTTTTACTTTAGTTTGTCGTCGATCCTCGACAATCTCATATGGATGTAATCACAAGAGTTGTGCGTTTTGCTGTTCAGGCTCGAAGCTCGAGCTCGTGGCTCGCTCGAATAAAACTAGCTAAAAAAACTTGATTTGAAACATCCTGAGGTGAGTTGGCTCATTTTTGTAACCGAGCCAAAATCGATCTAGGCTCGGCTCGATCATGGCTCGAACTTAATCTCGTTTAACTTCAAAATCGAGCTAGAGCCTTAGTTGAGTTGCCCTATTTAATTTTAAGCTCGAGCTTGAAACCACCCTGGCTCGACTCGTGAACAGCCTACTTGAAAGCAACTCCAAGGCAAGGTATTCTTCTTCCCATATCCGGGGGAACTGATCTTGTTGCATACTTTGATTCGGGCTAGCTCGGGTTTCCTGAGACCAGAAGAGCCCGGACAGGTAATTCACTACTTCTAGGTAGGGACCGGCTTCATGGAAATCCAAGAGGCAATCTTTCATGTCAAGATCTTCCACTAAAGCTAAATATGGAGCTATGGATATGGTGAGTGAAATCATATGGATGCGTTGGCCATTAATAGACTTGGGTTTACTCAAAACGGTACAACTACTCTATTTTGTGACACTCTTGCCGTCAATCACATTACTAATAACCCATTTTTCCACCAAAGTACTGAACATGCATAAATAGATTGTTGCTTTGTTCGAGAATGGGTTGAGTCTTTTAAAATCAAGCCAATCCATATCAACAACCAAGTTGTTTACTAAAGCTTTGGGCTCACCATAGCAACCTTTATTTGACAAATTGGGCATTCGTGACTTATGTGCTTCAACTTGAATGGGAATAAAGAAGATATCGAAGATCCTATTATTTTTACATTTTTACAATTCCTTTTTATATTGAGGTTGTATATTTTTCAAGTTTATCTTTTTCAAACATTATTTTTACTTGTAATCCCCTTTGGTTAATCATTCAGAAAATAAGAAATGAAACCGAATGAAACCGATATCAATTTCTTCATATAACACCATTACTTCATCTAGATCATAAATGTGAGCAATGTGTGTTTTATCACCTACTTGAAGTATGATAACAAAATTAATAATCTTTACTTCTATATTGTATTCCAAAGAAGTTCAAACCATGTACTAGATCAAGAGTTATTGTTTTTTAGGAAATATCATAAAACTAAGTAATAATATCTTAAAAGCAAACATGAGCTAGAAGGTAGAGTTCATTTCTCTTGTGCATGGTTACACCAGGCACAACATCCAAGTCTATATCTTCTTTTCTCATGTCATTCGGCAAACCCCAATCAAACAAGTAAAGAAGATTAGCAAGTAAAAGCTCCACCATGGCAACCCCCATCGACAATGCTGGACAGATTCTACGACCAGCCCCGAAAGGAATCAACTCGAGATCATTACCCTTGAAGTCAATGTCACTATCTAAAAAGCGTTCCGGGAAGAAGTCCTCTGGATTCTCCCAAAATTCGGGATCTCTTCCTATAGCGAATGCATTCACGTAAACTAGGGTTTTCTGTTTGATTTTGTAGCCATGTAAAATAGCATCTTTAATCGTTTCTCGAGGGACTAGAAGAGGAGCCGGAGGGTATAACCTCATGATCTCTTTTACCACTGCCTTCAGATAGACGAGTTTGGAAAGATCCTCTTCATCTATTTTACCCTTCTTTCCAATCACATTTCTCACTTCTTCTTGTGCTTTCTTCATTGCATTAGGGTTCTTTATTAACAATGTCATCGACCAAACCACAGTCGCTGCACTTGTATCTGTCCCGGCTACGAATACATTCTAAAGACAAAGCATGCAGTTAATACCGCGTGGAAATTATGAGTAAAAGACAAAATAAATAAGCATATGTTCAAATTTTATGAAGTAGGTTACGTGTTATATCTTCTTAATGCAAAAGGTGTATTTGTTGTGGCTTTGCTATTGGTGAAACTTGCATAATAATGTCGTGCAACGGAGATGTAACCTGATTTTCTTACACAAGGGTAATAAATAGTGCAACCTATATGGGTTGTTTCATGTTAGGCATTTGTAGTGGAGCCACGACAAAGTAAATAACGCTTCTCACGTTGTTGTCATGTAGGTGAAAATGTCCCACAAAAAGAAGTATAATGGTTTCACCATCTATATAATTAAAATAATATTTAATTAAATAAAGAAAATTTATAAATCAAGTGATTTTTTTTACTTTTATTTTAGTTTAGTAAAGTATCGTTATATTAAAAAGGTGTTTTGTCAATCGAATATAAATGGTCTTTATTAGATCGGGTGGGTCAATAATAACTTATAAAAAAATTAAATAGAAAACAGAAAAAAAAATTAGTCGGGTTCAAAATGATTTTTTAATTATTCCGATATGTTGTTTTAATCATTTTAACATGATCTCATAATACACATATTCATATATAATAAGCCAATAGAGAGGATATATGGATTACCATTAGCAAGGCTTTTATGTGCTCGTGAGTAAGGCTGAAGAGTTTGTCTTGCATAAGCCGTAGCAAAATGTCAATAACATCCTCCTCTTCCTCATGTGACTTAAGGTTTTGACCGTTAAGGCGTTCATCAATGAGTTGTTGGTAAAACAAATCAAATTCTTGGAAGCATTTCTCTAGCCGATCCATCTTGCCCGTGAACCTATCAACCAAACTTACAAAAGGCAGACCAGGCCAAATATCCGAAGCATAGTTATCCGCTATAATCTGCTGAATTTCACCAACTAGCCAAAGAACCTTCTTTCTTTCATGTTCATCTTGGTACCTCTTGCCAAAACCGAATCTCATCATGATAGTACTTGTCACACTCTTGGCAAATTCGCAAAAGTTTATTATGTTATTCGACGAAAGTGCTAGCCCATGTATCGTACTCATGGCACGTGAGACTTCATCTTCACGAATATACCTAGAAGATTGAACCCTTTTTGGGCTTAACAGATGAGTTGTAAAAATCCTTCTCATCTCTTTCCACTTCTCATCGTACGGGGAAAAGATTACATCTATACCCCCGTATGAAAACTTTTGGTCGCCGAGCAATCTTGGCCTGCTACAAAAGATAAGATCTTGGGTTTTCAAGACTTCTTTTGCTACACTTGCTGATGAAACAGCTATAGCTGGAACAAAACCAAAGCGAAGAGATATGATTGGACCATAGGATTTCGAGAGCTCCCATAGGGAAGTATGGATGCTTGATGGATTGATTTGGTGCAAGTTTCCAATGAAGGGTAGTCCAGAAGGACCGGGTGGGTTGATCAAGCTTGATTTGTTTTTGATGATTTTGGGGAGAAGATAGAATAAAGATAGGAGGAGAGACAAAAGAAGAAACATAGAAGGCAGTTCCATAGTTGAGATATTATGAATATGAAGTCCAAGTTTTGTTATATGGAAGAAATAAACTAGATAAGATAAGAATGTGTCGGATCCATGAATATTGCTAGCCATACAGTTAAATAGAATCTTTTTTTCCTTTCTATTGTTCTTAATATCTATAGTGAGAATGATGTGTTCTAGGAACATTTAGTCCAACGTTTATATAAGACACAAACCATGAAAAAAATTATTTCGTTTATATTGAACCACGCCAACGTTGTAAAACCACTCATCTCGCTTCATATGTATCGTGTTCTGGTATTCGTTGAACCCTCTTTTTAGGAATCAACATATTTTGTGTCTCTCTCACATTCTCAATCTCTAAAAATGAAAACCCAAAATTCATTACTATCAGGGGCGGACCTACATATATAAAAGATTTGGAGGCGGTTCCATGGATCCACTGGGTCCGCCACTGATTACTATTGAAGATTAAGCTGATATGATATCATGTAATATAGTTATTATAACTTAGTTATTGTTGCATAACCATCCCTTGCAACAGTTCATGCATGCTTAGACTATATATATGTCAACAGATACGTAAACATTCAATACTAGTGTCTTACGAGATGCAGAATGGTATTTGCTATATCTTTGCGTCCTAACTTAATTAAGGAAAAGTATTCAAAGCTAAGTGAAGATTGGAAAACACGACAGAAAGATAACATGAATCGCGTGCAGTAAGTAAAACTGACAATTGTTATTGTTGGCTAGGAGATCTAAAAGACACATAATTTCACCTTCTTGACTTCATATTCAAAAAATACACTACACAATAAACAGATGTGGAACATAAAACTGACACCTTTAATTCCAAACCATGTACTAATCAATCAATAGTTATACTTATAATTTATTTAAAATTAGTACACATGAGCTAGAAGGCAAAGTTCATTTCTCTTATGCATGGTTATCCCAGGCATAACGTCCAAGTCTGTATCTTCTTTCCTCATGTCATCCGGCATACACCAATCAAACAAGTAAAGAAGATTAGCAAGTAAAAGCTCCACTATAGCAACCCCCATCGACATCCCAGGACACATTCTTCGACCAGCCCCAAATGGAATCAACCCGAGATCATTACCCTTAAAGTCAATGCCACTACCTAAAAAGCGCTCCGGAAAGAAGACCTCTGGGTTCTCCCAAAACTCGGGATCTCTTCCTATAGCGTATATATTCACATAAACTACAGTTTTCTGCTTGATTTTGTAACCATGTAAAATAGCATTTTTCATCGTTTCTCGAGGAATTAGAATAGGAGTCGGAGGGTATAGCCTCATGGTCTCTTTTATCACTGCCTTCAGATAAGTAAGCTTGGGAAGATCATCTTCATCTATTCTACCCTTCTTTCCAATCACATTTCTAACTTCTTGTGCTTTCTTCATTGCATCAGGGTTCTTCATTAACAGTGTCATCGACCAAACCACTGATGCGGCACTAGTATCTGTCCCGGCTGTGAATACATTCTAAACATAAAGAATATTGCAATTAATACCGCAAGAAAGTTATGAAATAACTGAAATAAGAATATGTTCGATTCTATGAATTAAGTAGGCTACAGTTAATGCAAAAGGTATTTATTGTAATTAGTGATTAGTGATGGTTTAACTAGATAAGACCATGTGTAGTCAAAACGCCCCACTCTTAGGCATTTTGCGCCATGTGGCATCCCCGTCATTAATGGAGAGTTTTGCAAAATGTGGCGTAGTGGCAAAACGCCACAACTCTCCTACAATAATTAGCTATATTCCTCTCTTTCACCCCTCCCCCACACAATTTTATCAAGATTCGTGCCATCATCGCGTTTTGTAGGAAACGCCAAGCCCAAAACGCTATGCCAAAAAGGCGGGGGGGGGGGGGGGGGGGTGCCCCGACGTTTTAAGCAAAAATGCCACAATTGTGTGCACTACGGATGGTCTAAGGGCATGTGTAACGCCCTTAGCCACATCATCTCCTAAACCGCCCCAACGACATTACACAACTTTATGAACTTGGGTGCTAGTGCCGTCTCGAGGGGAAGTAAACCAAAGCTAGCGTTTTAGGCTTCCATTAGGATAAGGCCTTTAGTTTGAACCAAAGTTAGACAAAAAAACAATTAAATGATGAAAATGATATTTAAGTTTTTTGAAAAAACAAACATATTCGTGGTTACTTATTGTGCTTTGCAATAATAAAATTCGAAAACTTCCTTGAATTCTCGTTTCATTTCGATTTCGTTTTAGGCCTCCTATGAAACGTGATTTTTTTTAATTTTTTTCATTCTTTTTATATGTTTTATAATCTTGAACAAAAATTCAATATATGTAGATCGCAAAAGTACATGTATGCAGATCTTGATCTACATATATTTACTTCGTATAAAACACATATATGTATTTTTGCGATCTACCTATTGTGTTTTGGTTTTTATAAAGATTAATAACATATGAAAAAAATAAAAAAGTATAAATTATAAAAAAAAATGTGTAAAAGTGATTCATTTTCACAAGTTTTGTAAGTTAAAAGTAGTTTTCGCTGAAGCTATTCTTAAATGTATGTATGTATGTTATATATATTATATAAATACATTAATTGATTACTTAAAAAAATGATAAACTAACAAAGCATGAGTTTAAAATTTTATTAATGAGAGGAGCTCAAGTGCTCAACAAGACATTAGTTAGCTACCACACACATAAGAAGATTAAGAGGAGTGGTCACGGGTTTTTAATTCCCGGTAATCATCATTTAAATATTAAATATAAATAACCTTTTTTGTACGTTGTTATTTTTTTTTTAATTATTATTCATAAAATGAAGTATTTTTATTTACTTTTAGTTTTTAAAGTATCATTAGATTTAAAAAAATGTTTAATAATCAAGTATAACTAGCCATTTTCAAAATACTTTTTTTATTATTTCGGTATGTATGATGTTTTAATTGTTTTAAAATGATGTCAAATACACACATTCATAATTAGCCAAAAGAGAGGAGATATGGATTACCATTAGCATGACTTTTATGTGCTCGTAAGTGAGGCTAAAAGGTTTATCTTTCATAAGTCGTAACAAAATGTCGATAACATCCTCCTCTTCCTCATGTGACTTAGGGTTTCGACAGTTGAGATGTTCATCAATGAGTTGTTGGTAAAACAAATCAAAATCTTGGAAGCATTTCTCCAGCCGATCCATCTTGCCCGTGAACCTATCAATCAAACTTACAAAAGGCAAGCCAGGCCAAATATCCGAAGCATAGTTATCCACTATAGTCTCTTGGAGCTCACTAAGTAGCCAAAAAACCTCCTTTCTTTCATGTTCATCTTGGCACCTTTTGCCAAAAGAGACTCTCATCATGATAGTACATGTCACGCTCTTGGCGATTTCACTCAAGTTTATAACATTAGACGAAAGTGCTAGCCCGTGTATCGTACTCATGGCACGCGAGACTTCATCTTCACGAATATACCTAGAAGATTGTATCCTTTTTGGGCTTAATAGATGAGTTGTAAAAATCTTTCTCATCTCTTTCCACTTCTCATCATAGAGCGAAAAGGCCACGTCTATCCCACCATAAGAAAACTTTTGGGTGCCAAGCAATCTTGGCCTACTACAAAAGACAGTATCTTGGGTTTTCAAGACTTCTTTTCCTAGACTTGCTGACGAAACGACAATAGTTGGGACGAAACCAAAGCGAAGAGATATGATTGGACCGTAGGATTTCGAGAGCTCCCATAGGGAAGTATGGATGCTTGATGGATTGATTTGGTGCAAGTTTCCAATGAATGGTAGTCCAGGAGGACCTGGTGGATTTAATCTTGATTTGCTTTTGATGATTTTGGGAAGAAGGTTGAGAAAATATAGAATGGTGAGAGACAAAAGAAGAAACATAAAAATTGGTTCCATAGTTGAGAATTGAGATGTTAGGAACTTGGAACTCTAGTCTTGTTATATGGAATAAATAAACTAGCTTAAGATAATTAGGATGTATTAAATGAAGGTTGGCCATACAATAAAATGAAAGCCGCACGTTTTTTTTTTTTTTCCTTTTTTTCTCTTGTTCTTAATTTCTGTGGTGAGAATGATGTTTTCTAGGAATATTTAAACAAGGTTGACAACACAAAAACCATGAAAACCGATAATATATGCATTATTGCACCTCGGAAACGTAAAACCACTCATCTCGCTATGAGTGGCGGACCTACATAGTACATACAACGTATAGGCCCCTCGACAATAATTTATTTTAGTGTTACATACCTACTAATAATTCCAATAGCACCTTATAAATTTTGATATATTGATTTCTCGAATATCATCTTTTGATTGTTGTCGGTTGCAATAAAAGAAATGGTTAGTGACTGTCTTACATTTTAACATGTTTGTTTCAAACGATTCACAAAGCGTAACTTCGTTAGTTTTCGGTCGTCGAAAAACTCAACATTTCAGATCCAAACATTTTTGAAACCTTAGATCAGTCCTTTAGCTTCATTATTTTAGTAAAACCCTCAGTTATTGAGGTCAGTGGCGAAGCTTGGTCGGAGATGTCGAGGGGGGGGGACGAAAATACACATTAAAAAGCCGTAACCGGAGGGGCCGGGATCAAATTTTCGGTTGAAAACGGATAAATTTACACTACGTATAAAAAATGTCGAACGAAAACCGGTAAAAATTTAGATTAACGCGCGAAAAATCGGAGGGGGCCGGGGCCACCCCTGGCCCCAACTAGCATTCGCCAGTGATTGAGGTTGTTGGAACCCTAGGTGATGGTCAGTCGAAAATCTTTTTCGGCCGGAAAGCTCCTTTTTCAGGTGGAAACTAACGGCGGTGGTGTTCGGGTAGTGGTGGTCAACGGTGGTGTGGCAATGGTGGTTGTCGTTCGGTGGCGATGGTGGTGTTTATGTGGTGGTGTTTAGATTGAATTTTCTGACGAAAAGAGGTTTTCGACAAAATAACGTTTTTCAGATGGCCGGAGACTTAGGAGTTCACTTTCATTTGGAGTGAGTCGATCAGTGGCGGATCCAGGAATGTTTTTCAGGGAGGGGTGCACTATTTATAAATGCTTCAATTTCATATAATCGGTTATAATGAAAAATCGGGCAAGGTTCATCATCAATTTATAAAACCCAAAAGTGTAGTCATAAAACATCCATATTATCGTTACCATTTTAGCATTTCTATCACTGGTTTGATTTTGAATAAGCATTGGCAGACTTGTTTGGGGAGTTTTAGATTATTAAACTCATCAAATGGATAGGGAGGTTCCTTTGCACTCCAATTTTATAAAGGGTTGGACTCCTGATTTAATATATAGCATTATATTATAATTTCAAACTCGAAAGTTTTCTGTACACCCCTTATCTAATGTAAATCCGTTTATGGAGTCAATGGAAGCAAACATGTTAAAAGGTGTGACTATTTGTTAGTTGGATAAACGTTGGCCATACACTAAAATGGAAGCCGCACGTTTTTTTTTCCTCTTGTTCTTAATTTCTATGTTGAGAACGATGTTTTCTAGGAATATTAAATCAAAGGTTAGCGTTACACACAAACCATGAAAACCGATAACTTATATTTGCATTATTGCACCAAGACAACATAAAACCACTCCTCTCCCTATAAGTGGCAGACCTACATAGTACATACAAATGTATAGGCATGAAAAAAAATGGCTAGTCCATTAATTACTATAGAAGATTAAGCTGATAGCCTGGCATAATATTTTGTTAATATAACTATTATTACTTAGTTATTGTTGCATAGCCACCCCTTGCAACTGGCGTGTACGGTTTGGTTTAGGATAAAATTGTAAGTTTTTTGACTTTTAAAATTGTTTGGTTTCAATTTTCGGTTTTCGTTTTGAATTCAGTATTATTTTGGTTTTAACATTTGAGCTTGAAACTTTTAGTTTTAAAATAATTTGGCCCAAATTAATGAATTTAGGTCTCACTTATTTATGTAAATTAATAAGTTTATGTTTTGTCTCACAATAGTTTCTTAACGGTTTTTTTTTTCAAATATAAAAGTTCATTCACATATTAAAACTAAACAAAATTATGACAAGAAATTTAAAACAATTTGGAACAAACAGTCGATGTTATTTTTGGTTTATCCGGTTCATTTTATTCGGTTTCGAATTTAACATGTGAGTTGACTTTAACATGTAAAAACTTTTAACCTACTTTTGTGAGACAAATAGGAAGTATGTTAGTTTTTTTATGTAAAAAAATGTGGTTTTTTGAACATAACAAAAATCGTGTTAGTTTTTTATGGTATTTGTGTTAAGCATATTGATTGCAACTAGAGATGCATAGCCAAACCTCTTAACCAGCCAATACCTGGTTTGTACCCGAAATCCTAACTGGTTACTAACCAATTCCCAAGAAATCGGTTGCTACCCAATTCAACCGGTTAGTTACAAACCTGTTTGTAGTATTAAGCTCTAAAATCATTTATAGGCCTTTTCCTTTTCTTTTTTTAATAAAATACCGGTTCTTTGGTTATTTACCGGTTATACTGGGCAGGGGCTTCCTAATTGAAACCGGTTAGTACCCGATTCGGTTATTGACCTAACCGGTTTTTTGACCGTGTTGACCATAACCGGTTAACTAGTTTTGGCACTAGAGGTGCACAAATTAGGTTTTTAAATACCCGGATTTGGGTATGAAACCGGGTTCGGGTATGATTGGGTATTGGTAATAATCGGGTCGGGTTTGGGTCAAGTATTGTCTCTAAAAACCATACCCTATTCATCAGGTTCGGGTCATGTATAGAACCGGGTATTCTAAAACCGAGTATTTGAGTACCCTATTATCGGGTATTGAAAAAAACCCTATTTACGGGTTTTTTGGGGGTTTTTTTCCAGGTATTTTTCGGGTATAGATTGGATTTTTTTTTAAAGTTTGCACTTTTTAGGGGTATTTTTCGGGTATACATCGGGTATTGGAAAAACCCAGTTCCGGGTATTGGAAAAACCCGGTTCCGGGTATGGAACCAGTTTGGGTTTTCGGGTATTACCGGTTACAAATCGGGTCCGGTTCGGGTTCGGGTTTTAGTGCCAAAATGCATACCCTATCTGTACCTTACGGGTAGGGTCGGGTATTAAAAACCCAGGTATTAAAAAACCGGTTCCAGATTTTTGTTTCGGGTTCGGTTCCGAGTTCGGGTTTGTTGTGCACCTCTATTTGGCACCACTAATTGCAACCAGTTCTTTCATACATGGGCTACTTTAATTCACAGTAAAATAAAACCAAGCCCACCAGCCCACAATAGCCTTTCATTGCAAACCCTAATAATAATAATAATAATAATAATAACTCATAACTCTTGTGTTTCAAAACCCTAACAATCCCATCATCAATGGCTCCAAAGAAAGGCGTGAAGGCAGTGGCAACGAAGAAGAAAAATGTAAGCTTTACGACAATTAATTCATGGGTCTGTGATTATTATGTAATGGGTTTGATTTGATTCATTTTGTTGTTCAGGAGAAGGTTGTGAACCCACTGTTTGAGAAGAGGCCAAAGCAGTTTGGGATAGGTGGAGCATTGCCGCCAAAAAAAGATGTGCATAGGTTTGTGAGATGGCCGCAGGTTGTTCGGATTCAGAGGAAGAGGAGGATATTGAAGCAGAGGTTGAAGGTCCCACCGGCTTTGAATCAGTTCACTAAGACACTTGATAAGAATCTTGGTAATGGTTTTATTATATTGGTTTAATTGTCTATATTATATTTTGTTGAATATTTGGAATAGACTATAGAGAGTGATTTGGACTAGAGGTGTGCGTGGTGCGGCTCGGTGCGGTTTTAGGATAAAACCGAACTGAAAACCAAATTTTCGGTTTTTGGATTTTTGAAATCGTTTGGTTTTGGGTTTTTGGCATTTGAGCTTGAAATTTTTAGGCTTGAAAGTAAGTTTACTGAAAATAATGAATCTAGGGATAAATAATTTTGTTAAATGTTTATTAATAGATTATTATACATTTGGCTGAAAGTATTTTAGTTGCATATTTATTAATTTTTTTTAAATTACTTAAAATAAAATTTTGAAAATTAAAAATCTAGAAATTCGGTTTGGGTTTTTCTGTTTTTATTACGTTCAAAACCAAAACCGAATCGTTAGTTTGGGTTTTACAAAAGCATAAAACCAAACCGACGGTTTTTATTTTGGTTTCGATTTTTCGGTTTTTTTGGTTTTTTGCACACTTCTAATTTGGACTAGGGATGTTTATTATTTATCAAGTTCGAAGCAAGTCGGACGGTTTTGTTGGTTTGAAATGTGGACGGTTTAGATTATGGTTTGGTTTTTTTAGCGGTTAGGAAGTTGGAAGTGGGCTTAAACTGAATTTTGATTTGAAGGGATCATTTCTATGTTATGGATTTTAGATGTCATCTTGATCTGCATACTTGCAACCAAAGGCGGAGCAAAAAATTTTGAACTTGTATTCGTGTCTAGTCTTGTGTTTACTAGGTGGGTAGATCGGTACGTTGGTGTGTAGAAAAAATAAATAGAGATGTTGGTGGTTTTGTCTGGCGGGAGAGGGAGAGAGAGAGAGGTATAAAAGGCTTACCATTTGTGTTGGTAGATAGTTGGTGGTTGGTGGTGATGATGTGTTTCCGGCGAGTGGTACAACTTGTGTGTTCATGTTTGTAATTTTTGTCACGTAATGATAACCTACAAATGATGACACATAACTGTCTCACACGCCTGAAACACATCATCACTATCTACTGCTGGCAGACTAGCAAACGGTAAGGTTCTTTTATTCCCCTTGTTTTTTTCCACTTTTTTACTCTCTTTACATTACCTCCACTCTCTCTACTCATTGATGGCAGCAAACACCTACATTTAGGCTCTACCCAAAAACCTGCTAATCAAAGCTCTATACTCACAAAAAAAGATATGCTAGACCCAGTCGCCGTTTCTTTGTTTTTTAGGTTTGATTTTGGTTACGTGTGAGCAGATTCAGACAACGTTTTTTTGTCTGTATTATATATATAATCTATCCTTTTGAAATTTAATACAAAATTACAGTTTTGAATATATATTTTTTCTGAAGCCAAAACTGTATACAGCAATTTGACCAATTTTTTTTGTCAAACCGGACAGTTAACGCCCTTTCTTTGGACATATCACGTATGTGTGGATTTTGGTTTGTTACTAAACCAACTAGTTGATACTTGTATACGTTTAGAAACATGAAAAGTTACTTACGGTTACTTTAGTTCCTCCAAATGGCCAAATCTCATTTGCATTAAACCTTTTCTTGTTTAAAACCAAAACTGTAGTCGGCGTTTGTAAATGAGTCGAAACTGATTTTTTATCAACTTGTTAAAGGTATGAAGCTTTTATTTGTTATTCCAATACGTATGAAAACTTGCATTGGTTGTTGTGGAGTAGCTGTTCGTCTTTCATCCAACTTTGTGAGCTTATATTTTGTATTTTCATCATTTGGTTGACTGTTATTAATATTGATTTGCAGCAACTACTTTGTTCAAGATGCTGCTTAAGTACCGACCTGAAGACAAAGCAGCTAAAAAGGAACGCCTTCAGAAAAGGGCACAGGCGGAGACTGAAGGAAAGACAGTTGAAGCCAAGAAGCCTATTGTTGTCAAATATGGTCTGAACCATGTCACCTATCTTATTGAGCAGGTTTGTCGTTTTTACCGACACATTCTAACATCTTCTGACAGTTTTTTTAAACCAAAAACTTATCTTTATTTTTATGTCCTGTTCTAGAACAAGGCACAATTGGTCATCATTGCTCATGATGTGGACCCCATTGAGTTGGTTGTCTGGCTCCCCGCGTTGTGCAGAAAGATGGAAATCCCATATTGCATTGTGAAGGGAAAATCTCGATTAGGAGCCGTAAGTATTATAAACTATTTTTTTTGTATGGTTTCATAAATTCACGAGGCTGAAGTAACATTTTGTTTTATTTCAGATTGTTCATCAGAAAACCGCAGCAGCTCTGTGTTTGACTACAGTCAAGAATGAAGACAAGATGGAGTTTAGCAGAATCTTAGAAGCAATTAAGGTTTTTCCATATAAAAAATCTTTCTTTAACATAAAGTATATAGTTGTTTGGTATGTTATTGAATATTATTGTTATGGCAGGCGAACTTCAATGATAAGTATGATGAATACCGAAAGAAATGGGGTGGTGGGATTATGGGATCAAAATCTCAGGCCAAAACAAAAGCAAAGGAGAGGGTTCTTGCGAAGGAGGCTGCTCAGAGGTTGACATAAGAGTTCTATGTTATCGTTAGTTTGGATTCCGGAGACAGTGCTTAAAACCTTTTTCGATTACTTGAAAGTTGTAGAAGACGAGATGCATGTGTTTGTTTACATGTTGCTTGTTTATGTCACAGACTTGGTTTATTCAGTTTTGGTCGGTTATATTAGTAAGAACACTAATTTTTCTTTTATGATTTCTGTTTTTTATGCATTTTTTGGTTAAAGATTATGGTTGCAAATGTGTGTTACTTATAATGAGCTCGTTTTAGTTGAGCTCTAGCAAATTAAATTGAGCTTAAAATATGTAAAGATGTAAAAGTAGCCCTGTTAAATGTAAATAATAACTGGTACAAACTGGTTTGTAACTGATATCAACTGTAGCTTAGGGACCGGCTAAGAATTATTAATAAGAACTGGTTAGCAACCGGTAATAGGTTAGCTAGGTTATTAATAAGGTTTATTCTAAAGTTTACGGATTGTTAAGCTAAACTAATTGGTTACACAAAATCTCTTAACAAGTTAGAGATTTGTCACTGAAAAAGTGGTTAGGAACCTAGCCGGTAACTGTTAGTAGCCGATGTTTTTATAACCAGTATTTGTGTCTCTAGTTATGTTGTATTCTTGTGAATTAACAAGAGAACTGACCAAATATTGTTATCAATTTAATAATTAAGTTTTTCATCCAAGTTATAATTTGAGTTGGCTAACGCGTTGATGTTGACCTTATCATTTCTTTTATATATTAACATTTAACGTGTCGTCGAGTCAACTGCTTATATAAATGAGTTAAACATGTCAATCAAATATGACCCCAATAAATAGCGAGTTATATTTTTTTAATTCAGTGTCTGATTACTTTTACTTTGTGTTTCGGGTGAAACAAAATGTATCACCCCAAATAAGTATATAATTATTTCAAAAAAGTTATCCAGTAGATATTATGTATTTTGTTCCACGCTAAAGTCTAAACCAATTTTAATCTATTTAATGTGTTTTGTTTTAAAATTTAAAATTGAAGTTATTAATGGACACAAGGCATCTTATTTGATTTAATAATGGAAACGAGGCAGTTTACGTGATTTAAACACATACGTTCAGATTCCGTCCACTTTGTTCCCATAGATGCAAATATTTTTATTGTCACGTTTTAAATGATTTTTTTATAGGAGGAAAAGGCCAACTAGAAGAGAACATATATCATTTACATAATTACAAGTTACAAGAAGTTGAAATTATATGATTACAAGTAATTTAAAATGATTTACTTAGATTACTAATTTCTTGAATTATAATTGTGTTGTCTTTGAGTTTAGCATCACAAGTTTTTCTTACTTTTCGAGATAGATGTATTCTAGATGCATAATGCATTTAAGAGGGCACATTCGTCTCTACTGAGGAAGCTTTATGAAAGCGGTTACTGTTGATGTGAAAAGCTTGATTGCTAATAGTATTGATACATGCTTGTTTCGGGTAATATGTTAATTACTCTATATGAGTCTATTCAAACCAAGTGAAGAATAAAAATAGACTACTTTCATAAACAAGTCCAGATAGGCAAACAACACACGTAACTATTGTTTGACATTGTAGTAGGAACACCATAGTAGTTTTATAATTATATTCAATAAAGCGAAAAAAAACAGATGCGTGAGCAACACAAGAGATAAGCACATGTCAAAGCAAGTTAGCATGCTAAATAAAACTGAGGTTGCTAAAATGAGTTACTAAATGGAACTGTGACACCAACATCCTTCTTTATACTATATAGATAGATAATTGCATTATTTATATAAGTGCATCACTGGCTCTTTTTATTAGCATATGAATCATTTATTAATTTCTACGTTTGATTCCATTTTCAGAAGCTCAACGAAATAAATATTTCATTAATCAAAAGTTGTACCAAAATACACATGACTTCTCATTAGTGAACTTTGACTAAATACTAAATAGACTATTGGAATGTGGACAGTTAGCATGAATCAGCACTAAACCAACAATGAGCCAGCAACCCATAAACAAAAATTGACTGATAAGAATGCCCTATGTAGGCACAATACATCGGTGGCTAGAAAAAAAGTGGACACATTACGTTATCTCGAATCATCCTCTAGCTCAACGAGCCATTAAAACCCTTCATTGAGCGCACACTTAGCTCTCTAACTTGCCCCACCAAACCAACAACTCATTTTGTCGCCAATGTCTTTTGAGAGTGAATAACTCGTTCAGCTCACCTACCCTACCTACTTGCTCATCAAGTCGCTCCCACATTCTCAACTAGTACAATACACCAAGCTCACCTACTCCGACTCTGTGTGCACCCCTCTTCTCATATACACGATTTCTTATTGTATTTCATGTAATCTAGTGTAAAAAGGTAACTGGCTAAAAAAATTTTAAAAGATACAAATAAGTGATTAAAATAATACTACTTTGATTTCTCCCAGACATTATCATTAGTTGTTTTTTTGTTTATCAATCGGCAAATGTGTTGGTCAAAATTATGTGGTGTGCTTTTATCAAGGATAGAGCCACATGTAAGTATGGGCCCGTTCATATAATAAAGACTAGACGACCATCATTCCTTATCTCGTTCAATATGAAGGAGAAATTGGAATAAATATTTTCAATCTACAAATTAATAATAAAATAAAAAAACAAAACCCATACCATAATTATGATGTTTGGGCATGTACCAAACCAAGACATCTAGTAAATTAATTTTATACTTGTAAATTGATTGAATTTGTGAGCACACTTCAATACTTCATATATCCGTATCTACATGACTACATCACATATATATATATACAATAAATGCCTAACAAAATAATTTATATAGTTTTTTTTAATCATATAATAATACATTAGACGGGTAAAGATTATTTTGAAAGCAAAAAATATACAATGCTAATGAATATCATAATTCATTCTTCTATATACCAATTTTTTTCGGGTGTGTTTGGAAAGTCGTGAATATTAGTTATCATAAATAGGAAAACATCTACGATCTACACCTAATCTACCCTCGCTCGGCTCCCTAGAATCTTACCTCTATGAATAGTTTAGACGTCCGCACACAACAATCAACGTCATCTCATAACAATTAACAAATGTGTTTAATATTCAAAAAGGGTTTGCAACGCAGCTTGTTGCACATTTATCCTATGTCTTACTATGTCTTGATGTAAACGCTTCATATTTAGACGAATTTAATAAATGAAGATTTATCAAAAAAATGTAATTTTTCTTAACAATCAATTATTTGTTGGATGTCTTTAACTTTAACAAACACTCTGTGTCTAAATGAGTTTCTTAAAAATAACACCGTCATATAAAGATTACTAAATGTAAAGGCAATTATTCTCCGGGTCCAAACTCCAAAGTTTTCAACATTATGTACAACCCATCCTCTTTAGGGTACAAAGACGACATAAAATTAAATAAACTAACATGATCTCCCGTAAAACATACCGAACGCTCAACCAATTTATAAAAGATGTGTTATTCTACAAGGCGAGCTTATTTGTATTTTTGTTTAGATTTGTTAATATAACTATATAGAATCAACTTTTACATCGAAAATTCGAAATAGAAGGCAAACATACCACATGTTGCATCTATATCCCTTTTGAATTTTAAAATTAGGTCTTTTGAAAAATACATTCATAGGTTTTTGTGGTTATAGCATTACCATGCATGACCTATTGGACCCAAGTAACTAACTCCACTGCCTCAGGCGCAAGGAAACCAAAAGTATCAAAAACTATTGATATAAACATATGTAGTTGGCAAAGTACATTTTATCATGTTTATAACTTTGTATGTAGCAACTTTTAAAGCAGTTTAACCCATCATGAAACCACTACTACCTATCTAGGCGAAACCATTGTTAGTTTCCCAAATTTTCACATAACGACACATTTCACACGGATAAGCCCCACTTCATTTTAAAACCCGCGTGGGCCCCATTCAGTTTTCCTTCACCGACCGAGAGACGATAAGAACCGGCGTTGCTTTTATTATTATTATTATTATTATTATTAAGCAACACCTGCCTTCTCTTACCCGCCACGTTTATTATTATCTGCGTTCTCTCTCTAAAACCATACACTCTCATTTCAATCGACTACAATAATAATCCGTTTTTTTAGGGTTTCGTTATCGATTTCGATCTGCTGGTTGGTTGGTTGGTTGTTTGTTTGTTTGTTATACTACTACTACTACTACCATTACTCATAGCCACCAATTCAATCTAATCTAATTTAAACATCATACATGATGCAACGGCTCGTTGACAACTTCCTTGCTGTCACCAAAGAGTTAGTTTTTTTTTCCTTCGTTTTCTCTCTCATTCGACTCAATTCAATCGTATTTGTCAATCGATATTCATGATCTGTGTAACCGTTTGCTTTATCATAGATTCATCGGTCTAATTTGGAGATAATTTGACGAATTTGGTGGATTTAGGGTTTGATTCGTTACGAGAATGAAATTAGATGTTTGTGACGGTTAATTGGATGATATACGTGTTAATTGATCCTTTTGATTGAAGGTTAATTTTGTAATTTATGTTAGGGTTTAGTGTTAATTACGTTTGAACTTTGAACATCCAGATTGTGCTTTAGTGGATAATGCAGAAGTTATTCTTCAATAGATGCTTTAATTTATTATTATTTTCATGGAGAATTTTGCAAATTAATTTTTTTAAGGTTTTTTTTTAATTGGAAAGATTTCTCATTAAACTCAAAACGATTACAATTAATTTTAGAGTTGTGATTGAAATAATATATGCCCTAAAAGTTTTATCTTAAAAATTGTAAAGAGGGAATATTTTGTCATGTTGATGTGAACTGATGTTATGTTGGTTAGTTGTGTCTATCTTAAAGATCTCTTGTGATATGCAGGTCTGTGAAAACGATTACTTACGAGTGGTTGAATATCATTTTGAGGCTGATAAATGGAGTATCAGCAATGTTGTTGGCTATAATGCCTGGCAAGACTAATATGCTTGAAGGTATTCATGGTTGGGAGCTCAGACCGTCTTTTCGTGGACCCCGGCTTCCTCGTTGGATGGAGAAGTAAGCAATTTCTTATTCTGCCTTAACGTGTGTTTTCTATATCAGGACAGAATCTAGAAATTTGGTGAAAATGAGGCAGCATTTTGTTCTCATTTGGTGTTTGTGTCATTTGTTTCTTAATTTAGTAAATTGGAAAGATTACTTGTCACTAGTGAGTAGTGTACCATATACTTTCACATATACTGTCATTTTCACTTGTTTTGTATACTTTTTTCTCTAATCGGGTTTTATGATATTTGAAACAAGTTGTGCTTCAATGTATTACCTTTTCTAATAGCATTCTGTTGTTTATAGTCGAGATTTGTGATACTTGTTGTTTTGCCTGACATTGTTAGATGCTATCAAGGTATAACCAGTATATAGTTGAGACATGAGATACTTGTTGTTTTGCCTGACAATGTTAAATACTATCAGGGTATAACCTATTTTTATACGCACATTAATGTGCATTTACAAAAGTTATTGCTTTCTTAAACTGCCATGCTTACTTTTTTCATTGCAAATAAGCTATCCTTAAAAAAATGCAGGAGAAAGTAACACACATTTTGCAAGTATGATAAATACCTGCTTCTAAGTTGTCAAGTAAAACAAGAATTTTAAGGGTATGATTGTTGATCCAATATTGATTTATTCTTGCAAGCTATCATTTTGTGCTAAGCATGTAATCAGTTTTACTTTTTAAAGTAAACTTCTATAGTTGCAGAGCAACTTGCGTCGTTTAGGTTTATAAAATGCACACATTTCAAATACTATTGCTTGATATATCTAGTTTTACACATCATGTTTGAAGGTATTCATGGTTGGGAGCTCAGACCGTCTTTTCGTGGACCCCGGCTTCCTCGTTGGATGGAGAAGTAAGCAATTTCTTATTCTGCCTTAACGTGTGTTTTCTATATCAGGACAGAATCTAGAAATTTGGTGAAAATGAGGCAGCATTTTGTTCTCATTTGGTGTTTGTGTCATTTGTTTCTTAATTTAGTAATTTGGAAAGATTACTTGTCACTAGTGAGTAGTGTACCATATACTTTCACATATACTGTCATTTTCACTTGTTTTGTATACTTTTTTCTCTAATCGGGTTTTATGATATTTGAAACAAGTTGTGCTTCAATGTATTACCTTTTCTAATAGCATTCTGTTGTTTATAGTCGAGATTTGTGATACTTGTTGTTTTGCCTGACATTGTTAGATGCTATCAAGGTATAACCAGTATATAGTTGAGACATGAGATACTTGTTGTTTTGCCTGACAATGTTAAATACTATCAGGGTATAACCTATTTTTATACGCACATTAATGTGCATTTACAAAAGTTATTGCTTTCTTAAACTGCCATGCTTACTTTTTTCATTGCAAATAAGCTATCCTTAAAAAAATGCAGGAGAAAGTAGCACACATTTTGCAAGTATGATAAATACCTGCTTCTAAGTTGTCAAGTAAAACAAGAATTTTAAGGGTATGATTGTTGATCCAATATTGATTTATTCTTGCAAGCTATCATTTTGTGCTAAGCATGTAATCAGTTTTACTTTTTAAAGTAAACTTCTATAGTTGCAGAGCAACTTGCGTCGTTTAGGTTTATAAAATGCACACATTTCAAATACTATTGCATGATATATCTAGTTTTACACATCATGTTTGAAGGTATTCATGGTTGGGAGCTCAGACCGTCTTTTCGTGGACCCCGGCTTCCTCGTTGGATGGAGAAGTAAGCAATTTCTTATTCTGCCTTAACGTGTGTTTTCTATATCAGGACAGAATCTAGAAATTTGGTGAAAATGAGGCAGCATTTTGTTCTCATTTGGTGTTTGTGTCATTTGTTTCTTAATTTAGTAAATTGGAAAGATTACTTGTCACTAGTGAGTAGTGTACCATATACTTTCACATATACTGTCATTTTCACTTGTTTTGTATACTTTTTTCTCTAATCGGGTTTTATGATATTTGAAACAAGTTGTGCTTCAATGTATTACCTTTTCTAATAGCATTCTGTTGTTTATAGTCGAGATTTGTGATACTTGTTGTTTTGCCTGACATTGTTAGATGCTATCAAGGTATAACCAGTATATAGTTGAGACATGAGATACTTGTTGTTTTGCCTGACAATGTTAAATACTATCAGGGTATAACCTATTTTTATACGCACATTAATGTGCATTTACAAAAGTTATTGCTTTCTTAAACTGCCATGCTTACTTTTTTCATTGCAAATAAGCTATCCTTAAAAAAATGCAGGAGAAAGTAACACACATTTTGCAAGTATGATAAATACCTGCTTCTAAGTTGTCAAGTAAAACAAGAATTTTAAGGGTATGATTGTTGATCCAATATTGATTTATTCTTGCAAGCTATCATTTTGTGCTAAGCATGTAATCAGTTTTACTTTTTAAAGTAAACTTCTATAGTTGCAGAGCAACTTGCGTCGTTTAGGTTTATAAAATGCACACATTTCAAATACTATTGCTTGATATATCTAGTTTTACACATCATGTTTGAAGGTATTCATGGTTGGGAGCTCAGACCGTCTTTTCGTGGACCCCGGCTTCCTCGTTGGATGGAGAAGTAAGCAATTTCTTATTCTGCCTTAACGTGTGTTTTCTATATCAGGACAGAATCTAGAAATTTGGTGAAAATGAGGCAGCATTTTGTTCTCATTTGGTGTTTGTGTCATTTGTTTCTTAATTTAGTAATTTGGAAAGATTACTTGTCACTAGTGAGTAGTGTACCATATACTTTCACATATACTGTCATTTTCACTTGTTTTGTATACTTTTTTCTCTAATCGGGTTTTATGATATTTGAAACAAGTTGTGCTTCAATGTATTACCTTTTCTAATAGCATTCTGTTGTTTATAGTCGAGATTTGTGATACTTGTTGTTTTGCCTGACATTGTTAGATGCTATCAAGGTATAACCAGTATATAGTTGAGACATGAGATACTTGTTGTTTTGCCTGACAATGTTAAATACTATCAGGGTATAACCTATTTTTATACGCACATTAATGTGCATTTACAAAAGTTATTGCTTTCTTAAACTGCCATGCTTACTTTTTTCATTGCAAATAAGCTATCCTTAAAAAAATGCAGGAGAAAGTAGCACACATTTTGCAAGTATGATAAATACCTGCTTCTAAGTTGTCAAGTAAAACAAGAATTTTAAGGGTATGATTGTTGATCCAATATTGATTTATTCTTGCAAGCTATCATTTTGTGCTAAGCATGTAATCAGTTTTACTTTTTAAAGTAAACTTCTATAGTTGCAGAGCAACTTGCGTCGTTTAGGTTTATAAAATGCACACATTTCAAATACTATTGCATGATATATCTAGTTTTACACATCATGTTTGAAGGTATTCATGGTTGGGAGCTCAGACCGTCTTTTCGTGGACCCCGGCTTCCTCGTTGGATGGAGAAGTAAGCAATTTCTTATTCTGCCTTAACGTGTGTTTTCTATATCAGGACAGAATCTAGAAATTTGGTGAAAATGAGGCAGCATTTTGTTCTCATTTGGTGTTTGTGTCATTTGTTTCTTAATTTAGTAAATTGGAAAGATTACTTGTCACTAGTGAGTAGTGTACCATATACTTTCACATATACTGTCATTTTCACTTGTTTTGTATACTTTTTTCTCTAATCGGGTTTTATGATATTTGAAACAAGTTGTGCTTCAATGTATTACCTTTTCTAATAGCATTCTGTTGTTTATAGTCGAGATTTGTGATACTTGTTGTTTTGCCTGACATTGTTAGATGCTATCAAGGTATAACCAGTATATAGTTGAGACATGAGATACTTGTTGTTTTGCCTGACAATGTTAAATACTATCAGGGTATAACCTATTTTTATACGCACATTAATGTGCATTTACAAAAGTTATTGCTTTCTTAAACTGCCATGCTTACTTTTTTCATTGCAAATAAGCTATCCTTAAAAAAATGCAGGAGAAAGTAACACACATTTTGCAAGTATGATAAATACCTGCTTCTAAGTTGTCAAGTAAAACAAGAATTTTAAGGGTATGATTGTTGATCCAATATTGATTTATTCTTGCAAGCTATCATTTTGTGCTAAGCATGTAATCAGTTTTACTTTTTAAAGTAAACTTCTATAGTTGCAGAGCATCTTGCGTCGTTTAGGTTTATAAAATGCACACATTTCAAATACTATTGCATGATATATCTAGTTTTACACATCATGTTTGAAGGTATTCATGGTTGGGAGCTCAGACCGTCTTTTCGTGGACCCCGGCTTCCTCGTTGGATGGAGAAGTAAGCAATTTCTTATTCTGCCTTAACGTGTGTTTTCTATATCAGGACAGAATCTAGAAATTTGGTGAAAATGAGGCAGCATTTTGTTCTCATTTGGTGTTTGTGTCATTTGTTTCTTAATTTAGTAAATTGGAAAGATTACTTGTCACTAGTGAGTAGTGTACCATATACTTTCACATATACTGTCATTTTCACTTGTTTTGTATACTTTTTTCTCTAATCGGGTTTTATGATATTTGAAACAAGTTGTGCTTCAATGTATTACCTTTTCTAATAGCATTCTGTTGTTTATAGTCGAGATTTGTGATACTTGTTGTTTTGCCTGACATTGTTAGATGCTATCAAGGTATAACCAGTATATAGTTGAGACATGAGATACTTGTTGTTTTGCCTGACAATGTTAAATACTATCAGGGTATAACCTATTTTTATACGCACATTAATGTGCATTTACAAAAGTTATTGCTTTCTTAAACTGCCATGCTTACTTTTTTCATTGCAAATAAGCTATCCTTAAAAAAATGCAGGAGAAAGTAACACACATTTTGCAAGTATGATAAATACCTGCTTCTAAGTTGTCAAGTAAAACAAGAATTTTAAGGGTATGATTGTTGATCCAATATTGATTTATTCTTGCAAGCTATCATTTTGTGCTAAGCATGTAATCAGTTTTACTTTTTAAAGTAAACTTCTATAGTTGCAGAGCATCTTGCGTCGTTTAGGTTTATAAAATGCGCACATTTCAAATACTATTGCATGATATATCTAGTTTTACACATCATGTTTGAAGGTATTCATGGTTGGGAGCTCAGACCGTCTTTTCGTGGACCCCGGCTTCCTCGTTGGATGGAGAAGTAAGCAATTTCTTATTCTGCCTTAACGTGTGTTTTCTATATCAGGACAGAATCTAGAAATTTGGTGAAAATGAGGCAGCATTTTGTTCTCATTTGGTGTTTGTGTCATTTGTTTCTTAATTTAGTAAATTGGAAAGATTACTTGTCACTAGTGAGTAGTGTACCATATACTTTCACATATACTGTCATTTTCACTTGTTTTGTATACTTTTTTCTCTAATCGGGTTTTATGATATTTGAAACAAGTTGTGCTTCAATGTATTACCTTTTCTAATAGCATTCTGTTGTTTATAGTCGAGATTTGTGATACTTGTTGTTTTGCCTGACATTGTTAGATGCTATCAAGGTATAACCAGTATATAGTTGAGACATGAGATACTTGTTGTTTTGCCTGACAATGTTAAATACTATCAGGGTATAACCTATTTTTATACGCACATTAATGTGCATTTACAAAAGTTATTGCTTTCTTAAACTGCCATGCTTACTTTTTTCATTGCAAATAAGCTATCCTTAAAAAAATGCAGGAGAAAGTAACACACATTTTGCAAGTATGATAAATACCTGCTTCTAAGTTGTCAAGTAAAACAAGAATTTTAAGGGTATGATTGTTGATCCAATATTGATTTATTCTTGCAAGCTATCATTTTGTGCTAAGCATGTAATCAGTTTTACTTTTTAAAGTAAACTTCTATAGTTGCAGAGCAACTTGCGTCTTTTAGGTTTATAAAATGCACACATTTCAAATACTATTGCATGATATATCTAGTTTTACACATCATGTTCCATATTGACATGCCTTCCATTTTTGGCAGTGGGGTTTCTTCCTTTAACCAGTTTGTTCATGAGCTCTCAATGGACTCTGACTCAGCATCAAGTGCAGATTATTCATCTGCAGAAGATGTAGATGATGATTATGATGATGGCGACATTGCTCCTGCATCTCCATCATCACAAAGTTCTAGATTCTCTAGGGCTAGCAGCTTTACAAAGCGTCGCAAGAATTGGACCCACATGATTTATTCCATGTGTGTGTGGCTTCTGCTTCCTGCAAGACTAATACTTGGGATACCGTTTTATTTGTATAGTGTATTCTTTAGTGGAGGCTTAAAGGGGACCACTAGTTCCCCAGGAAGATTTCAGACCTCACATGTCCATGCTGGCAGGAGAGCATTAGATCATGTTGTTCAACGGGCTACCGACAGAAGACGTGGAGTTATCAAGGTACACCTGTACACGATATAATTTTGATACATTCATAAGTAAATGTGTTGAAACTACTAACACTAGAATATTCTAAATTATGTAATTTCAGGATCTGCATCTTGGAATGGAAATTTGTATTGAAACCATATTTGATGGTATTCACAAGATAACAGATTGTTTTCTCTCTCCATTGGAATCTATCAGGGCGTTATTGAGGTGGTCTTCGTCTGATGATTCCAGTGCCTATGTGGCAACCGCCACTCTAGCAGAGGACGACCCTACCCCGACAGAAAGGATAACTAGATTGAACAATACTTTGAATACAGATGCTCGAACATGCCAAGACGTCATTACAGAGCTCGGGTAAGTTTTATTTTTTTTGTTTTTAACCTTTGATGAAAAAATGAAAGGTTTTGAGGTGCGATACATGAGGATCTTATGTTGTGTGACTAGAAGCATTATTTGTAACAACTAAAAACATCCTTTTTTACTTATTAGGTACCCATTTGAAGCTATCAAAGTGGTGACGGATGATGGATACGTTCTTCTTTTGGAACGGATCCCGAGGTGAATTATTCTTGTATTGACATTTTAAATTTACTTATTTTTGCATTGAGGTTTGCACTTTGCACTGAAGTTTATATTGGCTAATGACTTTCTTTCCTTTTAGACGTGATGCTAGGAAGGCAGTTTATCTTCAACACGGTGTCTTTGATTCATCTATGGGGTATGTAGTATATTTTTAATACTTATTGTGTGACATCAGCCCTTCTTATCAGAGATCATCTATATCAGAGATCATCTATAAATTAAATACTCCAAATATGTGGTTGATGCTGACTTATCTTCTCTCCAGATGGGTGTCCAATGGAGTTGTTGGCTCTCCCGCGTTTGCGGCTTTTGACCAAGGTTTGCAGTTTATTCTTTGACCAGCATGCGCATTTATTTTAAACAAGTCAACATTGTAATCTCTTTTCCTCTTGCAGGATATGATGTGTTCCTGGGCAATTTCCGTGGTCTAGTTTCAAGAGAACATGTTAACAAAAACATATCTTCACGAGAGTAAGTTCATTTTGGCTCGTTGAGAAATTTTACCTGTTTATACAAGTATTTCATATATCTGATACCTGTGGGTCCCATGATAACAGATACTGGCGTTACTCAATCAATGAAAATGGGATCGGGATATACCAGCAATGATAGAAAAGATTCACCAAGTGAAAACTTCAGAACTAAAAGAGATTTCAGAACGCGATACTACTGAAGAAACAAATACCAATGAGCAACCTTATAAACTATGTGCCATTTGTCACAGCTTAGGTGGAGCTGCGATCCTCATGTACATCATAACCCGCCGAATTGAACAAAAACCTCACCACCTATCAAGAATAATCCTTTTGTCACCGGCTGGCTTCCATTACGACTCGCCTTTTATATTCACAGTAGTTGAATACTTCCTCCTTTGGTTCGCCCCCATTTTACAACCTCTCGTCCCAGGTTTCTACATACCCACAAGGTTCTTCCGCATGTTAGTTAACAAATTAGCCCGGGATTTTCATAACGACCCTGCAGTTGGTGGGGTGGTTCAAACCCTAATGGGCTATTTATTAGGCGGTGACAGCTCCAACTGGGTTGGGGTATTGGGCTTACCACATTACAACATGAATGACATGCCTGGTGTTTCATTTGGTATCGCACTCCATTTAGCTCAAATGAAATGCTCACGGAGGTTCAGGATGTTTGACTACGGGAGTCCTTCAGCTAACATGCGAGTGTACGGTTTACCCGAGCCGTTGGATCTGGGAGAATATTATGGGCTGATTGATGTTCCGGTCGATCTTGTTGCAGGGAGGAAAGACCGGGTGATTCGTCCCTCAATGGTGAGGAAACATTACAGATTAATGAAAGACGCGGGTGTCGAGGCGTCTTATAACGAGTTTGAATATGCTCATTTGGATTTTACATTCTCACACCGTGAAGAACTTATGGGTTACGTGATGTCGCAATTGCGACTTGTGGCGCCTAGTACAAGGTCGAAGTTGAGATTGAAGAAGAAAGATGGAGAGGTGGTTGGTAAACAAGAGACCGGTTCTTGATCATGTTTGTTTCATTAGTGTTGTGTTGTATGAGACGTTAGATCGGTAATGTATATATGTAGTGTCGGGTTTTCGGTTACCCTTTTTAGTAGTGAGGCTGGGTTTGTTAGATGTGAATTTTATAGTTCTATATGAAGTAATGTCCTCTGTAGTTGGGACAAGCCCATGATATTGTATGTTACTGGCAAAATATATCACCAGTTTGATACCACGGAAATGTTTGTTGAATGTGTTTTTGTCACTTTTGTCATTACTGTTGGACCATTTTTGTTATTGTTTCAGCATAGAGACAGAAATGGCCAAATTAAGAACAAAGTTTGGTTTCTTTGGTTCATGTTTGTAACTACTGCAAATCTCACTTTCAACCTATTAACTGTTGCAATTAACTAGGGGTGTTAGGCCATTGTAGCATCTTATTATTGCATTTAATTAAGAGTGTTAGGCGGGTTGTAACAAAAGATATTAATTAGCGGGTGTTAGGCAAGTTGTTTGACAAAAGATTTTAACTAGGGGTGTTAGGCGGGTTGTAAGAAATTAAGAATATGCGTTAAGGCACATTTAAAATCACATTATGTTTCGTCCTAGCTTGCTTAGGTTGGTGTCTATTGACTTGTTTATGATTTGAATTAACTTGCGACTCTAGTTTAAAAACTCTGTTTTCGTTCTCCTATTATTGATTAACAAACTAAGGTTTATACAATGAGCTCGAAAATTGCAATGTTTTAAAAACCGGTATTTTATTTATACCGGATTGGACTAAAAAATGGTACAACCGGTTGAACCGGGTTTTACCGGGAGGTTCAACCAGTTGAATAGTTTACCTTATAATTTCCTATAAATGTAACTTCAATCCAAAAATAACCCAAAACTAAATGATTCCTATAACAAAAAATCATCAAAAAGTTAATCCATATTAAAAAAATAATGCAAACACACTCAATTTTAAAAAAATAGTCATAAAGTTTACACGTTTGAATATTAATTGTTGGGTTAAAAGTATTTTTGAAAAAATATGGGCCACAAATATAAAAAATCTCTCGGATTTCAAACCGATTTACCGGTAAAAACCGGTATTTTAGACAAAAACCGCCGGTACGATGTTCTAGCAAATCAGTCAAAAATACCGGACTCAAAATACCGGCTTGCTGTGTGAAATCCGGTTTAACCGGTTCAACCGGCCGGTTTAAACCGGTTTTTAAAACACTGCGAAAATTGAAGAACGGTTTGGGTAGTGAATAAAACTGATTAGAATGATAAACTGATGAAAAATTAATTTTACTATTTATTCAAGTAAAACATTTTGAATACTAAACTGTATATAAATATGAAATTCCAAAAGAAATTCCTTTTTTCTTATGTACCTAAGTACCTTTAAAAAGCTCCTAAAGACCTAAACTTAACCTTTCAATGTTTTTTTAAATCATTAAACCTAATGAATTAATCTTAATGTATGAACTCGTTTATCAAAAAGCCATGTTTAGTTTTGATTATAAAACGTGTCGTGTTTAGGTTGGTTCATGTATGGGATTATTATAGTAATCTATATTGTAGAAATCGCTAGACGTTTGTCGGGTGGTGGAGTAGAGAACGATTAATCAAAGATTAATGAGAATTATCTGGATTGAAATTTATTTATAATTTTTTCAGATATACATATACATATATATATATACACGCCAGATTTTAAGTTTTAACTGAGTTTAACTAAATAACGATTAATCAGTTGATACCTTCTAGCAATTAATCAGGATTACTAGCACCTACCATATGGTAATTATGTTAACCCCGTCTAATGCAAAGCAAGTGAACCAGATTCCGTTAAATTAGACGGAAAGATAACCCCCAAACTAACAACTCCACTTCCTTCGTGTAGTCGCGCCAATAACATAATATAAAGCTTCACGAGTTCGAAAATCCAAATCAAAGAACAAAAAATGGACGATTCAGGTGCGATTCTCGGCCAATTATCAGCACTCAAGGATATGCTTGATCAGGTGTATTTTATTATCTGTTGTGGAATCAATTTTATTAGGTCTTTTGCAGCTGATTTTGATGTATCCAGGTGAACGAAGAAATAGAGGCGAATTACCAAATCACTCGAGATATCGAATCGGAAATCGTCAAGTGTTCCGAGTTCGAGAGAGCTTTGGTGGTTAGAGAATCGGAACTGATGAAGACTATGTACGTTCTTCAGTTTGAAATTAAAGGACTAACGGCTATGGACGGTAATCAGAAATTCGGTTAAATTTTGTTGTCTTCTTCGTTTGATTTTAATATTTTATATTAGTAACTTTGTTAGTTTAGATCGGTAATAGTTGATATATTTCTGAATTGGATAAACACTAGCAACAAACAAAATGTAACCTAGAAACGGCTGCAAACGAACCGAACAAGGCCTTGTTCATGTTCGTTAAGCTTTTATCGGACATGTGAATGGTTCAAGAACACCTAACTGAACGGAATTTCTTGTTCGTGTTTGTTCATTAACGAAATGAATTTGTTCTTGAATGGTTCACAAACACAAATGAACCGAATAGTGTTTTATTTGATTTGGCTAACTGTGATGGTCAGTGTCAGTGGTTTGGTTCGGCTACCGAGTTTGTGTTGGTGTTTACTTTAATATTCATATTCACGTGTTAATTTGCATATAAATTAATCATGCAATACTCATATATAATTTTGTTTTATAGTTAATAATCTTGCTTAAATCTATATGATAAGATTCGAGAAGTCTTTAAAAAATATTAAAAAGCTTTAACGAACAAACATAAACAAACAAACATTAACAGACATAAACGGATGTAAATGAACACATTATCGAATGTTCACGAACACGATTGAACGAACATGGCCTCTATTCATGTTCGTTCATTTATCAAACGAACAAACATTCGGTTCGTTTACATCCCTAAACCTAGATCTAGAAGCGTTAAGATGTGTTCTGCTGTTATATAGCTTAATACTTGCATATTTGAATAATGATACTATACAGAATATATAAGTTAAGGTTCATCGTTATATCTGTACCATAGTTAGAAGATATGATTTAATATGTTTAATTAGCTTTTCTTTGTAATTATCCTCACTGTATTACTTATAAGTAGCTGATGTATCTGATATTAGATGAATCAAGAACGAGAAGGGAAAGCTTACAGAAGGAGCTGTCTAGCATGAAAACGACGCAAGACGAAATACTTGAAAGTATGAACAAAAAGAGGTGTTTACTGAGTTCATATAGGATATTCAATTGGTAACAAATGTTAGAATCCTTTTTAATATTGTTTTCATTCTTTCACACAGGGAAGCTTTCACTACAATGTGTTTAGTTTTTCAAAAGGAAATTGGTGAGGAAGCACAAGGTAAACTAGGGAAGTTATTAGCAGAGAAAGCGTACCTTGAAAATGAAGTTCATCATCTAAAGAGGAAAATTAGTTCATTGGAAAATTCAATGTCAGAGTTTGTTCAAGAGATTCTTGAAGGTCTCGATACCAATAATTCAGGTAATATTATCTTTGTGACCTCAAAGTTTGAACATCTATATCTAAATGATGTAGTAAACGTGTTCTGCTCGTCGTAACAGTAGACTTTTGATAACTTTGATTTTTCGTTTTTGTAAATTTCAGAATTGGTTATTGAGATAGAGCATTGTAATGCTGAGAACGGGAGATTGGTTAAAGATATTATTGAACTGAAGGCCACATTGCTTGCAACAATGTCACCATGACAGTCGTACAAGGTAACATTAGCTTCATTTACTAGTCCTTCAGATTTGTGAAAAAAATACACTGTTATAGATTTAGCTACTACAAAGCGATTTATGATAATTGACACAGAATACATTCACTCTCAAAATTTCAGAAACTAGCTCTACAAACATTGTCTTGCATATCGGTTGATATTTTATTGCTAGTGAGTGTACTTGTGCATAAAATACCTTTTTATACTTAGCCTTTGTTCTAAGTTCTACATTTATTTCTACTTGCAATGCTTTCTTCAGTGAATGTATAAATGTAGAACTTAGAACAAAGATGCAGTGTCAAAGGTGACTTTCTGATTTATGCCATATCTAAAACAACAAAAGAAACCATTTTTCGGATTTTACTACTAAACCCGATAATATTAATCAACTCATGCACTAAATCAGGAGATCACCACCCACGGTGTGTTAAAACGCTTTCATTCTCTTAAATTGGTTTATTCAAAAACATTAGATCATGATTTTAATTATATATTTGTAATCTATATAGTGAATTATTTATCTACAAAAATCAAGAAAATAAACATTAATTGGTATATTAGACATCAGTATAATACCTCACCTGATTCGAACAGTTGAAAATGTTGTATGATCTCTACCATGTACCAACACACCATAGACTCAAATATAGTTCATAAATCTTAACATTACAATCTATAGATTCTTAACAGTTGAACATTACATATGTTGCTATATTTGTTAAATCTTTAAATTTGGCATGTCACATGGATAAATGTCAATATTGAAAGAAATGTTGAAAGAAATGTTGTCAAACCTTATAATTGTCTGAACCCACTTGTCCATTTATAGCCATAGAAGAATATTTTATAGACAATATTAAAAGGAAAAGCTGTCAAATTTTTAGCTCCCATTGTTGTTACTTCTTAATACAATGGTAATCAAATAACAACTTTTTGAAAGAAAAAAAAATTCCCTTAAATAATATTGTTGTGTGTATTCAAAGAATGTGAGGAAGTGTATTAACAATCGGCTACCGGTTGTCGATTTCAACTCTCTGGCACCACCATCGTCGTTACAACCATTGTCACCGATGTTGCCACCACCGACGTTCACTGCCTCCACCACTGACTCTGCCACCTACCGGAGTACCAGGTGTCGTCACTCGTCAACCTCACCACAACCACCACAGATGTTGCCACCATCGCTGTCCGCCATAAAATTAAATATAGTGAATATTGAATAAACCTACCATGACCTGATTGTTCTTGCTCGAACATATTCGACATGTTTTAAAACCACTCGTTTTTAACCTAAATCGAATTCAACTCAAAACTTATTTAGTCTCGTACACTATTTTGCTAATGATAGGTTCTCAATGTGGTTATAGCTATTAAGTCATTGTGACGATGGCTAATATCTTGGAGTTCTTTGTGTGTGACCTTAAATGAATATTTTTAAGCTTGTTTTGATAAGTTATATATTGCCAGAGAAAGTGTCAAATTTTTATGAACATGTCATCTAGATAATAAACTATACTACTTTCGTTGTTTTTTTTTCTATTATATTTTGTAATTCAAATCAAATTTTGCAAGACACATGTATAGTAATATGTGTAATGAGTTAATCCATTTGCAATCTGCATTCATATTTTATTTGATAGAGAACTCTTTTTGAAGTTTTGTAACTCACCATTACAAGCAAAATGAGATTGGCTGTGATCAAACTATATGCTTGCAATGTCTAATTACCAATTGTTAGGATGAACAAGTGGTTTAGACAATTATGTTATGTCATTACTCATCTACAGCTATTAAAGGTGTATAATTGGATGAATTGACATAATTGATAATCCAATTCAAGTAGTAAACTCAACTGAAAGTGATAATCCACATAAGTGAATACTTGCTTGACCTTTAATTGCTGGCATCATTCTCGGAAGGGGTTATTCGCAAATTGCTTCCCATTGTCGCTTACGATGGAGTGCGGGAGCCCGAAGCGACATATTATTGATGGTCAGGTAAAAGTCGTGTATATTATTATATTAGTTGTATAATTTTAGTTTAAATATTATGTGAACTTTGGTCACACGCCTAGACCACAAGATGTGGGTGTGACAAGATAAACCAAGCTCTGCAAAGACAAAGTTTCATTCAGACTCGAAACAAGAAAGTGATCAATCTTGAAGAACAGTCAGCAATTCTAAACAAGCAAATGACTGAACAACAATTACTCGTCAAAGATCTTGAGAAGAAAGCTATTGAGCAACAATCTATCATTGAAAGTCAACAAAAGGCTCTTGATGATCAACAAACTATCATTGATGATTTAAACAAGACAACTGATCAGCTACATCAATGTACAATTGATGAAATTCGAAAGACTATAACAAGTCATGCGAAGTTCAATGAGAAACATGACACAATCTAGACAATTGGAGAGTTGTATAATACTTTGATTCTAGAATTGGCAAGAGAATGTTAATGCAATATGCAATGCCGTATGGCGTTCCAACTATTGGGTTGAAAAGGAGTTTCCGGTAAACACACTTAAAAGATTATCATGGTTTGTGTTTTGATGAGAAGACAAGTGAGGCAGCGGTTGGAAATGGGTGAAAATGAATATCGTTTTTTTGAGGAATTTGACTTGTTACAATATACAAAGGATTATATTCAGAAGCTATATGAAGACCCGTTGAGAAATCTTAAAGTTGAGGGTGAAGATTATACTGCTCTCTTTGATTGCTTCATTGAAATGGTTTTATAACATCGTTAACGAACAGTAGTGTCTTGTAGCGGGTTGTTTTGAGCACGTTACAGGTCAAGAGACGATAAGGGGATGGGGAAGAAAGCGTCTATCATTACCGAAGCCTAGAGGGAGATTGTAGGGCTAATGCATAGGCTTATGTAATGGATAGAACTATCGTCGTTTATCGTTTTGGGCCTAGTAACTTGGTTGTAATCCAAAGAAGTAGCGACTAGTTTAAATCGAATTATAAACATATGTTTTCGCATATGCTAACATCAATTAGTCGTACCCTTTTGTCTTTGTAACTTTATGTTGTTTAATAATAATTGTAATTGGATCCTTTTATTATAATACAATTATATTGGAATTAAAAATTTCTATTACATGATTATTTCATATTATTATTTTATGCAACTTCTATAAAAATCTATTGACAAAAGATACGTTTAGTTATTAAATTATAGGACTATTATTATCATAACTTTGTATGTCTTAAATTTATTACAATTTTTACCTGTGTGATACACGAGTCAGTAACATATTAATCATATACAGTTCATAAATGGTACATTAAAACTCTAAATTCTTAATAGTTACATGCTACATATGTTGTTGCATTTGTTAAATCTTTAAATTAGCATGTCATGTGTATGTCATGTGTATAAATGGAAAGGCTGTAAATATTGTGTAATTTTTTTCTATTTATATTGGCTTTAAATATTGAAAGGAAAAGTTGTCAGCCTTATAATTGTCTAAACCCACTTGTCCATTTATATCCATAGAAGAACATCCTACTGGCAATATTAAAAGGAAAGTTGTCAAGAACTCAAGAATGTAGCTTACTGTAAGAAATTTTTCATTAAATAATATTGGTGTTACTTGTTACTATCAAAAAATGTGTAGAAGTGTACACCTATTAACAATCACCTACATGTTTTCGTTGTCACGTCACCAACACCACCATCGTCATTGACGTTGCCACCACCGTCACTTATGCTGGTGTCACTGCCATCTGCGTGGTGTCGTCAACGTCACCACAACCACTACAGATGTCGTCACCACCACTGCCACCGCCTTCATTGGCTGCCATAAATTTATTTATAGTGAGTAAACATAGCATGACCCTGCTGTTCTAACCAGAATATATTCGACATATTTTTAAACAGACAGTGTTAACCTAAATCAAGTTCAACTCAAACTTATATTTTTTCTCTTATCACAACTATAACTGCCTCACTATTTTGCCAATGATCATCATGGAGTTCTTCAGATGTAACCTTAAATGGATATTTTTACTCTGCTTTGATAGTCATATTTTGCCAAGAGAAAAGGTTATATAATCGTATGAGCATGTCATCTAAATCTATGATAATAAACTATACTACCGAATCTATGATAATAAACTATACAGTATACTACTGTTGATGTGTAAATTTTTTTGTTGGCCGTTAAAAAAAAGAATGTGAGTGTCATGCATTATGACAAACTGAAAATTTTTCTTACTTTTTCAGACACTCATCACGACTTGACTCAAATTTTCGGGACGAAAATTCTTTAACATGGGAATGATGTGACAATCGTCAATTTCAGGTTAACTCCGTTAACTCAACTCCGTCAATTCAAACTTAAAGATCACTGAATCTATAACGCACACCTCATTACATTTAAACTAGGGTTTAAATGACGCTTAACACTTACTACATGTGTAGTCTTTCGGGAATTGCACCGAAACGCAAACGAGTTGACGCAAATGATTGGTGAATAAACGAAAAACGTCAAAACAGTAATTATGTGATAATTATGTGTTAGACTTATGTATTGTGTGATAACATCGTTATAAACGTAACTCAATGTACTAGAACTAGTTAGTTAAGCTAGAAAAGCAACAATCGAAAGTTGAGGGACTTGAGTGTAACATATTATTATTATTAATAATAATAAACCTAAACCATAACTCATTCTTTCTCTCCTCCCTCTACCCCGATCGGAACCCCTCTCCCTTGGCTCCCTTGGCTGCCGCCATTCACACACACACATACAACCAAGTTTTCAAGCTTTTGATTGAAGATTAAGGTGCTAGGAAGGTATAAACGACTATCCCTTGCATCCCTTATACTTAATTTCGATGTTTAATGGGTTAATTGAAAACCCTAGGGGCCGATTTATGTGTGTAATGTGTTCATATGATTGTTGTTGATTTGATGATGATTTGATAACTAGAATGGATATTGTTAGATGTTAATTGCTTGTGTCTTTGATTTGAGTTCAAACAAAAACCCTAATCATGTATGTAATGTGTAATTGATGTGCATGGATAGTGATTATGGAGTCTAGAGTGTTATATGAATGAATGATGGTCCATAGATAGTTAATATGTTAAGTTTGGATGCAAACAGTTTCTGGACAGATTGTGTTGTTGATGTTTAATTGACTGTAACGGGGTGTAAATGTGAAAATTGGTTGAGATTATTGGTACTACAGTAAACTAGGTTGAGTCTAGTTTCTAAAGAATATAAATTTGCAATTTTTGGACGTGTAAAAGTTAACTTTTATGATTTTACAAAAACGTTGTGCAAAGCTGAGTTGTTAGACCTGCTGTTAGGTTGTTTTGTAGATATTATATCTCATGAACTACGAGACCAATTGGGTTGGTTCCACTTCTGGAAGTTGACTTATTGAGTTAGGAACCTAACCCAAGTGGTCTTGCATTTATTGGATTTTTCGTTTAACGGGAATTTCAAATAACATTCTGTTGCGCATGAATTTGACTGTTATGAGTTTGCTGTAATGATTTGGTTATTGTGAGAAACCTATGTGGAATAAAAATATAATAAAGTATGTTCTGGAAACCTAAGACATATATGCTTTTGTGAAGATTTTTGATAAATTAATTGTGATGCTATGATCGGTGGGATAGACTAGTTTTTCAAGTAGAATTCTGTCGTTAAGAAACTAGTTGCTGAGCTTTGTGAAAGTTGCATGAAACAACGTGATTGCTAATTGATTGTCATGATTTGACCAAATTGCCCTCATGGGGAGTAATTGCTAGTGATGTACATTATGAATACATGACACGTAAATAATTGCTTACACGTGTAACGTATCACAACTACACTTGTTAAAGTCACACACGATTCACAAACGAAACACGAAACATGTTGTGTGCATAGGTATTATGTGCCGGGTCTAGAGACTCGATAATATTCCGACACTTAGAAAAATCTCTTTGTTGTTTTAGAACGCTAGAGAGAGTTTTTCTGTGACGCGCATCTTGGTGAATTATTTTGGGAATACTTCGCAAACAGTGAGTTTCACTTTCCCCTTTTAAACTTTTTAAACGCTTTTCACTTGGGGGAGATAACATACTCCGAAAACGCATTTAAGATTTTGTTAATATAGATTATATATCACTTGTAAAGACTAAGTGGCAAACGCAATAACTAAAGTCCTTCATTCACATCGAACCGTTTAATATTGGATAATAGCAAGTCATTGTTGAGTAGTACTACTGGGTTTGACAAACCCCACCCAACGCTAAACTCGACTGGAGGTCGAGTGGGTGTAATCTTGGCTAAACACATACCATGGTCGGGATAGACCTGGTGGCAAGGCAAATGATAAACAGTCAGCTTCGGTGTCGAACACTTAGTGATACTTGTTTTATAGGCTAGCTACCTATAGATATATAATTGACATAACACTATCTGGTAACGCAAAACGCTGTAACGCAAAACGCTTAACGCAAAACGCTGAACGCAAACGCTAAACGCTTTATTTTATATAAACTTGTGAACTCACCAACCTTGTGTTGACACTTTTAGTATGTTATTCTCAGGTAGCCGAGGCGGGCGCGCGGTTTAGGATCATGCATTGCTTGAAACACTTTTAATTATGCAAACTTATTTTAACTGTTATCATTGGGTTTTAAGTCGTCCTGCGTGACGCAACATTGGTTTCTATGGTTTTACGCTTCCGCATTTAATTACTCGTAAAGGTTTTCATGGTTTTGAAACTTTGTTTTATGGTTTGATTATAACTAATGAATCCGATCCTGTTAGTTCACACCCTCTGACGGTAAAACTCCGTTAGTGGATTTTGAGGGTGTGACATGCATGATTGGATAAAACATTTAATGTTGTGGAATTTTGGTGGGCAACACCACACAATCACGTAATTGTGTTCATGACTCCGAGTCCAACACCCTAGTGAAAAACACCGTAATGATGTACGAGGCTTGTTTACGCTGAGATGGCAGGGGTGTGTGAGTTGTGACGCATTATATGCCATTAGAGTATTCCCAACAGGTCTTCCATATTGTTGTAATGATCTTATCTATATTATATAGAGTAGTTGTAAGTGGTTGTGAATGAAGGGGATAAAGAAACTTTTGTTGATGAATAAAATTTGAAGAAACAATGTTCACACTCTATATTTTTTAGTGTTTTTTTTAAACGGATGAGAGAGAAAGAAAGTGATGAAAATATAAAAAAATATTATTTAATTAAAACTAAGAGATAAAATGTGGTGATTTTTAGTGTAACTATAGAAATGAATGCTTTTATACTTATTGGACTGTGTGGTGTAGGCGTTAGAGGGGGTGGTGCTGCCACGTCCTTGATGAACACCACAACAATGCTGAGCGAAGGAGGGACGCAATGGGCCAAGCGCGAGCTGGCTAGCGGCCGTGAATTGGAGTGACATGAAGTGATAGGGCCACTAACTACCTCGGGGTGTTCATGATTTGGTCGAAACCACAAAACCACCCAAAACTGTCATGGTTTGGTTTAACGGTTGGTTTTATTTCTTAACTTTCGGTCGATCGGTTTCAAAATTTTCAAATCGTAACAAACGGTTTGGTTTACGGTTTATACCCAAAACCAACTGTACAAAACTAGATCGCACCGTATGAATTAATTATATGTATTATCTAAATATATTATATTATATTATATATGTACGTGTAAAGAAATATACTAATAGATATAACTAAACAAATGTTATTAATGCTTATAATAACAATAAAGACTCTAAATAAGTAAATAAATAAATAAATAAATATGGGTTAAGCCCAATCTAAAACGCAAAAGACTTAAATTTGTCTTTCAAAATTTTAAATAAGAACCTAGAAATCAGTTGCTATAATAATATATATTAAATTAAATTCTGTAAACTATCGAGAGCTATACAATTACATATCATAAATTATTTTGGACAATTTATATAAAACCTCAACAAGCCCAACCCGTGAAATCAAATCAGAACCAAACCGTTACTAATTCGGTTTGGTTACGGGGGATAATAGTAAAAAAGCCTACAAGAATAAGACCTAGTTGCAAAATTCCCGCCAACAGAAAGCCAACTTCGCCTATTATTATTATTTTTTTATTAACGGCCAACTAAGTAACGTCGGGTACTCCGTACCCGGCCCCCATTGGCTAAAGGTAGCCCGAGCCGGCCACTAGTCCGAATGGACGGAGCCCCTAGCGGTCCACCTGTTGAGAAATTCACCGGATAAAACCCGACCTCCACGCCCGCCAAATGACACGACAGCGAGGAGCCGGTAAAACCGGATGAGATCAGGACTCAAACCCTGGTATCTCCCATATTTGGTGATAGTGAGGTTTGAACCCCCTACCCTCACTAATAGAGTGAGTGCTCTGCCACGAGCCACATCTAATTTATGATTATTATTATTATATCTTTGTATTTTATTTGTACCCCCAAATTCAGAGTCACGAGTTGAGCTGACTGAAATCAATCAGAGTCAGAGTTAACGTCCGTCAGTCTCATTCACCGTCAGGTCAGTTCAGTTCAGTTCATCCGTCATTCTAACTTACGATTTCGATTCTCATTATTATTCGTTACACCTTCTGTCATTTTTGCATTATTAAACCTAAACCTTTATATATGCGTAGTAATTTGAAACACCGTTGTTTAGGTTTAGGTCTAATTCAGTACCAAAACAGTTTCTTTCGGTGTTGATGGTTAATTCGTAGGCGTAATTATGGAACTGTTAGGGTTTAACCTCATTGCTGCAACATTATTAGGGTTTAGGGCATAATTGATTCATTGCTGATAAGGGGTGTGCGCGGATCGGTTATTATCGGTTTTCGATTAATCGGTTCGGTTTATTCGGTTAGTTTTTTGGTTAATAACTAATTTCAAACTTGGGCTAAAAGTCTTACTTTAAAGTATATGAAATGGATGCATAAATACATGAAATTGAATTCATAAATACATGAAATGTAGATATAAATATGTAAAATGGAGGTATAAAAACTAGAATTATATGAAATTATGAAAGGTTTGGTTCGGTTAATTTCGGTTAACCGTGGGTATAAAAAATAACCGATAACCACTTTTCGGTTAATTTTGGTTAACTGAGGGTATAAAAAATAATCAACAACCACTTTTCGGTTTATTCGTTTATTGGTTAATTTCGGTTCTGTTTCGTTTAATGGTTCAGTTATTTCTCACCCCTAATATTTGCTGATGATTGTGTTTTTAATGAAAGGATGGTTGTATTGGAGGGTGGTCAAACCAACCACAAATCTGTCTCGGTTACTAAGCAAGTTAACCGGTTGGGAAATGAGGAGTCGGAGAATAACGTTCGCGATCAAACTGTTTTAACTAATGGAGTGGCTGCCAAAGTAAGCAACTTTTCTTGCATGGAATTCTCCATTTAGGATATGTTTGTTCGTTTTACTACGTTGCGAACCAGTTCTTGATTTTTTGTTGCCTAAAATCTCTAAAGGAGTTTACTTTTAACATTAGTTTAAGGGTCCACGTGGAGAGACTTATATACTCTTGTTATACCGAAAGGAAAGTATTTAATTTTGAACTCTTGATTCTAATCTTGTTTTAACTTCCATTTTGGAGGCATTAATATGAACTTAGAGATGGTTCCGGCGAATTCTCTTCGTTTTTCTTTTTTGTAATTTGAAAATGCTTACTTATTTGATAACAAGGGACGGCGTCTTTTGCTCTTTTGTTATCCTTTTTTTTCTTTCAATTTTTGGTAGAGACATGTACATTATATACCAGCGATTGTGAGTGATGTGAATATGCTAAATTGCTAATTAAAGATAGAAAAAAATTTCTGTATTTATGAAAGGTGTCGACTTTGTAAGGATGATATCATTTTACACTCTTAATGTAGTCCTGTACGGCTGTACTCCTGTTTTAACTTTCTTTTTGGTAGTATTTTTCTAATTTAATTGCAATAAATGCTTTGAACTATGTAAAAGTACCAATTAATATATACATTGAGTTAGAAAAGTTTTATACTTGCTTTTGTAATTGTCAAACCTGATAATTATCTGACAAGAGTAACGTTTTTGAATGTTTTTATAAGCAGAAGTTTTTATTTTGGAAGTATTTAGCTATGACTAGTGTCTTATATAGATATGTTATTTCTTACCTTTTTTGGTGGATAATTTGCAATATATAATTTATGATACGATTTAATTACAGAAGCGTTCAGGGAATCACAAAGACATGACTCTTGAGGAAATGTATGGCAAAGATGGTGATTTTGATGACGAAGATGACAGTGATTGGGATCCTTTAGAAAAACGTACCGGGAATCACGAAGACATGACTCTTGAGGATATGTATGGCAAAGATGGTGATCTTGATGACGAAGATGACAGTGATTGGAATCCTTTACAAAAACATGTAACGGTTGCTACATGGTTTTATGTTAATTGTACAATGTTGAACCTTGATGCTATCTATTGCCGTGTAAGCTCATGTTAAATTCTTTTGTGATTCAAATTCTTTTTTTAAGCATTAATATTATGTATTTATGATTTATCTCATCCAGGATGTATTTTCTGCTATCCATGATTTTTAGTACTTGTTAATAATTTGCAAGACAATTTTTGTGCAGATATGCGGAGAGCATAAAGAATCTGGAATCCTTAGGCATGGATTTCTTGCATCGTCTTTACATGAGGCGGATTCGGTTATGAATAAACCACTGGAACAGAATGGAAAATCAGAAGGTGTAAATCGTAACTTTCTTTTATTTATGTTTATTTTCAATAGCAATGTTGCATTAGGTTTATTTATGATTAGTTAAAATGTCTTACTTTGTTTTTGTTTATTTAGTCATGGAAAAAATATTTTCTCAATTAAAATCTGTTCTTTTTATGCTAAGTTTTCTCATTGCCTTTGATCTATAATAGAAGTGTTTTACTGACGAGTGACGTGAATGCTTTTCAATAAATCAGTTAGATACTTAGATGACAATATCAGTAACTATTATATTCTTTTTATAACTCGTAAATCCTTAAACCTAGCTAAACCCTCTTTTCATTTTCATATGTTTATTGAATGTTGATGTTTCCTTTCCCCCTTTTCATTTTCATGCTAATTTTGTTCTATCAATGTAGCTTCTTCACGACCTACGTCGCCACATAAATTAACAGCTGTGGGTTTTGATGAAAGAATGTTGCTTCACTCTGAGGTAAGACCTGTTCTTGATGTCTCAATTTTAATAAATGCTTTCTTACAACCAACCACTACCCTTCGTTTTTTATCATTCTTGTTATATTTGTGTAGTTCAAAAATAATTACTTGGTCTTTATGTTGTAGGTTGAGATGAAGTCCCATCCTCATCCTGAAAGGCCAGACCGTCTTCGAGCAATTGCTGCCAGCCTGGCAAAGGCAGGTGTGTGACTTTTACCTTTGACGAACTATACCCTTCTCTTTTTTGGCTATTTTTCTATACTTGACCTATTATTTATAATACCATCTAATGATATTGTTCGGTTTATTGATTCCTTGTAGGTATATTTCCTGGAAGATGCCATCCGATTTCAGCAAGAGAGATTACACGAGAAGAACTGCTGACGGTAAGCATATTTCTCATTATATTATAGTCAGCTTGTAAGTTATTCAATATTGGACAGATAGATATTATATAAACAGTTAATGTGGTTTAACTTTGGCTATTGATCTCGAATTATCATGATCTTTGTTTTAAGGTTCACTCGAATGAAAACATCGAATCCGTTCAACTTTCAAGCCAATGTGTTGCTAGGTATACTAAATAATGATAATCACTATTGTCTGTCTATATAGAGTAACAATAATTAAATTGGTTGTAATTGTTTGTCTGGCAGTTATTTCACTCCTGATACTTATGCAAACAAAGATTCAGCACTTGCTGCAAGGCTGGCTGCAGGATTATGTGCTGATCTTGCTTTTGCAATATATTCTGGGCGTGCTAAAAATGGATTTGCTCTGGTAATATGAATTTGAAATCTTAAACGAGGTCACTATAACTCACCTCTGGATACTTTAATTAATATATGTGCGACGTGGCAGGTGCGTCCGCCAGGTCATCATGCTGGTGTGAAACATGCAATGGGATTCTGCCTGCACAACAATGCTGCAGTTGCTGCATCAGCAGCTCAGGCTGCAGGAGCTAAAAAAGTGTTGATTCTTGATTGGGTAATTCTGACTGATAGTTTTTCCATATCAAAGTTTTTTGGAAATAATATGAAAGTATTATATTAATTATCTACGTAATCTATTTGTAGGACGTGCACCATGGAAATGGTACTCAAGAAATATATGAGCAGAACAAAACGGTAATCCTTACTACCATTGATGCTACTTTCTTCAGTTTGATGATATTTTATATTTATATCTATATTGATTTGTTACAGGTTTTGTATATATCCTTACATAGGCACGAAGGTGGGAAATTTTATCCTGGTACTGGTGCAGCCCATCAGGTAGGTACTTGATCCCTTATTGCTCAAGATATTGGGCTGTAATCATGTGGATGCATTCACATGTATTCTGCATGAGCTATGTTTTTGTTTGCATTTTCCAATATTATAAAATTACTGGAATTCTGCCAGGTTGGTTCTATGGGTGGAGAAGGATTTTGTGTGAATGTTCCATGGAGTCGGGGAGGAGTTGGTGATAATGATTATATTTTTGCATTTGAGCATATTGTGCTTCCAATAGGTTACTTCTTTTTATCTTTTTTTATCCTAATCTGTGTATTATAACAAATTTGTTTATTTATTGTAATTCATTTGATTGCAGCTCGTGAGTTTGCCCCTGATTTTACAATCATTTCAGCTGGATTTGATGCTGCAAGAGGCGATCCACTTGGATGCTGTGATGTAAGCTTCTTATTGTATATGTTCTTATATTTATTATAATTAATAAAATCTTAAATCTTGTAGGTGACTCCTGCTGGTTATGCACAAATGACAAAAATGCTGTCTTCTTTATCCAGAGGAAAGTTGCTTGTTATCCTCGAGGGCGGGTTTGTTTTTCACCTTTTTAAATTTTTTTTTTTTGTAATTCTTTGATCAAAAGACTTAAAACACGTTATATATTTATATTTATATTTTTTGCAGCTACAATCTTCGTTCAATATCATCATCAGCTACCGCAGTAATCAAGGTTTTACTTGATGAGAAACCTGAAAACATGTTGGAGAATGTTATACCTTCAAAATCTGGGCTCCGGACTGTCCTAGAAGTTTTGAAGATCCAGAATACCTTTTGGCCCAATCTAGGGCTCATCTTTTCAGATCTGGAATCAAGATGGGGATCATATGCTGCTATTCAGGAAATAAGTGAGTTCATTGTTATCTTCTGTCCCATACCTTATTTTTTTAATATTATTCGAGCTATCAAATAAAGATCTTTTTTTTTCAAAACCAACTTTTGCAAAACGAAAGGTCTTTACATAAAATTGTAATTGACCTTTATCACGTAAGCGTGATATACACTTTGCATGATATTCTTGAAAATGATTTAGGGAATCTTTGGTGTTGTGTGGAGCGGACCACTTAAACGTCCTTTTTCAAGTTTTTAAATTACGTCGTAAAATGGAAATAAGAGATTCTGGAAATTTCTATGAAATTTGGGCTTACATTTATAAAATCTAGATGTAACATTTTCGTTTTCTGCATCTCATTATTGGTGTCAAATGTGGTGGTCGGTTGTAGAAGTGGCAAAGTGGGCGGGTCAAACTGATATCTTCTGCCGGTTGGGTTGTCCGAAACACTTTGTCCAAAATTTAAAAATTGTAAATCATCCGTGTGATAAATATTATTAGAAAAATATCGAATTAAAATAATGATAATAATAATATACTTTTTCGATTAACGTGATCTAGTAGGTTTTATGCATTAAAAATACCCCTCGTCTGCTTCCGATCGTTTGACCCATAATGAAACTGGTGCAGTTTTTGATTTTGCGGTATCTAGTCTAAAACAAGCTGTCCAAAATTTGTATTTTTAACCTAAATCTATTTTCAAGAATGTCGTCTTCACTGAAATCTTGACGGGCCTTTTTATTATTTTTATGATTTGTACATCTTGCAGAAAAGAAGAAAAAATGCCGATTTGTGGTACCAATATGGTGGAAGTTGGGACGAAAAAGTTTCCTACATCACACCTATTCCGAGCAGCTTCGTCTAAACTCAAGAAAGCGCATAAAGTCATCATTTTGGCTCTAAAAGTTCCCCAAGTAGTGTTTTCATTGTTTTTAAGGGGGGTTTAGGATTAATATTTAATTTTGAAGATATTATGATGGGGTATTTTTGTTTTTGATATCTTTTTGACATCCACAGACAATGATGTTTGACAGCTTAACTTTGGCAATCACCACCTCATTCTGTGTCACATTTTGGACCTCACAAAGTTGGAGGAGAAACCACCATATCCTGTCCCCTCATCAATCAAGTAAGGTACAACTTTCATTGCAAGTGGTACAACTCATTCTACCATTATTATTCTTTCTGGTACACATAATTGCAAAGAAGAAAGAAAAGATTGTGAGTAGATTGTACAAACAGTTGGTGAAAATTCTTTAACCAACAGAGATTGATCATTTGGTCCTTTTTGTCCTGATGAACCTTTCACAATCTAATTATTATTTGTGAAAGAAAAGCCCACCATTTGGACTGCATTGTCAAATGCTACCACTATGACTAGTAGATACTTTAATTATTGCATAAAGGGTAGTAACCAAAAAAAGAAATTAAAACTTCTTGAATTTTTTAGTGTTTTATTGATGCATTGTTGGTGGTGGAGCCATCGGGTACACAACCGGCATCACATACGGCGGATGATGGCTGTGCGGCATCATCACCGGTGTTCCAACCGCCGACGGCATATGCCCGGGAGCTGCAGCAACCGGGTGGCCCATCGGTGCTCCGTACATACCCATACCCGGGGGCATACTCGGTTGGTGGGGCCGATGTTTCATTGGCGCCCCGACCGTTGACGGGTTTGTACTACCCGATTGGCCCGTGATCGGGACATGGTGGGACGCCACGTCACCGTTATTAACGCTTGTAATATCGTGAATGCTCGTTCGCCTTCGGTCTCGGTTCATGGAGTTTAACCTTATGAAGTATTTCTGTGCATGACTAGCAACTTGTGTTGGTGTTCTTGATATCACATAGTTTCTTGAAATGCTTCTCCAGTCTCCTTTACCAAACTTGTCCAATCCAAGTAGAAACAACCTGCATTTGTAACACGTGCATAAGTAGTTGTACCAACAGCCAAGCTCAAACAATAGCATTATGGTTGTCTGGTTGTTGGTTTTAATGTTTTATAATAGGCTATGTTGTTCACTAGGCAATAGGAGTTGTACTATATTCATATGACAATAATTGGCTCCTGACAAATACATTTCCCAATTGTCATATAAGCCACAACTTGTACTGTATGTTACTTAAATTCTACATTCATATCTTACTCATTAGCATGGTACCTGTACCATTAAAGTAACATTCTTGATATTATTATGTTATGTTTAGATTTAGATTTAGATTTATCTATACTTTTGGCTTAGATTATAATTACTAGTTATATAAAAGTGATTACATACCTATGCTCTTCTTCGGTCCATGGGATTCCTTTTCGGCGCTCTTGTTCCGCCTTCGAATTCCCCTTTCCGCTGCTTTGGCCAGGGGAATCATGACCGAACCCCGAAAACCCGTTACTATAATTACAAGAGGAGCGTCGATTCGAATTTAATCCGCCTCCATTCGGGTTGGTAGAAGACGATGATGACTCCTCTCCAAGGTACTTTGGGACCAGAATGAGACCGCCTTCAATGTCATCAACATCTTCAACAAGTAATTGGTAGTGTTGTTTCAACTCTGGAATGGTTTTGGTAGGTACAAGTGAGGCAATTGTATCCCATTGGACTTCTTTGGAATCCTGATTCCAGTGGGTAGCAATGGCATTCTCAAAGGCCTTATCTTCTTCTTTGGTCCAAATTTTAGATGATGACATGGTTGTTGTACCTATGGCTTTAGTGGTTGTACCAAGGAGTTGAATGAATGAATGGATGGATGTTGGGTTGAAGAGTAGAGAGGTTGTGTGTGTAGGTTTGTAGAATAAAAGTAAAGGGGGGGGGGGGGGTGAAGGATAAGAATTGGGCATCAAATGTATTAATGGAATAGGACCACCTTGAAGTTGAAGGGATGGGCTTTCTTGTCATTTTTCATCAAATAATACTTCCAACAATTGCTAGACCTTTTTCCACAAATTCATACTTGTCCACAATTTTCAATTTGCAAATTCAATTAAAAAGTAAAATATTAAAAAAATATATATTATTTAACTAATTGAAAACATTTTTTTATAAAATATAGTTCTATATGTTTAAATATATATAGATTAAGGGGTGCGACGTATTCGCGCAGTGAGATAGTTTAACTGTGAAAGTCATCGTTCGAGAAAAAAAAAAGAGGAAAAATAGTATTCTAATTATTCTAAATATTGAGGTTGAGAGAAGAAATATTATTCTAATTACCCTCTACCTTCAATTATTCAAAGAAATTATATGGCCTAACAAATTTCACTATATATAGAACTATAAAGTAATATAAAGCAGCAAATTTTACTATTCAACTGAAAAATAACATCATCATTTCTTACCATTGCACTGAATTTGCATTTTATATTCTCAACGTTTTTTGACTAATATTTAGAGGTTATTAATTATATATTCTTAAATATTAAATTTATTCAAACGTAAAATATCATTATAAATTGTTAATAACTTTAAATTAAACCTAAAATCCAACATTGTATTTTATTTATTTTTTTAGTAATACTGATAATTGTTAATATTGAGAATGATAAATATATATTTCACAATAACCTGAAACGTAAAACACGATGATGAATACATATAACACAATGACCTGAAACGTAAGATACAATGGTGAATACATATAACACAATGATCTGAAACGTAAAACATAATGAAACTACATATTGCACAATGACTTGAACGTAATACACAATGAACATAATATTGTTTTTCTCAAATTAACTGAATGTCACATGTCAATTCCGAACGAAAGACAATGAATGTATTACAAAATGACTAAAACGAAATGATAAGTAAAAAAGACAAACGTTGAGCACAAAGATACAATGACGAACAAAAGACACAATGATGTAATTTTTGTTTTAATTCTTATCTTTAATATGAGTATCAATTGAAAAACACAATGACCAAAATCTATAGCACAATGCATAGAAAAACTCAATTAAAAAAATGAACAACCAAATAACACAATATAAAAAACTCACTATTTTTCTATATTTTTATTAACAATATGATATTCATATTAAAGATAAAAAACGTTTTTTATTATAATATATTTTTCAAATGTTGTATGAAAAATTTATGGACGTTTTAAAATGGTGGAGAAATTGACATGTGTTTTGCATGTGAAAAGAGAAAGTCATCATAAGTGGGTTATTACCTTAATGTCATTCTCATCAACGTTTATTCTTAAATTAATCCCCACAATCCAAATCTAAAATCAAGAAATTAAATTCTTTCTCACACTTCTTATTTATGTTGTATTTTGTATTTTAATCTTACCCTACAGATATTTACTTTTCTAATTTAAGGGTTTCAACAGGGAGAGCAATGACTCATGATTTGGTAATAAAACTTTTATATATCAATGAAGTTACATATTTCAAATATAGTTACATATATATCAGGCAGGGGAAAGTTAGCATACAAATGTAATTAACGTGCTAATTGTAAGAATTAAATAGAGTAATTATATATACATGTAAATTAATTGTGTAATTGCATCATAGAGTAATTATGTAATTACTCTATGATCATAAGGGCATGTGTAATGGGGCGACTAATAGGGGCGATGGGGGCTACAAAATTCAGGAACACCTCCCCCCAAGGCAATAATAGAGGCGATAAAAGGGGGGTGTTATTTGTCGCTTGCAAGATTTAAGAAAATGTTATTATTTTATTGTTATGTGTGTGTGTGACACACACACACATATGTGTGTGTATATATAGGGGAGAGATAATTTGAGAACCACTTGAGTTATTAGAACTTTGAGAACTCAATATGGACCACACATTTAATTAAATGAGTATGAAATATGTGGCTGAGAATAATTCTGATTAAAATATTAATCAGGAGAGAGAATAAGTATTTCTGATAATTACACAAGTTTAAATGTTAGTTACACATGTGTAATAGGTCGATTCGGTGTGTAAAAAATTACGGTAATTTTTTACACATTACTTACACTTACGTATTACACATGTGTAAAAAAATTCAAAAAAAAAGTTGTTAAGTTGAGTTCTTTCGAGTTCTTAAAACTCAAAGCGGTTCTTACAAGAAATCAAACATATATATATATATATATATATATATATATATATATATATATATATATATATGAGGCTACAACACCATTTCACCCATAAAACAAAATCCACCATTTACTGACGTGGCACCACATGTCACAAAACGTCTCATTTTGTAGCTCATCCATTACACATAGCCTAGGTACATAATTACTCTACTTGTATATATAATTACTCTATTTATTTCTCACAATTAGCACGTTAATTTTATTTATATTTAATAACTATAATACATATTATACCATAAACTTTTTTTAAACGACAATCTATTATACTCAAACTCTTACCCCCATAAATAATAACACTTGTCTGGCCCGCACCCTAAAGGTAATTATATCATTAAATTAAGTCAAATACCAATTATTGCATTATTTATTTTTTTTTATATGGATAATTCATGCATAGTGGAGCTACAAAATTAGGCAACAAGGGATGAGAACACCGCCCCTAGACGACAAAGGGGCAATAAATGGTGTGTGTGTGTTTGTGTGGGGGGGGGGGAATATTTTCGTTGCCTGGTTTGTTTATGATAATGATGATGTGGCAATCAACTATCAATTGGGGGGGGGGGTGATTTTTGAGCTACAACGCCGTCCTCCTTGGGCTACATATCACCCATTTTTTGCTACGTATCAAATCTCTCATTTTGTAGTTCCTTCACTGCACCTAACCTAATAATTATTATACTTTCTATACCAACTAGACATTATACATTACATCGTACATGACATCATTCTTATTATGCCTAATATAACTTTAGAATATTAATATTCTAGAAAACTCAATGTTAAAGTTATTTATATAAATACAGTTGCAAATTTGTGTTTTAATTGTTATACCTCGTGTTTCCTTTTTTGTATGTTATGGTTTCTTTCCATCTTTCTTACAATTCTTTTGGCTTTATTTCTTTTTTACTTTTTTATTTCTTTTTTATTTATTTTCATTCCTTTTTCATATGTTTTTTATTCCTTTTGTTATTTGTTTTGAGTTAACTTGTGTATCAACCTAACCAATTAACTAAACACATTATTTCTTTTTTAGTTTTGTTTTTTTTATTTTTTTAATAAACTTGCATATACCCTTAACCAAATTAGGTGGACACGCGGTACTTTTCTTTGCTTTATTTTTTGTATGGTATTCGTTGCAGCACGTAGGTTTAGACGTTACATAATTTAAAAAAATAAACTTGCATGTTTCGATACCCTATTGGTTACATTACAACTATAATTTTATGTACACGCTGCCCCTCATGTGTCTGGATTGGTTTATGTATAACGAAAGTGTGACAAAAAAGTTAGTTAATAGAAACACAATTAACTCAAAAACAAAAAATCACCTTTAAACATTATTATTTTGACTACTGATAAGACTTTATATAGGGGCTACTAATAATTTTGAAATCGACTTTTTTAACGTTTTTGTCACCGAAACTCTAATTCTAATTGGTCATTCCTTTTTTTTCAAGGTGCAAGGAAAAAAACAATTTTTACAATTGTATTTTACTAAACCATATTTTATTATATTTATATCCACAAAAGTTCCTTTCACGTGTCTTGTTTCTTATCTATAATTTCGTATGTTAAGAACTTAGACAAAATAATGATTTTGTGATTTATTTTAAGTTAAAAATAATTGATATAAGGTTATATTAAGATTAAGGCAATTATGGAATGGTATGGTGAGGCTGGCGATGCGCGACAATAAGAGCTATGCCTATGACATTATGAGTTTAAAACGGTAGCAACATGAGGCGTGATTGAAAGAAAAAAAACTAAAATTTATGTAATATCTGCGTTGTGAAACGAGAGAAGGAAGAAAGAAAAGTCGGCTACAATGTGGCATGGGGAAGAAAGATGGAGAAAGATAGTAAAAAGAGAAAAAAAAAACTTTTAGATTCTAATCCAATGTGTAATAGGAAAAAGCTATGTAGGCATTCATCATTACATATAGAGTGTAAATCTATAACTACACAAAGACATCAAATTCATGTGAAATGGCTTCATATTCTTTAGTACTATGTGTTTGGGATCATCTAATACATGAAAACTACGTAGGAGATCCATGCAACTAGATCATTGGACAAACGACAATGTAAACGTTAGTGTAGAAATTCCCTTCATTGCTGCGAAATAATACAACACATCTAGACTTCGATCATTGAAGAATTTGAATGACTGAGAAAACCTTTGAAATTGTGAGCATCATTAACACTATCCAAATACCACTGACGTGTTATGCAACTGTATGGTCCATTTAAGTCGACGACAGAAGAAAATGGTTAGATATTGACTGCATGATAGGCGAAAAATGGTCATATGGGCGTATGAAATGCAATTAAACGATTCATATAGTGTGTTTGACTACAAAGAAATAAACGATGTGATCACTAAGAACACCATATGACCCATATGAAAACTTGCACTGCCTGATTAACCTTGTTTAATTTGTAATTCATTTTCTCATTATTAGCATTCTCAGTTTTCAAAGCTTTAGTATTTTTCAACTTAATTGCCTTATAATTTAATCTCTTTAGCCCAAATTTCTTTAGCATTAAGGAATGATAACGACTTTAGTATTATGATTCTTTTACATCATCTCCAAGTCTGATAAACCCGAATCACTTATCATATCTTTCCTACTACTATTTATGTTGCACTTAACTATTTTCACACTGTCTATGTGTGTTTTAGACTTTAGTATTTGTATTTTAGTAATTTACTTTTAAATTTTATAACTTGTGTATAATGATCATTCATATTCATGTGTTCTAATTTTCTATTTACTATTACAACTATAGTCTTGAAAGTAGAAATTATTGAGCCTGAGGAGCTAATTAAGGATTAGATTATATTTAGGTGTATAATTAATGATAAAATAAAATATGAGGACCAAAATATCAAGAAAATTAAATGGTATTGCAAGTGAGTTTATGAAATGAATAATGAATAGTGTAGCTTTCCAATAGGGGCATACTCTACAAATACTATAAGCATTTGTCAATTAATGTTGATTGTTGGTATTCATAACATGGGTTGTGGTTCATGTTTAAACTTAAATATGTCCATTTACTCTCCTAGAAAGTGACATTACATTAAAATATCTTAACTAGTTAGGAAACCTTAGAAACAATCACAATTTTTCTCATAAAATAGAAGATAACGATATACATATATATAACATTCATCACACAAACAAACTTTACGCAAAGAACCACATAAACACTTGTATCGCTTGTGTATTTATATGATTCTCACAGTTCTCTACTTAAAACTGGTAACAAGGAGAAAAGATATGAAAAAAAAAACGAAAACAAACTGCTAAATTAAAATTGAAAATGTTATCAACAACTTGAAAGGCAGTTTAAAGAAAATCATTCTCAGAACATGGCTACTTCTAAAACACAAATTCCTTAGCTCTGTATATACACTAGTACCCGGAAACCTGGTTCTGGGCAGCACATTTGCATAATACACATTCCACAATCCCGAAAACACCCAAATCAAGAAAACCAAAAAACCCAAGTGATGCCAACATCTTTTTTTTTTTTTTTTTTCATATGACTTAGAAACATAGAACATTTGACCGAGGGTTTTATAGTCATCATCTGTGAACATAAAAGGTAAATTAATAGATGAAAAGATTAAAAACCATATGGTTACCGGGAAATAAACACTGACCTAGTATGAAGATCATGGCTTGAACATATGTTGAAGATGTAAACCTTTAACAGATTTTGAAGCAACTATGAGAAGATGATACATGTTATCTAGTGGGTGTTTACATCATTAACTATGTGAAAATGGAAAGTCCGTTTCCTTTTTTACTTTTTAAAGGGTATTATTGTAAAAGAGTGGCCCGCTCAGGGTTCATTAGCAGGAGATGTTGCATATCTTGGGGAAGGACATTGAAGACCGCCTGCAAATCTCCTTTAAGTTTATGGTAGGTTGCTTTGGATTGATCAACCGAGTTTTTATCTTGCTGCATGAAAAGAACATCATAAGATAAAAATTAGAAACAAGCATGGGCTTTTATGTTGAATTATTAAGTCAAGCATGTGGACTTCCAACATGTTAAAAACTGTTGAAATTTGTTCAACGGAGATATACACACAAAACCACTTTCACTAACATTTAAGATTACAAGAATCAATGAAAGTGGTAATAATGGTAAAATATCATAATCTACAACTTAATTATCAACCTAATATTGTAACATTTATTTCTACAAACATGTAATTATATTATCATTAACTGCAATGCAATGCAATCATTTATCTGTAACATGTCACAGAGTACTAGTGAACTAGACAACTATGTCTAATTCTTAACACAGGAAACAATTATGCAGCTGACAGTAGGATACAACTCTATGACTCATATGCCTAAAAGTATGCCTAACTATAATATAAAAGAAGAGAGAGAAAATGCCTAAGGCATGTGCCAAGTAATGATTTGATTAGGCATGTTTTAGGTATATATATCTACTCATCGGTTATATACAGCTTGCTTCTAACCAGAAACATTCAGGTGTTAAAACTTTTTATGCCATAAAAAGGTTAATCTGGTTGTCGATACTTGGTTATTATTTAATCTCTCTGTCCCAAAAAAATGCAGCACATAAGTAGTTTAATAAAAGTCCTACACTAATAATTAAACACTTATTATACCCTCAAAATGGTTCAAGACATGATAGACGCCGGAATCAAAACGTATGGCCCCAACTCCAAATATTATCAACGAGTTTTGTAGGCAATCAATATGCAACTTAAAAAATCAGAAAATAATGATGTAGGGATTATCTTTTTACTTGAATTTAGATTTTTATTATCTTTTATTATTTATTTAAAATTCAAGTTTCCTAATTTTTATCTTTATACGCAGTGGAAATGTGTACCGAGTAATAAAAAGTTAATTTCAGATTGATAGATGACCAAAAAAAGGTAACAATGCATGTTCTTAGAACAACCCAAAACAGAAAATGAACAAAGAAGAATAACAAAAATGCTTGCCTGCATTTCAGCATGAAGATGTCTTTCAATCGCATTAAACGTTTCAACGATTTCCAACTCAGAAGATTTGCTGATAAATTCTTTTATATCAGCATTCATTCTTGCTTGTCGCCACAATTTGCATTGTTCTTGCTCAGCCACAGCTCGTTTTCTTTCAAACCATGGCTTAAAGTTATGCCCTTTCATAAACCGCCTGAATTCATATCAAACTTCTTAATATCAGTTACGCGATACAATAAAAAAACAGCAAACAAAAGATACACCATATTGAAAGAGAGATTATTATTACCTGTAAAGATCTAGCCAATTAGATTTCATTCTCTTTGATAAGAATTTTCCCGGACCTCTAGTCGACAAACTTCCAAGAAACTCATCAGCATCAAAAGCATGCAAAGGGGGTGGGTCAACAAACGGAGATGACCCGACAGACGGTGTATTGGCCCTAAAATACGGGCCAAACGGGGCTAAAAAGTTAGTAGTAAGCTCCAAGAAATGACGACGCAATATCTCATTATTAACAACCGACATTGACTCTTCTACCCTTGGTGACAACCCTGCATCAACAAGTCGGTTTAAAATAGACGTGTCCGGTTTAGTAATTGGCACGTAACTGCTCCAAACAGCTTCTTTATGTTCTGTCATGAGACAAAGCGGACCCTCTCTCCTCAATTTCACAGCATTCATCAAATTTGAAGGTGAAAATTTCTTTAAGTTAAGCTGTGGAAAGCTAAAACCTTCGGGTCGGGTTGATATTCTACCGGTTGAAGCCCGTGAAGTGAAGGGGAGCCGGGTCGAGTTGAGTGTCGGGCTTCCAACCGACACTATGTTTGGAACTGTACGAAGCGATTTTAGGAAAAAAAGATTTGTAACGCCTAAAACCATTGGAGGGAAAATATCGCCTTCTTGGAGCGAGTTTAAACGAGCAAAATATGGGTCGTGTATGGTGAAATACGGTCTGAAATCAACACTAACGAAAAGTGGAGCAATTAAACTAACTAAACTAGCAACTGCTTCACAACATTGCGGCGGTGTCGGTGCTATAATTAGAATCGGCTCACCAACAAGTAATAACTCCCATAATAACCAAAGTTGTAACAAAATCCCTTTGAAAATCCCAAAAACATCTGAATCATGAAAAAGCCCATATGGGATTGACTGGTTTGTCGGCAGAAGCGGAGCCATTGAAGACGCTGACTCTTCAAATGCCACCTCACCATCAAAGGATAAGCTGTGTACAGGTGGCAGGTTGACTTTAAGCGTAGCATTACCAATAGGAAGCTCCATGAGTTGACCGGGTAAAGGTGAAGCCCATGTTGAAACAGAAGCAGCAATACAATCTAAAGCTTTCCTTCCAATGTCAAAATATAACGGACCCATAATTTGTAACAAAGGTTTAAATAAACTAGAATACGGACTGTGCGATAATATCACAACCGATTTCTGTTCACCCCCTCGTTTTAACCTTTCATCATGCCTCTGTCTGTTAAATACAAAACCATACAAGTACTTAGACTCATTTCCATCCTTCCTTTTCGGTACCTTTTCACCTGAGGAAACTTGTTCACCAACAAACCTCCCTCGTCTTTGTACTCTAAAGAAGAACATGCAGTCATGGATGCTCGATCGGTTATGGTGTTGGGAAACCGAATCAGGAAACGAACTGAAAGCAACATCAAGTTCCTCTTCGGGTGTAAGACAACCAGGCGGATAACACTCTTCAATAAGCTGACCCTGCTCAAGGTCAAACCTAATTATGCAAAACGCAACAATCCACTTTTGCATAGACTCAGGATCAACATCTGTATTGGACTCTGTCTTCGGCGAAAAAGATGGAGACCTGCTCATTTCCGGCTAACAATAGAAACCTATCTTAAATATTATCTATCAACTAACATGGAGATGTAACCAAGCGTTTGCATTCACCAGAAGCTATGCAATGCAGAAGCAATAACTTGAGAAATGCTGCTGCGTCAATTAGAGAAGATTCATAAATTACAACTTGAAAACAAAGATAATAAATCAAGGCACGGGATCGATAAACTCGTTAGAATAATTCTCTAGTCCATATTTATAGATCTAACCCTAACTTGGTGATTAAGACATCACCTGTAATTAGCAACAATAAACACCTGTTGAATTATTAGGGCTATGAATTGAACATCTAGTAAAGAAATGAAGTATATGAATCATAAGAGACTGAATCAAACAGGTGTGAAACCTAATTATGAAAATGCAAACAATTAATAGACTTGAAGTAGTAGTTTAGTTAAAAGGATTAGACTATCTATACAGATACATAATAATAATAATAATAATGCTGAAAACTAGACCTACCTAGAAATGAATGAAATTACAAATGATAATGCGAGATCAAATAAATAGTAAAGGATCGATTAAAGGTTGTGATTATTATTATTATTATTATTACCTGAATCGTAATCGGTGGTGTAATTAAGAGATAGAAGTAAGTTGCAGATCTGAGGTACTGCTAATGCTAATGGTGACGGTGTTCAATGTTTTGATTTTTGGCTGAGATTTTGAATGCTCAACAAGACGAACAATAACAAGATTTGGGGTTTCTTTTGCTTCAGTTAAGCCTCCACTGTTTATTCTATTACCACTGCTCGCTCGATGTGAAAAACACACGAAACCCGGTTTTACTTGCAGTAAATTTATTTACGTTACAAAACTATAAAAACCTTCATACTTCATCACTTTCCAACTAGTTTTATTAAATAAATAAAATAGTTATAATAACGTGTAAGTGAGTTCTCCTTAGGGCTGATCACAAGCCCAGCCAAGCCGAATGACTAAAATCGAAATGAGTTAAAATTAAATCGAGCAATTTTCAAGCATTATTTATTTATTTTTTCACCCTAAAAAGTTCAATGAGAAACAAGTTTGAAGGCTGTAAATAATATATTTTGTAAAGAAATTAATAGATGTTAGACAAACATGTAATATGTTGTGAATTTTAGGAGAAAGAAGTTCGAAGTGATATATAATTAACATGTAAACAAATTTCTAGTATTCTGAATACTTAAATCGAATTAATGAAACTATAATATTGACGAATAGGAAAAATTTTAAAAGGTTTAAAAAATTGTATGTATTTTATGTGTGTTGTCTATATATTTATATATTTGTTTATATATAATTATAATAAATTTACAATATTCGAGCCGAACCGACAGATCGGCTCCTTTACAGTCGAGCGAAAAAACGAGCGAGCATTTTCTGAGCAATTTTCGAGTGAGCGGCGAACGATTTGAACGACCCCTAGGTCTGTTTTTCAATATTTATTCTAGATGATCCCAACCTTGGGGCCAAGTGGTAGGAGACTTGGGTTCTTCAGTGGAGACCCAAGTTTGATCTCCGCGTGTGTCACTTTTGATGAATTATGACTATGAAGGATTTGAGCTAGGCATTGCGAGATTGTCAGTTCGAATCCTGAGCCCACTCGGGTTCTAGTCCCGCTGTGTGTTACGCTAAAGAGTTCTGCTCTTGTGGTGGCACGACAACTGCCAAGTGACGGCCGACGGTATGGTTTCCGGGGGAACGCTCAAGCCAACTCTGAAGCCAGCGTGTGTCCGGTTAAGCAACATAGTCTGGCCAGAGTGAGGCTACAGAACTATCAAGTTGACTTTAGATTTCACCAGGGTATCGACAGAGTCCTATAATAAAATTTTTACGGTTAATAAAAAAGTTCCATCTCAATTTAATCATGTTATGATTTTACCAAACAAATAATTTGATGTAAATCATTTAAGTCATTAATCTAATCATGTTCAAACAATATTATGCATATAAATTGTCAAAATCATTGGTTGAAATTTAGAGTTAAAAAGGCTTTTGAGGTCAGATTCATTGTTTCAATGAATTTGTTTGTGGCGGTAAAAATGGTGGATTGTGATGGATGGTGAAAATGACCCTCTTAAGCATTGTTCTCAAAACTAATCAAATCGGATAGTAAAACTAAACATCGTCTACAAAATCAACATAGTTAGGTACTCTTGAACCGTCTTTATTTATAATAAATTGATCTGGTCAAGTACTCTTGAATCGTCTTCATTTGAAAACAAGGGCCAATTAAACCGGACTAGTACTGCATTACTACCCTGGTAAAACATTTGACTAAACAAACAATACTTTATAAACATATATTTACAGTTTGTCCACCAAAATCAGCTAAACATTACAATTCCACTATCTAAAGTTAACATTTTGTTGTGAAAATCAGTCACCTCTCACGCTTCATAACAGTTATGCATCGACAGCCAAACGTTTTCCGATCATAACACGACAAATCGGGCATTTTTGACATTTTTCACCGCATATACTGCATACAGAGAGGCCATCAAAGTTAATATAGCAATTTAGAGATGACAAACTTATATCCTTTTACCATAATTAAAAAAAAGTACCTGCAAAGAATACGATGCCTGCAAGGGAGTAACACCGTGTTTATTTCTTTGTCGTAGCAAATCCTGCATAAGTTTTCATCCTGCAGTTTGCATATAAACATCAGATTATTATACGCACTAAATGAGTATGTTCAAAAGTCAAGATTCTAGATTCATAAAATCTCACATTTTGAAGTCTTTCATCGTCTTGCCGACTGGATTCCGTGATTTCCGCTTGCTTCTTCTTGGGAAACGTCTTTACACTTTCATGTGGATAAGTAGAAAACGTGTTGTATCTGCAATTCATATGTGAAATAAGTAGACAAAATGGCAAAATCGTAAATTCGTAATTAACTACAAAAATAGTAAATTAAACTTGCCTAGAAGACTCATTGCAGTTAATTCGTGTTTGTTCTCCCCGACTTCCAGTTGACCGCAAACCAAGCCTACATAGACACACGGTACAATATATAAACGGTGAAATAAAAACCAGGCTCTAGCCCATTTGACCCGTTTGAAATAAAACATAACTTGAGTCAACAAATTTATGAGTAAACGAGTCGGTTTACCTGGACCCATGCTGCAAAGAATCAAGGGTATCACGGGGTCTAGCAGCACGTCCAACGTATATTACCGTATCGGTCCTGGTATATAGTAAAATGACGATTTTCTCCCATAAATTAATTGCTGCACAAACTACTCCTAATCCTTGCACTAGAAATACGGGCGAGAATACAACAGGAAGAGGAATAAGTCTTGCAGCAGCAGGTTTACCCTGCAAGTCAACGTATTTATTAACTGTTTATTAACAATTAAATGGTTTATTTGCAATAAAAAAGTAAGTAAACTGAAATTTAAAAATACCTCCAAACGCATACACAGAAGGATTTGAAAACATATAATGAGAAATTTTATGAAACAGCCATACGTGCCTTGTAGACCACACATCGTATTCTCGGAGATATCCTCTGTGGACCGCACTATGCTACTATGAATCACTGGATTACACCACTTTGTACAAACTAGAAACACAAAACACTCTGCAATGCTGTAACGCATGAATATGTAACATGTTATAATAACTAGAGACGAAAAATTATTAAAAATTTAAAATATAAAGTAAACATGTTACCCGAAATAAATGAACAAGTTCCACCAGTCTAAAGAATTTGGTTCACCTGATAATTGGAAGTGATGAGAAAACAGAAACTAACACATCAAAAGTGATCTGACACGTTTAATATTTTGGACAGTCGTTTAAGGAGGATATTATATTACCGCATAGCTTTTTAAGAGTGAACACAGTACCGATACCAAAGAAAACCATAGAGATAGCTACCCAAAAATGCTGAAAATATAGAATAATCATTTAGCAGTAGTTGTTTCATCATGTTAATATTATAACGAGTTAAACTTACAGGAAGTGCCAGACATATTGCGTCACTCGAAATTTCATCATGTTCTGACAGTAAACCTTTGCACATTCTGCACATCATAAAATACATCAGAGTTCAAGGTGTTATTTATTTGTTTTACTTTTTAGATAAAAAGATAGATGACCTGAAATTGTCATAAAAAATAGCTGCTTCAAATGCCAACAATGGAAGAAAAACAATCTTCAAGCTTACTGCGCGAAACAAATTGTAAATTTTTTGAAATGTGAACATTCGAGATTAACGAAAACAAGTTTTGTATTATTAGATTTAATCAACATACAAAATGAATTCTGCAGAAAGACGTAAAGAAGCAGTTCAAATACAATAAGGAAAGGTACACGACGCGGCGCCACCTGTAAATATAAAACCGAGGTAATTAATTACCAATGTTATCCCCTTAAAAAATTTCAAAAGATAAAAATAATATCACACATAAAGTCCATGGAAAATGAACGGTCCACGTGAAGAAGACGTTCTTTGGGCAACAATTACATGAAATAAGAAAAGCGGGAAGAACACAACCCTGCATAATATATATAAACAATAACAAATTATTATTATTATTTCATTTTGTTTAAATTTATGTATCAACAGAGCATTCATAAGAATTAACATTTGATAAATCTTTTCTTGTTATATTATCCAGTTTACAAACTCATCAAATATTATATAATCATTCATAACATAACATAACATACCACCAAGAGTAAGATACAAGGTGATCGAGTTTGAGAACAAGTAAGAGTGTGAAACAGAAGAGTGAAGCATGAGCTGAGAAAGCCTGTGTGGAATCTAGGATTCTGTTCCTCCTCATGTTTTGCTTTCACCCTGACAACCAACAAAACCCTAAACTAAACTAAACTAAACTAAACTAAACTAAACTATTGATATACTTAATTAACAAGACACTGATTAGACGATGTATATTTCAATCTTACTTTTATTAGTTTATTTGAAAGTTGACACTCAAGTCTTTCTTTTTTAAAGTTTGTGACATTATTAAACGACTCTTAGAGCATTATGCTCTATTCATGTGATATAGGACAAGACCTTTTTTTTAAATGATATCGTTTTTTTTTGTCAGTGTCGGTTCTAACTAATGAATTGGCTGCGGACGGTTTCAACTTTTAACGTATTTGTTCCCCCGGTCTGCGACTAACAGAATCCTAACATCGTTAGTTACAGGTTGCCGGAAAAAACGTTTTTGGCCGGAAAACTCAACATTTTGTCCCAAACATCTTTGTGACTTTGTATCGGAGTTTTAAGAACATTTTTCTAGTAAAAGCTCCAATTATCGAGGTCGTCGGAACCCTAGAACCATCGTAAACGGTTGGTGGTGCTCAAGTGGTGGTGGTTGGTTGGTGGTGAGTCAATTGGTGGTGGTGGCGGTGTTCGGGTGGTGAGTCATAATAATGGAGACTGTTTCACATAATAATGTGAAACAGTCTCCATGTGAATGCCATAATGTTAACTTTGCAGTCTTGGTTTGGCATCATGTATAAATCCAAAGTAAAAGGGGTATTCAAAGTTAACATTTGTTAGGTATGCAAGTTATAGGGGTTAGTTTGGTAACTTTGGTTTGTTAAAACACTAACCAGGTTAACTTGGTTTGTTAAAAAACTAACTAGGTTAACTTGGTTTGTTAAAACTAACGCCGGTTAACGGGGTTTACTCCTAATCCGCTATTGGGAATGTCAGATTAGGAGTTGTCAGGTAAGCCGCCTTTCAGAATGACGGATTACATTTTCCATTTCCTCCTAAACCGCCATTTGGGATGGCGGATTAATCATTTTCCTTTCTTTTTTCCCACCCAAATATCCTAATATTATTTCTAAAATACACAAGTTTGAAAAAAATTTCATTAATAATATCAGGTTGACCTATTTAACCCGTTTAGTTATATATGTGGACTCGCCAACTTGTTTAACATGTTTGCAACTTGAATACAACCCGTTTGTCTCATTTAGACAGATGAGCTACAAGCATCATGTTTGGGTCGTACAATTCTGAAAGTCCGGGTTAGGCTATTTGACATGAATAAAATATACGAGGCGTTTTCAATTTCAAAGAATCAACCCGCCAAACCACCAATATGCCACGGTCGACACTCGTGTTTCGTTGAGGGTCACAATATTCAACCAAGCCACTCTACATCTTAAGCTCCTAAACTATCTCCTAACCGTTGATGGCTCATAAATTATGTAAACATTAGATAAAATCCGTTTATATATCTCAAATGCTGACAACTGAGCAACCAAAATTGTTATAAACATGTATTTACTCTCTGCAACAATATAAGCAATCTTATACGGATCAACCAAACATGTAATCATTAGTCTATGCACACATAGGATTATAGCTAGTGTGAGGGCTAACATGACAGTTTCTACACTATAAAGTAAACCTTTTTCTTTCGGAACTATAGTCACCTAGGTAATAAAAGCTATACATCATATACAGGCAAGCGTTCTTCGATGATAACACGACATATAGGGCATTTTTTACATCTTTCACTGCAAATACTGCAAATAGGGAGGGAATCAAAGTTACTACAACAATTTAGAGTTGGCAGATATATCTTTTTACCATAATAATATACAAACAAAAAAACAAGTAGTACCTGCAAAGGATATGATGCCTACACGGGAGTAACACCGTGTTTATATCCCTTTCGAAGCAAATCCTACATAATATTTTATCCTGAAGTTTGCATATTAAGATCAGACTATAACAACTCAGGAGGTTAATTCAAAACAACAGTATCAAGATTCATATAATCTTACATTTTGAAGTCTTTCAAAATTTTGCTGACTGGATATTGTGATTTCTGTTTGCTCATTAAGAGCTACTTGAAGTCTCCAAACCTTAAAAGAGTAAATTAATAATCAAGTTAGTTTTACTTTCCAACTTGGTAAACTGAATATGCAAAACGTACCTCCTCGGTTAGATCCTTCTTGGGCAATCTCTTTACTACCTCAGGTGGATAACCAGAAAACGTGTTGTATCTGAAATTCCCATGCAAAATAAGTAGAGAGAATGGAAGACTTGTAACTAACCACCAAAATAAAGAAAATGAACTTGCCCAGAAGACCCGTTGTAGTAAATCCGTGCTTGTTCTTCCCGGCTTCCTTCCTCAGTTGACCACCAACCAAGCAGCCTACATAGTACACACAATAACAGTACAAATTAAGAACGTTGAGGTGACAAAATGGGCAGGTCAAGCGGATCAACAGAAAGGGTCAAAACGGGCCAACAAACTTATGAGTAAAGGGGTCAGTTTACCTGGAACCATGTTGCAAAAAACCAAAGGAATCACGGGCTCTAGCAGCATATGTGAAGTATATTCCTGTACCGGCACCGGTACGTAACAAAGTGACAATATTCTCAATTAAATTAGATGCTGCAAAAAGTACTCCTAATCCTTGCACTAAAAATATAGGAGAGAAGACGACAGGAAGAGGGATAAATCTAGCAGCAGCAGGTTTACCCTGCAAGTCAACGTATTAATTGATAGTTAAAATGGTTTATTTGCTATAGATAATAAGTAAACTGAAATTAAATTTACCTCCAAGCGCATACAAAGGAGGATTTGAAAACAGATAATGGAGATTTTTATAAGATGGCCACCTGCGTCTTGTGGACCACACATCCTATCCTCAGACGTATCCTCTGTTGACCCCGCTAAACCACCGTTCAAACCAAGATATCTAATAGCTGTGGGTGATGAGCTTGCTACTGGTATTTGAGAATTTCTATGAATCACTGGATTAGACCACTTTGTACAAACAAGAAACGCAAAGCACTCTGCAATTCTGTAATGCTTGAACTTGTAACATGTTAGAATAGCTAAAACATATTAGATGCAAAGGTGGAAAATATTTAAAAAACTATACCCAAAATTTATGAGCAAGTCCCACCAGCCTAAAGAACTTATGTCACCTGATAGCTTTAAAAGGGTGAACAAGGTAGCAGCAACAAAGAAAACCATGGAGATAGCAACCCAAAAATGCTGTAAACAAAGAACAATCATTTAGCAGTAGTTTCATTCATCATAAGCCAGTGAGCAGATAAATGAAGATAAATCTCTTCAAAATCAAATATCTGAAAAAAGTGCATCGTGTTTATATTTTAATGAGCTATACTCACAGGAAGTGTCTCCCATATCGCCTCATCACTCAACAGATCATCATCTACCGGTAGTAAAGCTTTGCACATTCTGCACATCACAAAATTAGATAGTTGTGAGCCAGTAAACCAGAGTGATTAAAAAAAGGTAAAAGAAAGATGACCTGAAATTGTCAACAAGAATAGCTACTTCGAGTGCCAACAATGGAAGAAAGACAATCTTCAAGCTTACAGTGGGAGTTCTCTTAACTGTGCGATACAAATTGAAATGATTTCAGAAATATGAACACGCGGGATTAAAGAAAACAACTTGGTATCAATAAATCACTATACCATGTGCACTCTCCAGAAAGACACAAAGAAGCAGTTCAAATGCAATAAGCAAAGGTGTGGCAACAATCGCATGAAATGGTGCCACCTGTGCAAAAGGAAACATTATTATTCACCTGATTCACATATTTCCCAAGTTATCCCCTAACGTTTCATAAAAATAATAATTATAAAACAATATGGCACAAGAAAATATCACACATGACGGCCATGGGAAACCGACGGTCCAGGTAAAGAAAACATTCCTCGAGCAACAACTGCATGAAACAAGAAAAGCGGGAGGAATATGATCCTGCATAATAAAAACACAGCAATTAACATAATACCATATTGTAATTGATTAAATGCATTTCAATGTTTCTAATGTTAGAATTAGAAGAGTGAAAATTTCATTCTAAGTATCAACAGAGTATTCATAACTAAAATATTGCCTTTGAGAGTACTGTAAACGAACCAGCCATTCAGCAAACCGTACGTGAACCGTTTCGGCATGACGTTTGTTCGTTCGTTTAATAAATGAACGAACACGAACAAGAAATTTTGTTCGTTTAGTTAAGCGAACGAACATGAACAGAGGTTGTGCTCGTTCATTTGTGTTCGTGAACGTTCGGTAGTGTGTTCATTTATGTTCGTTTGTTTATGTTCATTTGTCAAAGTTTTGTTTTATATTTTTAATTCTTTACAATATTTTATTTGTAATAACTTACCTAACATTTAAATTTTATACTTTTATTGTTTATGTTCAGTTAATTTCGATAATGGTTTATTTTATAAAGTCTCGCTTCATCTAACAACAAGTATAACTAATTCGTTGACAATAAGAGAATAAAACCGCCGATTGGGGATGATTATGTTTATGATTATTATTATTATCTCAAGTTCTTAACTTTATATTTAAATAATAAGGTGATTATGTCTAATGTTTTGGATTAAGAATGTTGCTTTTTTGTTCTTAAACAATACATATTCATTTGTGTTAATGAACCGTACATGAAGAAGTTCAATTCCTTAACGAACAAGAGTTTCCGTTTGTGATGCAGCCGTAAAACGATAACGAAGATCGAATCACGTTGATTCTAAGAATACCCGTGATGAACTTCTCAAAAACCCCCAAATCCCACCCAAAGGTCAAGGAAAATGAAGAGAAAAATAATTATTGATAATATTCAAGTCCGTCCATCCATCTTACATCAACGCCATATTAATAGACTTTCTAATACGAAATGGGCCCAAAAAAGGCCATGGGCCAAACACAAACCCAAAATAAAAAAGATAAAAATTGACAAAAAAACACAAAAAGGCCCATAACCTTATTTAGAAGGCGTTTTTGGGCTTCGGAGGCGGTTTGCCACAATGTGCTCCTCGTCTCAAGCTTCGATTTGAGGCTTGAAACGGAGCTTCGTGGGCCAAGTTATGCTCATTTTCATAGGCCACCTTTGGAAGCACGAACGATTATGAGCCTCCAAATATAAATATAACATGACACGTTCTTCAATACTTGGGCCTCCATCATTTTGGTTAGCGCTCATGAATTATCATCCAATTAATAAACTCATCAAACCCTAAGTATTACCCCCCAAAACAGAGCAAATTAGAACAAATAACAGCATATTAAACAGAGATCATGTAACATATGATAATAATAAGTAACATAAATGAATTAAAGAATAATAAACATACCGCCAGGAGTAAAATACGATGTGATCGAGCTTGAGAACGAGTAAGAGGGTGAAGCAGAAGAGTAAAGTGTGAGCTGCGAATGCTTGTGATGAATTTGCGATTCGGTTCCACCTCATTTCTTTCTTTCTATCAATTTATATTAATAAGCAGATGATACGAAACCCTAATTAACTTATTTGCACATCGTAATGCTTGCTGCAAAATATCAAATTTTGTTGTTGAAGCCAATAATTTATGATATTTTCATTTCATGTTTTGTGAGTGTGAGGAGTTGGTTGTTTGTTTGTTTGTTTGTTTGTATATAGGTGGGTGGAGCAGGGGTTAAAGACAGATATTTATGATGAATGATACAAAATACACCCATAATACATTTTTTTTAACGGCCAACTAAGTAACGTCGGTACTCTGTACTCGGCCCCCATTGGTTAAAGGTAGCCCGAGCCGGCCACTAGTCCGGACAGACGGAGCCCCTAGCGGTCCGTCTATTGAGGGATTCACCGGATAAAACCCGACCCCCACGCCCGCCAAACGGCACGACAGTGAGGAGCCGGTAAAACCTGGTGAGATCAGGACTCGAACCCTGACAAGCCAGGGTCATCCCTCATATCTCCCATATAAATTGGTGATATTGAGGTTTGAACCTCCTACCTCTCACTTATAAAATGAGTGCTCTACCACACCCAAAATACATCTATAGAAAGTAGAAAACGGCTTTTGTTAAAATGCATATTAAAAAAAAAATCATATCGTGTAACAAAGTGAAGTGTTTTAGCCTTTTAGGGTGTTAATCGGGTCATGTTTGTAGATTAATTTGATACAAACATGACTTGTTTGACCTGAAAGTTTCTTAAATTATTTATTATCTATTATAACATATTAATACTTTAAAATTATACTTCCTCCGTCCCATTATAAGTGTCCTAGTTTGATTTTTCAAGTCTTTCTTTTGCAACCTTGACCGTAAATATTTTTGTTCGTGTCATATAATACTTGATGAAAATTATATCCAATGTAAAATACATTTAAAACTCAATCTATTCATATATTTTACATCAAGTATTATATAACACAAACAAAAATATTATCAGTTAAAATTAAATAAAAAAGATTTAAAATATCAAACTATGACACTTACAATAGGACGGATGGAGTACTTTTATAGTAAAAACATGTAATATGTATAAAGTTGTTACGTTTTGATTATGATATCTTTATGTAAATTGTTTTTCTTTTAAATTTGGGCTAAAACACTCGATCAATTTAATTTGCTACAAAAAAAAAATAATAAATTATATTAAAAAATAAATGAAGCTAACCGATTTTAGTGAAATTCTCATACATTTTTACGGTTTTTGAGGATTGGATGGTTCTTTAGTGGGCGCTAAAAATAAAATCCTATAAATAGAAAAATTATAGCTTAGCAATTGCTAATTTGGGGCTCAAGAATTATTAAATGCTAACAAAATCTAATAGCTAGTTTATGAAGAATAATATTGGCTAGCAATAAGTCTAATTTAGGCTCAATAATTAACAAAACACCCAATATATGGCTAAATTATGAATTAGTGTTAAACTGAGTGCATCAAGAAATTGAAAGAAAAATTATATAAAAATAAAACATACCTTAGTGGTCAACGATGCCCTATTGGTGGAGTCGACTGTGGCTAATGGTGATTGACGGTTGTGGACTAGGTGGTCGATTACTTGACTTTTCCGTCGCTTGTCACTACTTTGTATCTTATTTATTTATTTGTTATTCTTTTTTATCAAGTCCGCCCTTTTATGACAAAAATACAGTTTTCAGATTGGGACACGTGGTTTTCAAATAAATGGTTTGATTTTTTTTCCTGAGAATAATACATGAATATGTGTAGGTGAATCAGTGTCTTGTTAGCGATTCAAATTCCTGTTAAAAAGAAAAGAAAGAAACAAGGAAACCAGAATTAAAGTCATAGAACTAGGGATGAGCATTTTGTCCAAATACCCGTACACGTACCTGTATCCGTACCGATTTAGCTTATTCGGTACGGGTTTTGGTACTCATTTTTGTTAAATTTTGGTACAGGTACAATCGGGTACATGTACGGGTACGGGTACGGGTACATTTGGTATTTTTTACGTGTGTTTGAACTTACAATTAACCAAAATCAAATCGTTTAGATCATTATTTGGAGTTAAGTTTTATCTCATTCGACTCGTATCTTCCTTCTGATTAATAGCCCTAAAAAGTTAGTTTGAAATTCGGAAAAAAGTATAACGTCGTTAAGTCCTTTTTAAAGAGAGACCATTGGAGGCCAACTTTTTTTGAATTGGGACCGCCAGTGACGATAAAATGAATATGGATTATTATCGGCCAATACCATTCAATAGAGATTATTAAAATCCAATGATCCTATTTAATATATAAAAGACAAAATGGCAAAACTCGTCCTTTATGTTTTTACGTTTTTTCATTAGTTGTCCTTTAGCAAACTTAATGATATAAAACATCTTTTACGTTCAAAAAAGCCTTGCACGATTCGTCATTTTTATTAACGAGTGTTAGTTTTTCTCGTTAAATCCAGTCATGTGCATCTCATGTGAGGGCAATTTAGTCTTTTTACCCTCTCGGGGATTTAACTTAAAATTTTGGTCTAAAACTAAAATAATCTCTCTCTCTCTCTCTCTCTGAACCACCACCACTAACCTTCGCCGGAGACATAGCCAATCGCCACCACCACACCCATCTCCTCCTCCGGCCTCTACGCAATAACAAAACCATCTTCAACTCAATAGCAAAATAATATTCAACTCAACCCCACACCCATCGTCTCCTCCACCTCTACGCAACCACCATCTCTAACATCCACAGGCGCTACCATCTTCAACCTCCATCGCAGCCACCATCTACAACCTCCGTTAGCCGCCGTCTTCCCCCTCCACCACCGCCGCACTAATCATGGCTGTCGGAAACCTAATCACGGTGTCAAAACACAAAACCCTAGATCTTGATTAAAGAAAAAGAACAGAAAGAGAGAGACGATTATTCCGACGCGATATCTGGCAATGGCGGCGGGATGACGTGATTCAGTTGTCTTCTCCAACAACGAGGAAAGAGAAGGGCCACGAATCTGATGCAATAGAAAATTCCGAGCACTAAGGAAAGATTCCGACAGATGGTGGTGGTGATGCTTGTTTTGCTAGGATTAGGGCTTCATAAGACCAAAGATGATGCTGATAGTGGTCTGGGGTCAGGTGGAGACAGTCCCAAGTGAAGGTTATGTTCAAAGGCGGTGAGTTTTTTTGTTGGTGGTCAATGGTGACTTCCAATTTGGTTGCCTGGGATTTCATGAAGTTTAAGAGCAAGAGAGAGAGAGAAACGCTGAAACAAATATTATTAAACAAATATGCAAAATTACAAAAATACCCTCGTGTGACTTGCACATGACTAGACTTAACGAGAAAAACTAACTGGGTTAGGGCCAAATGACATAACGTGATAAGATTTTTAAACATAAAGGATCTTTTATGGCATTCATCTTTCTAAAGGACAACAATTGAAAATTGATGCAAACATAAAGGACGAGTTTTGCCATTTTATCTATATAAAATAAATTCTCCAACCATATAATTATTGAACATGTACCGAACGTTTCTTCGAAATTAAATAATATAACATCCAAGACTCGAACCAACAAACAAATCACTTAAAGTAAGCGACGTAATTAGGGTTCTTCAATACTATCTTATCATTAAATCGACGTCCAATTTGGTACCAGTACTAATTTGTACCCGTCACGTACTTGTGAAAGTACCGATACCCTAACTAATTTAGGTTGTTTGTTACTGGTACCGGAACCTATTTCAAGATCGTCGAAGATTTAGAAATAAAAAGGCAAAGTGGTACAAAACAGGTACTGTACCGAAATACCCGTACCAATACTCGTACCCGTACCATACCGAAAATTTGGTACGAGTATTGGTACGTGTTTTTATTGATTTTTGGTACGAGTACAATCAGGTACAGGTATGGGTACGAATACAGGTACTGTAGGTCCCGAAACCGGATCAAACAACAAAACAACCTAAGATACTAGTTGTTCTTGGATAAACCTCACAACTAGTTGACGGAAACAACTAGTTGGACCGAGATCTCGGATCTTGTATGTGTGTAGGAGAAAACCGAACTTGGAAGGAAGAAAGGTGTTGAGAGAGTTTGTAAGGACTTAGACAATATTATGCAAAAGGGTTGTTATGATGTATGCCATACACACCCAATATAAGATGTGTGTATTGTCATACACCTATCTCATTAACAAATGCCCAATGGGCTTCAAGTACAAGAGGCCTCGGGCCCAAAACTTACAACCGTAAACGAAACATAAACGTAAACTAACGATTACAAATACGAAAGACTTAAATAAACAAAACCGGGCCTTACAATCTCCCTCTAGTCTTTTGGTATTTGTCTTATTTCCTTCTCACCACTCGCATTCGGACTCATAGTCGAATACATCGTCTAGATCTTCTTCAGATGGTTGTTTAACAAGTAATCTGGCAAACTTGTTGAACTTTCCAACGATGGCGTCCGTGTTGTCACGACGAACATCTTCGACTGTACGGAGGGGTGACTCTATTAGCTTCTTGAGGTCCCGGGGTACAAGTTCTGCCAGTTCGTGCTCATCAAAGAAAGTGAGCTTGTGACTGCGAGTGTAATGCATGATGACATCACCGAATTTGTTGTTGGCTTTGACGATGTTTGCATGCTTCCCAATATGCTCATGCTGTAGTATTTGATTCCTCTTCTAGACCGACTTCTAGCAGAAGCAGCAACAGGAGCGACATCATACTTGTCAACAATTGGCTCAACATTCTCCCAGTTGGTGGTGTGTCGGGTTCGGGCGAATAGTTGATGTCGTCATCTTCATCTTAATTTTCTTCACCGGCTTTCTAAACTGAAGGAACGGTACTTGCAAAAGAACAAACGTTAAATAAAAAGGCGAGCTCGGCCTTTACCGCAGCTTCCGTTTCCCTCGTTTTCTCAGCCTCCTTTGACAGCTCAACATCAGCCGTCTTATTTTCAGTGGCATCACCACTACCACTACCACTTCCACTACCACCACCATTTCCATCATCGTTTCCACCATCACAAGGTTAATCATAACTATCGTGCTCGTGATTATCATCCTCGTCATCATTTCCCTCATCATCATCCTCGTCATCACCATCATCACCACAGCCTTGTTGCAACAAAGAGACTTGATTAACAAAAGTTATTTACAAAAATGACTCAAGACTAGAAAATTTTCTAAGTATAAAGTATTCCAATTGATAGAAAAATGTCTAAGTATAAAGTATTCTAACGAGATGAATTTTGAAGAAAATTTTAAGTTAAAAGTATTCTATTCAAAGCATTTGAATACAACTCCTTTTGAGTACAAATTACTTATCATTTTGAAGATCATTATATTTGAGGGCAAATGAATTAGATTACTTTGAACTTAGAATTTTCACAAGTCCATTTGAATATTTAGATTACTTTCCACTTAAATAAACTTTCACATAAACCCATACACATTCCAATAAAATAGACTACATTATACTTAGCCAATTTTCACAAGATCTTTATACTTAGCCAATTTTCACATGTTCTCCAATTATACTCAACCGAAAACACATCTTGATCTAACTCGAATACACAGTCCACAATACACATCCAAGGATCCATGAACTTAAATCACAAAACAAGTCAATTACACTTAAAAAACTTTGTGTAGTTGAATACATACTAGCACACATAGACTCGATTACAATTTATTTATTTATTTATTTATTTATTTTAAATGGATTACACTTGAACTCGAATACAATACACTTCGTAGAATACACAGGAACTCAAATACAAATACACTGCAACTCGACTCGATTACAAAGTGAACACTTAGACTCGATTACAATTAAAGAAAACTAGAACTCGATTACAAAAAAAAACCTCAGACTCGATTACACTAAACAAAAAAAAACGGTCAATTCGATTACAAATAAAAACCATAGAACTCAGACTCGATTACAAATTTTGATGAACAGTCAACTCGAATACAATTTTGATGAACAGTTAAACTCGATTACAAGTTAAGACACAGGCTCGAATACAATTGACTTCAAATACCCAGAGTCGATTACAACCTTAAACACTGACTCGATTACTTTTTGAACATAGGCAACTCGATTACAAATAACTTAGTGCATCTGCTGCCGATTTCAGTTCACCAATCCACCCCGTAGTCGATTACAATTGTAATTGCTTACAATTTTAATCGATTACAATTGAATTCGATCACAATTGTAATCGATTACAATTGAATTCGATTACAATTGTATTTGATTATAATTGTAATCGAACACAATTCCTTAAGATCTGAAGACTAAACGTGGATTGTAATCGACTATAGAAAGTAATCGAACCAGACGTGATCGATTATATGGATTGTGATCGAAATCCGAAGGTAATCGAACTCCCACTGTAAACAATATTAGCAGATCTGTGTATGTGTGTTTGAGAGTGAAACCCGGTTTAGGGTTTGATGGGTTAGGGGCGGCGATGGGGTAAGAGAGAAGAGAAGAGAGAGGGAGATAAGGAAGATAGGGTTTAAAAGAAAAATAATAATTTATGAACCCTTTTATAGTGTCAACCCATTTCATGATATGGTCAAAATAACCCGAGTTTTTAAACAATTTTCACTCCCGGCCCCGATCTCTGAATATCTTTTCAATTTTAAAAACCCATATAATGTTCACCCACTGAATCCAAGCACATCAAATATATACAAGATATAATTTTGTCGGGTCTAGACTTAACAAACTTTGCATGGAAGACCCGCTGTTAGTATAAACTCATTTTTTTTACAAGACACCTAAAAAAACAAAGTTTTAAACAAAAATTAAAAAATAGAATAAAAATTAAGATTTAAAATAAATAAAATGAAAAGAGAAACTTTTATACATACAAAAGATTTAGACAAAACTTAAACTAAGTTTAAAACAAAATGATTTAAAAGAATAAAAACAAATATAAAAGTTAAAGAAATTTTAAATTAAACTAATGTTAATATGTAAATAAAAATTAAAAAGAAAAACTTGAATGAGAACTAAAATTTTGAAGTTTAAAACAAAAAGAAAAAATTATATGATATTAATTATATTAATTAATTTACAAAATTCTATTATACTTGTTTTTATGAGAAAGATCGCGACATGGAATCATATTGTCTATAGCGTCCTAGATACACTTCTATTTGGGTATTATTATGCCAAGAACCCAAAGTCGATTGTAGATATGTTGGTTCATTATAAACTTAACAAGTATTTTGATTTCATTGTGATACGTTAAGGTATAGTTAGGCACATTACTTGTGTGGTCCCCTGTTAATTCAACATGTTACATACTCCATCATACCTCAGGCATACTTTGTGTTCATCGGTATCACCCCGAATTGACTCCGACCCCCTAATGATTGATCAAAACATTTTGAGCTTCATAGACTTTTTGCGAACTTTTCTTTCAAACAATATGTAAAGGTTGAACCATGGACTTATTAGCCTTGTTGACTTATGCCTTCATATAAAGTGTTTAGGACTTACTTGTTTGCCCCACGTTACGTGGTTCTAATATACCCCTTTTTGTTTGATAAAATAATCAACATTTTTGTTGTTGATTTTTGAATACTTTTTTGAGCATTTTGCAGTTTTTCTGCTTTTTCAATAATTTTTTTTATGTTTTTCAATATTTGAAGCTAAAGCAAGAAATAATTTTCATTGTGACCAATCACTAACGGGCTCGTGTATGACTGACTATTAGGATTTTTGCCTTCATTAATATGACTTATTTGGAGTCGGCAACCGCTTCATAAGAGTGTAACCACTAGCATAGGCAGATATTTAAGTTTATATCACTATGATACTTACTCATTTGTCAAGCCTATCTGCACATCAAGCAATGATCTTGTTGGCTTTTGATATACTCTTTTCATGTGCTAGGATCACCTTAGACAATTTTCTATCATTTTCCAAAGGTCGGATCAATTTTCTCAAAATTTTCTTTTATTTTAATTTTATCCGACCCCCTCTAAACAGGAGCTCTCTTTAAACAAGAGATTATACTTTTCAAACTTTTTCAGAATTTCTTAAACAAAATAAATAATATAAAATATTTTTGGAAAGTCAAGTGACTAAATTTTTGTTTTTCTTAACACAGGTAAAATCTTTTTGGTGAGTTAAATTTAACTCATTTTCTGTTTTTCTTAAAGCAAAAAGTGAAAATATTGAACCATGGACTTTTCTTTCAAACAATATGTAAAGGTTGAACCATGGACTTATTAGCCTTGTTGACTTATGCCTTCATATAAAGTGTTTAGGACTTACTTGTTTGCCCCACGTTACGTGGTTCTAATATACCCCTTTTTGTTTGATAAAATAATCAACATTTTTGTTGTTGATTTTTGAATACTTTTTTGAGCATTTTGCAGTTTTTCTGCTTTTTCAATAATTTTTTTTATGTTTTTCAATATTTGAAGCTAAAGCAAGAAATAATTTTCATTGTGACCAATCACTAACGGGCTCGTGTATGACTGACTATTAGGATTTTTGCCTTCATTAATATGACTTATTTGGAGTCGGCAACCGCTTCATAAGAGTGTAACCACTAGCATAGGCAGATATTTAAGTTTATATCACTATGATACTTACTCATTTGTCAAGCCTATCTGCACATCAAGCAATGATCTTGTTGGCTTTTGATATACTCTTTTCATGTGCTAGGATCACCTTAGACAATTTTCTATCATTTTCCAAAGGTCGGATCAATTTTCTCAAAATTTTCTTTTATTTTAATTTTATCCGACCCCCTCTAAACAGGAGCTCTCTTTAAACAAAAGATTATACTTTTCAAACTTTTTCAGAATTTCTTAAACAAAATAAATAATATAAAATATTTTTGGAAAGTCAAGTGACTAAATTTTTGTTTTTCTTAACACAGGTAAAATCTTTTTGGTGAGTTAAATTTAACTCATTTTCTGTTTTTCTTAAAGCAAAAAGTGAAAATATTTTTGGTGAGTTAAACTTAACTCATTTCCCCCCTCTAAAATTGTGACATATTTGAAAAACATTTACAAATTTTTATATACAAAAAGATAAAAGATATTAAGATAAAAAAAACTAATTTAGAAATAAAATGAAATGAAAATTAAAAAGAAAAAGAAAATTAAAAAAAATAAAAATAAAACAAAAGTTTCAAATTTTATTTATTTTTTAAATAAATTTGAAAATAAAAGTTGAAAATTTAAAATAAAAGAAAATTTTAAGCTAAACTAAAAAGGAAACTAAATTAAAAAGAACTTAGATAAAAAAAAAAATTTTAAATAAAAATAAAATGAAATAAAACAAAATAAAATTAAAATAATTTTAAAATAAAAATAAAGAAAAATAAAAATTAAAGCTTAGTTTTGTACAAAAGAGATCATGCCAAGTGACTCTACGAGAAACAAAAATCTGGCACGATCAAAGGCTTTAGTAAACATGTCTTCATAGTTGTCATCAGTATCGACCCGTTCAGTTAAGACAAGCTTTCGATCAAAACAGCAAAAGAAACGTAATGTTCCCACCCATATCACCAGCAAAAGAACCGTATCCACCATCGAAATGTTTAATGTCAAACAACAAGGATTCGTCTCCTGACATGTGTCTGGTACAACCACTATCCAAGCACCAAATACTATTTACAGAACGTCTTGACTGACCCTACACATTAGCAGTTTAATTAGATACAGGTTCCCGAGACTTAGTTGTCTCGGGAGGGTCAACCACAAGATTGTCAAATGTCCTTTTCTCGTTGTTGTTTATGAAGTTGTGGGACGTGTCAGAATCAGAAGAACAGTCTTTAGGATTCCATGCACGAGCAGGCTTCTTGTTTTTAACAGATTTTCGAGACTGTCTCCTTCTTGGTTTCAAAACGAAATCCTCGGATTTTTCAATCTTTGGATTTCTTTTATGCTTTCTTTTAGATGAATTCTCAGACTTTTCAGTCTTTGAATTCCTTTTTGCTCTCTCCTTTTTGGTTATCCAAAAAAGAGGTTTGCCATTTCTTTTATTTTTGGATCTCACGTCCATTTCACTGGCAGAACTGTCAGGTTGATCATTTCTATTCCTTGAGCTTGGTTTAGCTCTGGATCTGAATTAATTAAACCGACTGTTCGTTTTCCTTTTCATATCATGCCAGTTCTTGGAATGTCTTGCAAGGTGAGAAGGGTTACCACACACAAAACACAACTTTCTTCTATCTTTCCTATAGAAACCTTCAGAATGATAATACATGGGTTGTGGCGAATAAGGAGATGGTTGTACGGGAACAAACAAGCTGTCAGATCTATGACCCCGATCATCAAAAAACATTTGTATAGAAAGAGTTCACATAATCTTATGAATAATAACCATAGTAGCTATGATCAAATTGATTGTATAGTTGAGGTTGATAATATTGATTTGTGGATTGATAAAAATTGTTTCTATGAGGTGGCACATATTTACCAGATGTACTTGCCTTTTCCTTTTCAAAACGATTTTCATTAATTTTAGTCTCCTCGAATTTACAATATTTTGACGAGCAGCTGGGTAGGTTAGTATTCACAGAAACCGTTTCATGCACAGTTCTATCAATAATGGTTTCATCAAAAATAGTTTCACAATCACTACCGGAAATAGAAACATCATTTTCAAGAGTCGTGCCAACATGAACACTCTTATCAAATACACTATTGTTCAAAATGTTTTTGGAATCAACATTATTACAGACAGGGTTGACAATAGATGAATCAAAAAGTAAGTTTTTATCTCCACAACCCTTTTTTGTTTCCACACACTCCTTTTCTTCTACACAACCCGCTACAGAAGATGAATCACTATTAGGATTAACTGAAGAATTGGCTGAAATAACAATCTTGGGTGCTGCAGGAACAATTGTCTTTGATATGGGTACATGACCAATACCATAGACCATTTCTTCCTCAGGAGGAGAGTTAAATTCAAAGTGAGGAAGGCTGGTATAGTTATTGTTAAAGGGTGGTGGTATAGCAGAACTATCATAGCCTAAACCAGTCTTTAATCTTAATTCCATTTGTGACCCAATTAGTTTGTTCAGCTTTTCAGATGCTAACTCAAAGTTCTCTATGGCAATTTTCTTTTGAGATAATTCAATTTCTAACTTGGAAATTTTAGCATTTAGTTCATTTATATGATTTTCATGATGTTGAGCTAAATATGTAGCTATAGTGACCTTTTCCCTAAGTTTTGCCATATCGTTACCATGAGTGTTAATCCTAGTGGTATAAATCTTTGCAGCTTTCTTAAGATCATTATTCTGAACTTGAATGCTACAAATTTGTTCAAGAATTTTAGCATTGTGGTTTCTATAATGAAGAACTTTATCTATACATTCTTGAGTGCAAAGTTTGTGTACCTCGGGAATGAGCGAGGCAGGTGAAGGAATTCCATCAGTGGTGCATGACGAGGTGTTTGCTTGACTACTTCCACATGCAGCACACTCGGGGATGATAGGACTTGCTTGACTGCTCACACCCACATCACTTGTCTCATCTTTATTTTCTTTTGACTGATTGTTTATTCAAAGGTTGGCATCCATTGATTCAAAAGACTTGATGGTTGAAGTCAACTCTGAGAGTGTTAATGTATCTAGGTTTGTCGTTCTCCTGATGGTAATCACACTGCTATTCCATGCGTGAGGCAGTGAATCCAACAACTTCATGTTGATCTCAGACAACTCAAGGATGATACCGACACTTATCAGTTTAGTTACGAGTGACTCAAATCTGTTGATGAGAGAGGCAACCGATTCCCCTTGAATATGTTTAAACATGTTGAGTTCTTCTTTTAACATGTCGTTTTGGCCTTCCCTCATATTCATACTTCCTCCAAGCTCAGAATTGTAAGACATTTTTTTTATTTGACTTTGACTCTTTTGAAATAAACCAGAACACTTTCTTAGACCTTGAAATCCCGAGGAAAAATTGAAGCGTTAACTTTAATTCATTGTCTAAACTGCTTGTCAACCCATTTCAAACAAAACTGAAATTTCTTCTTAAAAAATATATGAATAACCAAACTTTTAAACTCGAACTGAACAACGAAACCACCAACTTAAAGAACTCTAGATGCCCAGACGTTCAACAAAATAAAGGCCTAAGTTTGAATGTAACGGGCATATGAGTATTGGACCCACAATCAAATATTCCAACTGTTGTATTTTATTTCTTTTGAAATACAAGGAATATGGACTTCAAATGAAACTCAACAAAGTAATAAACCAATCTTTTTATTAACCATCACCAGAATAATAGATGCAAACCCAACCTTCAATTATAGATCTAAATTCCCTTAACCACCCGTCTGAAGACAAAATCAACAACACAACTTCAACAGATTTGCGACAACAAGAGGCTTGCGAGACAGGAGGGTTACGAAATGGATGGATGGTGGTTACGAGATGGACGGCAGATGGTTGCGAGATGGATATAAGCGAGCCTGATGGAAATTGTGATTGAATTGTAATGTAAGCGAGTTGATGATGTGTAAGCGACTAGGGAAAATAAGCGAACAAGATGTGTGCGAGTTTGGATAAGGCTGAGATGTATGCGAGTTAGGATGGTGACTGTATTGTATGTGAGTCTTGGATATAAGCGAGTTGGGTGTTAGGCTGGGCAGATGTATGCAATTATGACTAAGGCAATTGTATGCGACTTGGAGAGAACAAATTGGTGATGTATGCGACCGAGAATTGAATATTGTATGAAAAGCAAATGTAATTGAATGAGAGATTAAAGTGATCGAGTCTCTCCACCTAATATAATGCATTCGAAACTTTTGAAACAAAAAGGAATGTCACCCACCACCTTTCCTTTCACCTTTCTCAATTATATCCTATTACATGAAAAACACAACTTTTCAACCAACTCAAGCACCATCTTTGATAATCAAAACACCAAAACAAACAACTTTTCACCCAAACTTCATCAAGAACACAAGAAAACCGAAAACCACTTATTTCCTTTAAAAATCTGTCCTTTCACGCACAAGACCAAAATCCAAGGTTGTGACCTAAGATCTACAACTAGTCGAGCCCGAAAGCTCTGATACCAATTGTAGGTCCCGAAACCGGATCAAACAACAAAACAACCTAAGATACTAGTTGTTCTTGGATCAACCTCACAACTAGTTGATGGAAACAACTAGTTGGACCGAGATCTCGGATCTTGTATGTGTGTAGGAGAAAACCGAACTTGGAAGGAAGAAAGGTGTTGAGAGAGTTTGTAAGGACTTAGACAATATTATGCAAAAGGGTTGTTATGATGTATGCCATACACACCCAATATAACATGTGTGTATTGTCATACACCTATCTCATTAACAAATGCCCAATGGGCTTCAAGTACAAGAGGCCTCGGGCCCAAAACTTACAACCGTAAACGAAACATAAACGTAAACTAACGATTACAAATATGAAAGACTTAAATAAACAAAACCGGCCCTTACAGGTACTGTCTCACGCTCATCCCTACATAGAACTGTGTAATGTTATACAATATTTATTTATTTAGTATTAAAACTAAGAAAGGAAACATCTTCCATTTCACATAGAGTAATTAATAAGGTATAAATGTCCATACTTGAAGTGGGAAAATGTAGTTTAATTCATAGATCATGTTTTTATATACTTTTAGGTATTTAACCTTCTTGTAAAGTTATGATTTAACAAACTATTTTACAAACTCAAGGAGTCAAGGGTAACAACTACCAATGATTTTTTTTTTAACAAAATTTATCTCAATAATAAACATTCACCATTTGAAATGAATTAATCCAACAAGACTCTTTTGGATGTAATATCTTTTTAATACATTGAATTGCTTTTTATATCAAAAGGATGTTGTTGGTGATTTTGACACATACAAAAATGAAAAATGAAAAGGTTTTCTGAAATCTTTTCTCCCTTGATCAACTGGGCTTTTAAAACCCTAATATTATGAACCAACGTTGACCAACACTTCACAGTTTTCTTCTGAGTGAAAAAAGTGAACGTACAATAGTTTGCTATACTTCAGTTGAAAAATCTTGATTACCCATATCTTCATTCTTGTTTATAACCATATCTTTAGATCTCAACTATTCACTGTGCAGCCACATATGTAATTGAAGTTCTACAGCTAAGTCCATATTAATTTCATATGAGTTTGAACAAGATTATTAGAAGACCAATGGCAATGCTAATATAAATCCATATAGAGTCCTAGAATTACTACTATATATTCAGGGGTAAGATCTGCATTATTTTTATTTGTGCCCTAATCCTTATTTCTTGACAAATTATTGATAATATTGCGGTGGAAGTGTGGATGGTTTGTTTTAGTTAAGCAATACTTGTTGTGGGATTTACTGGGTTCGATTGTTGTTGTTTACTCTTGTGTCAATAGTCTCCTTGATGCTATCATCCCTGATTGATTTTATCTGTTTATACTCTTGTAAAATAAGTATCTCACAGTAGTAAATATTTTTTGCTGTGATTTCATATAGCTCCAGTAGCTCATGATTTCTTGTTCACCATCTTTGGTACTTGTTTTATTGAGAGAGCCTAATACAAACTTAATTACTAGTGTTCTTTGCAATTTGTTTCTCATTTAGTGTAAGAAGCGCGATGCAAAAAAAATGGAGTGATCGTGGATCTTAATTTCGTACGTAGTTGGAACTTGGAACAACAGGGATTTATAGACGGTTTTATTAATTACTTGTAAAACTAGTTAAGTCGGAGGAGGAGGCGACTTTGGACAACAAGCTAGCTTTCATGAAAGTCACAAGAGGTTGCAACTTTGATGAATCTCTACAATCGTGAGTGCGATACCATTCCATGTACCTTGGGGCTTGCATCTTGGCTTAATAGAGTCATGTTCTTCCTTGTTTGTGTCTTGTTCCGCATGATCTATGATCTGCGATCAGCGGTTTGAGCAAATTCGCGCCCCCTTGTGACTTTCATGAAAATGCTCAATGCCCCCAACTAAACTACTTTAACAAGTAATTAGCAAAACCAATTAAAAAAAATAGTTATTAACAAACCATCTTGAAACCAAGGTGGTATTTCTAAACCATCTAAAGATACAAAAAGATTAAAAAAAAAAGTCAATCTGGTATTTGAAACAATTCAAATGGCAATACAGTTGGACACTGTTTCTACATCAAGTCAAGATATATCATCTGATGATCTTAGTTATAACTATTTTACATATACTTGTTGGGTGATAACTACATAATTGATGGCTAGGAAATATGTTAATATATCTCTTGTGACATTTTCTTCCTTTTGATTTTCGGGCGAATTCTCCATTTTCGATTCCTTTTGATTTTCGGGCGAATTCTCCATTTTCGATCAAGAAATAGTATCTCTTACACATATTGTAATGTTTCCGATACCCTCAAATCTAATTAGTACCCACATACATCCAAATTTATTGCTTAAATGATCAATAACTTGTTTGGTGTTTGATCAATTAGTCACTACTATGAGACGAACCCCAAAAAAATATTAGTTCATTATAAACATGCATGCCTATTAGGTGTTCATGAATAATAACATGTTATATATGAGTTATATGTTCAAATAAGTTGTAAGGAAGTCTCACCTAGCTAGAGCTGTTTAGACTTTAGAATTTGATTCGGATTTGAAAATTTCAAAATTCAACGTTCGATTATTAGACTCCTGTAATCAAATACAAATTTATAATTTTCAACTCCATTCGAATACAAATTATACACACATATACTTTGAATTTGTTGAATGTTAGACTATTCATATTGTATTATGTTATGTGCGGACATTTCAGTTTTGATCGAATAATTATGAACTATTTCACATATGGCATAGGCTACATTAATTTGTATTTGGTGTTATAATTTTGATTTTGGTCTTTTGACATATTGATAGTTTATTAGTTTTGTACATTAGTATATTTGATGTTGAAAATAATTAGTATGTAGTAGTTTTATAAATGAAAATAAAATAATTTATTATTTCAGATGAATTTGAATTAAATCGAATTTATTCGAATTCAGGTTTCAAATATGAATCAAATCAAAATTCAACTTGGGCATAAAATTCAAACATAAATTCGAATCAAATTACAATTTCAGATAAAAAAACATAAAAGTCCAAAATTTTGGATTCGATTATTTCTAAAATTTAGTATTCGATTCGTTGAACACTCTTCTCACAGACCTCCAATACGAGGGGGGGGGGGGGGGGGGGAGGGGGTTGGGCATCATGAGTCATGACCACCCTCCACATCAGCCTGCCAAACTTCTCCGCTCTCCTCACGGATATTGCTCTCTTTCTCCCTTCTCACAGACCGCGCCTTCGCTACATTCTCCCCTCTCTCTCTTCTTCTTGGAGATGATCTCTCTTCTATCTACATCAAACGAACTCTCTCACAGATCTTGTGTTTCTTAATAGGTATAAGTTTTTGGAGTCCTTATATGTTTATACATCTTTGGTGATTGGTATACCCATCTATAACATGTATACACACATGACACACTATGTTTACATGTATACCTGTATTGTCCCATGTCCAAATAGGAAAAAAGTTAATCATTAGACATACCCAAAAGAGTTTAAGCAGTAGAGTGGCAATGATAACAAGTGTGCATGTACATACATATGGTGTTTGAAATTAGATCCTGAACAGAGCATGGTATTTGGTTGTTTTCACAGTACACTATAGTACATTGAAATAGTATGGTATTTGGTTGTTTCCGCACCACACTTTAGTACATTGAAAGGGGCATGGTGTAGCTAATAAAGCAAATTGAAAAGAAAGCACTTATTAGGGTTATCTCATTGTCCTCCACCTCATTACATGCACTCATGAGACCAGGGCCGGCTTCGAAAAGACGAAAATTTTTTTGGGACAAAGACGAAAATTTTTTTAGGCTTAAGTAAAAGAAACATTTTGTTGGGTTTAAACAATTTAATATTAAATGGGCTTACTTGATTATGATTTGAGTTGTGTAAAAAACTTTTGTATAGAAATAAACTTAAAATTGTCTCAAGTAAGACTAGAACCCACAACCTTTTGGTTAAATGTCATACCACTTTACTACTAGACCAAACTAGTAGTTATGTAATTGTGTTGAAACATTGATTATATATTTTTTTGGTAAAAATACATATAATTTTTTTTTTGAAAAAAAAGAAAATCCAGGCCTAGCGAGATGTCGGGCATGTGGCCTTCGACTACCCTGCCATGCCTTTAGGCCGGCCCTGCATAAGACTATACGTAATGGGGCGATGGGGACTACGATTTTGAGGAACACCCCCCCCCCCCACACCACCACCACCCCTGGGGCGATGGAGTGGCGGGGGGATTGCTTTTTTGTTGTCGGCAAACATTTAAGGATTATTATTATATTGTGTTGTGTGTAGTGTGTGTATATATATATATATATATATTGAGCTACAACAACACTACACCTATAAAACAAAAATCATCATTTGCCGACTGAGCGTCACATGACACAAATCGTTTCATTTTATAGTCCCTTCATTACACATAGTTAGTGTGGGACCTCTTCTTTTACTTAAATCATTTCGTGAAAGCTAGCATGTCCCTACAACTACAACTGCTCCCATGTGGTCCTAGCTACTAAGTGGTCATAGTGCCAGTACAAAGAGATGTGAGCATAAACTAGGGTTTAGTGTTAAGAGAGAGATAGTAGGCTAAAGGTACGAACAGTAGAACATGGTGTATTAGTGTATATATATATGGATTTTGGACGGCATGTAAATATGGAAAGTATGTATACTTCTTTGTCTCAAAAATATAATTCATAACACCAATTTAGTTTCTTTTAAAAAATATGTGCTATATAAACTAATTTATCATTTTATGTACATAAGTTGCATAAAAATAATAAATTTTATATAAATTCACAAAAAATTGTTTTAAAACTTGCATTTAATGTTACGCACAACATATCACCTTTTCCTTTGACCTATTTTTTCACACATCCGAAAATTAAGCTTTTGCTCGGGCAATATTTCAGCTAACCACTTTTCCCATATAATGGTTTAATTGCATCTCATACGAGTATCACGATTTTAGAGAGGAAGGGAGGTGAGTTTTAGAGCTTGAGGACTAGGTTAAATGTGTTGATCCCTCTCTAATAATCTAGATCTATTTACATTAAAGGGAAAACCCTAATTAAAATAGTAATGGTAAATATTACGTTCATCGAATAATTACAATCATAGAACATTTTATGTTTATAATATATCTAAATAAATTATTGTGAGGGTCATATAATAGATTGATATAAATATTAAGGGAAAATTCTCAAAGCTCTTTATTAGAGAGAAAAAATCAAAATAACTTATATTTTTTTTTAAAATCCGGAAATAGCACTTCAAATCTCGTCTGCAATGCCATATTGGGAATCAATCCGACGAGATTTAAAATGTCGGCTCCGTCCAAATTTTCGTCTTTCCCCACCAAATTCTAGGAAATTCCATCTGCTAATTACCCAATTTTTTTGAACGACCAACTAAGTAACGTCGGGTACTTCGTACGCGGCCCCCATTGGCTAAAGGTAGCCCGAGCCGGCCACTAGTCCGGACGGACGGAGCCCCTAGCGGTCCACCTATTGAGGGATTCACTGGATAAAACCCGACCCCCACGCCCGCAAAAAGGCACGACAGTGAGGAGCCGGTAAAACCGGGTGAGATCAGGACTCGAACCCTGGCAAGCCAGGGTCATCCCTCATATCTCCCATATAAATTGGTGATATTGAGGCTTGAACCCCCTACCTCTCACTTGTAAAGTGAGTGCTCTACCATTGAGCCACAACCAATTTTCCATCTGATTACCCATATTTTGAGAAATTTTTTTTGTCCTTTTTTGTAACGCTATTTCTCTCTCTCTTCTCACCTCTTTCTTCCCTTTTCTCTCCATCATCTTTATCAATTTCTTTATCATCTTCCTTCAAAAACCTCCAACCATGTAAACCGGTTTGGACTTGGGTGACGTTTGAATCGCTTCTGGCGAGTACAAATCAAAGACTGGTAAATCCATCAATTGGCTTCGATTTTTGCTTGTTGAAAACGGTTCAAACGTCACCGGAGCCTTGTCCAGTTTACATGTTTGGAGGTTTATTTTTAAGGAAGATGATGAAGATGATTGATGGAGAGAAAATGGGAAGAGAGATGTGAGAAGAGAGAGATGTTAAAGAAAATGACAACACAAAATTCTCGAAAAATGGTAGAAGCAGGCGAAATTTTCTAAAATTTGATCGGGAAAGACATGATTACTTAAAATTTGAACGAAGCCGACAAGATTCAAATCATTTTAAATCTCGTCGGATCGATACCCAATGTGACGCCCCAGACAAAATTTGAAAGCCTATTTCCATATTTTAAGAAAAAAAATAGGTTATTTTGATTTTCTCTTTCTTAAAAAGAGGAATTTTCTCAAATATTAATCCCTCCAACTCACCTCCCTCCTCTTTTTACTAGTTGGACTACAAAGCTAGTACTACATCTTGTCAATCAGCTGCATGTATTCCCTCTTTTAATACTAAAACTAAAAATAGAAAAAAAAAATTATATGATAACTGGGAGGGTACGATGAAAATTTAGGAGGGATACGTTTAGCCTAGCCAGATCTATCATACATAAAGTAAACAGACAAGGAGAACTCTCCATAGAATAGACTAAAGAGATGCATCCTTTCTACATTAATAGCAATGGCAACACCTCTTTCTCTACTATTAATTACCAACAAAGAGTGACTTCTTTCGGATACTACAACCATGAAATCCCGAATCTTGACACCGCTAATATGCAGCCCACCAAGGAGAATTCCAGCTGCAATAATGGGAAATTTCTTGAAAATAAGCGTTTAACCGGCAAGAGATCTTCCAGGAAAGACCATCACAGCAAGATCAACACCGCTCGAGGCCCCAGGGATCGACGGATGAGATTGTCCCTTAATGTTGCTAAAAAGTTCTTTAAGTTGCAAGACATGTTAGGGTTTGATAAGGCTAGCAATACTGTCCAATGGCTGCTCATGAAGTCGCAGCCTGCGATTCGAGATCTCCGCCCCCAACCATTGAGCAACCCGAGCCGCAGCCTCATGGGTGTGTCACACACTCCATCTTTTGCTTCAGAATGTGAAGTTATTCTGCCTAGAAATTATGATCAATCGGTAATCACAACGAATAACGAAAAAATCAATTCTTGTGGTAACAAAGATAAGAAAAATGTTTCCCATATTGATCACTCTTTAGTTAAGGAAACAAGGAAAAAGGCTAGGGCAAGGGCAAGGAAGAGAACAATTGAAAAGAGAAATATAAAAATAGGTTGTCATGGTGCTAATGTAGATCAGCATCAAAATACAAACTTTGGAGAAGACCAATTAGTTGATTCAACTAGTCATATTGGTGATAATTCATCCATGATATTGTCAAGCAATTGGAGCCCATCCTTCAATTATCAAGATAATTTGGGACCTTGTCATGAGGTAATACTTTAATTAAACTTCAGAAATGTAAGGTTTGTACATAATCTGATATGTTAATTTTCTTGTTTGTAGAAACAGTTTAGTGATTTTCAGATTCTTGGTACACGGTGGGAAGATATTAACAATTAGGTCAGTTTTGCTTCTTCATAGTATTACCATTTTATTGGTTGAGGTTTCTGGTTGTAAAAATCATACATTGGTTTATTCTGGTTCATTAATGAAAACTGATTCTTGTGGTTTATGCTATTCTTTGATAATTAAACATGTAATACTGTGAATGCGCGGCTAGTTTTATTATCTTCTTTTTTTCTGTGGTTTTGTGATGCTTCATGTCCTTGTGTTTATACATGTATATACATAATACATGTTTGGGCAGGTTATTGTGCAAATGGCGCTTAACGTACAGAAGATACAAAGTCTTAAATATAGGTTGCGCAATTATTAACATAGGTTGCCTGATTATCTTAATGCCTAAGTAAGTATGTGTAATTATGGTGTGGAAAGACTTGGTAAAATTAGAAGCTAGCATTTGTATCGGATCATATTAAATTAATAAGACAATTTGAGATATAGGCATCAAAACTTATTATAGTAACAAATCGAACATAAGAAGTAAAGATGCATCACTGCAATGGGTTAGATGTTTGAATTTGTTTAATGTTGAACAAATTACTGTTATAATTAGTTTGACGCGCCACTACAGTCATGTATAACAAAACTCTTAACCACTAACCACAGTGTATTAATCTTGTGCTTACATACCGTACTCTCGTTTTTTCAGATGAATCATTGTATAGTATAATCTGCAGGGCCTTGTTTAAAAAAAGATAAATTGTTTCAAAAACTAGCTAATATAGCTAGACACATATAAGGAAAAGTTTATCATAAATGTTTGAGATTACAAAAAATTATTAAATACTAGTTTTTGTTCAATGCGTGTCACTTAATTTTGCATTTCTTGTTGCCTTTTCATGTATATTTTCCTTGATATTAGTTAATTACGTTTTCATCACCAATTCAATTCACACACATGATTTAAAGAAACCAGTGACTAGTTTTCCTGTTTACACTTCCTACAAGCAAATAAATATTAGGTACAACATTTATATGTGTTCTTTGAAACCGGACTGATCGGATTTTATGATCTCCTAGTTCGATATAGTTTAGACCACCCAACATGATGTAAACATTTAGGGTGTGTTCGTTTCACAGAATTCGTGGGAATTCAAAGAAATTGGAATTAAAATCCCATGACATGGTGTGTTCGTTTCGTTGGAATTGGAATCTTAATTCCATTTTGGTGAGTTCGGTTCAAAGAATTGGAATTCAATTCATTCAAATTCCTGTAAATATATGGATTTCAACATCCAAAATGTGGAGGAATTCAAGGAAATTCACTAAAAATCTTATCTTAAGGTTTTTTTTTGTTTTTTTACGAGGACAACGAACAAAACATTTTAGCTATTTTACTTTTTTTGTTTTTAATTTTTATTTTGAGTTTTTTATTATTATTTTTGAATATTTTTATGAGGGGTTTTTAATCTTAATAGAAAACCCATAAAAAATTCCAACAAAAAATCATAACGCAAAATATAAATAAAAAAACAAAAATTCTAAAAAACTAAACTGTTTTCGCCGTTATCATTGCAAAAAAAAAAAAAAAAAAAAAAGCTCATTGTTTCTCATTCTATTTGTTAAACGAACACATTAATAAGGTATTTGGATTTCAATTTTCCCCAATTCCAATTCTTATTGGAATTTTCAGATTCCAACTCCAATTCCTTCAAATTCCAAATCTTAAGCAAATTCCAATTCTATTTCATTCTGTGAAACGAATGCGCCCCTAGTATTTTTGTTCATTGGTCGGGTTATGTCTGTTGTACTCCATCTATATCAAATTTCATGTTATTGAATTCAAACTAAATTTAAGGATAGTCAAACTTGATTCTACATTACGTACAGTATTAGTATTCTGCTTTTTTACATAAGATACAATGTATGCCTATCAAGTCTTATTTTTAATCAATAAAAACTAATTCTATTTGTGTTACTATATAAAAATGTGTGGTCTCTTTCCAAGAGGAAGACATTTCACTCTGAGTTCAAGTAAATGAAAACTTGATAGGGATTATTAATTCTCTTCGCATTTAACATAAATTATTCGCTAACATTTATCTGTCTTGTTTGTAATGTGATAAATGATAAATCATATGCTATGTCGATTAGTTATGACACTTAATATTCTTCCACATATCTTGGTTCTATCTATGCATTTGGAGAAATGATATGACTTATGACAGGATTAATAATGCAACAGACTTTGATCTGTGTCGCCTTTCATTTGGGATCAACACTTTAGGAGATAAGGCGCAACCTTTTTTATTGCTCATCCAGGCATGAATTATAACTACTGATTGTACGTGATTAAAACACTAAAAACATATTATATATGACATGTAACTTTATTTAGGGAGCTCTATACGCGCGTAACTGAAATAAAGAAGAAAAAATGTAGAATAATCTGAAGATAAAAATACTAACGTACATATGTCATTCATAAGTTTTGATATGAGAATTATGTGTGAAAAGAACATGGTATACATAATATGAAAAACAATGTGTCAATGTGTAATACTAACACATAAATTTAAGTCGAAACATATAACTATATAATAAAATGAATTTTCATACATTAACTAGTGAATAAAATATAGTAACTTTTATATAAAACCATTCACTTCATGCAGGTGATGATTATTAAACTATTGTGACCTATCAAAATATAATCATATTTAATTTATAAATGATGAAATTGACTCAAGTTATAATAAACTAATGTGCAAAATATATATGTCTAGATTTGATGATGAATCTCTGTTGAATTTAGAAAAATTAGGTTAGAAAACAACCTAGCATGACAATTTCTGATTATGTGATGTATAAGATGTCAAGTTATGAGTTAGTCATTAGCGTTTTTTCTAGAAAGGTGTGGTGGGGGGAAATATCTACTAAAAAGCTAGAAAGGTGCAGGCAGCAAAAACATATACCAAAATAGGTAAAAAACTAAGACAATTTCTTATTTTCTCTTAAGGAAAAAAAATAGGTAAACAAAACGTAAGACAATTCTCATTCCAACCCAAACTATGCCTATTCATTGTTGCGGATCAATAGCTCCCAAGCGGCTTAATCGTTCAGCCTGACGATCATTTCTGGTTCTAATTCTAATCGATTTCAACGACTCCAATGAATTAAAAATTTATGTTTTATGACATAATTGTTCATATGAAACTTGGATGTGTGATACCATATGTGGTGTGCTATGTTTTCATCTATGATTACAAGACATAGTTGTATTGAAGAATGGGCCATACCATTCAAGAACATGTATGACCCTTCAGGCGTGTAAGTGTTTCAGGATGAGTGTTATGTTGGAAAGTCTTCACAGCCACAACCAAAAATAAAGCGAACATTACCGGTGGTACGTATATGTGGCCAGATGTAATAAATGATATCAAAACACACCTTATTTGTTTTATATTTATGGTGGTGGGACAACTTCATCGTGAACCATGAGTCCTCAAGGAGGGGAGTGGGGGTATTTTGTAACTTTTTAGGCAAATCTTACAGCATTATTCTAATTTTTCGATGTGGGAGATATTTAGACAATGTGAGTGTAGTGGGGCGACAAAATGGAGGTTTTGGGGCTACAACACCGTTACATAGGGGCGAAGTCTGTAAGGGCGAGAGGTTATTGTCGCTCTTATACATGTTTGTTATATTATTATTATATTTGTGTGTGTGTGTGTGATATATATACATGTGTATATATGGGGCTACAACACCATTACACCATTAAAACAAAAACCTACCATTTGCTGACTGGGTGCCACACGGCACAAATCGTCCCATTTTATAGCCCCTTCACTACACATAGCCAAGAAATAGTATGCTTCAAATATCGCCAATACGCTTTAGGCACATTGGCTGGGAGTTTTCTAGCAAGGCAACCAAAAATAAACATGTGAGTTTCTTGTATATAAAATAGACAATATTTGTTAAGAAACCAAGGTTGGTTATCAGACTCCTCTCTATACCAGACTTGGCCCAATACAAATGCGAGTTTGGCTCCTGCTCACCCATGATGACTTGGCCTAATACAAATGCGAGTTTGGCTCCTGCTCACCCATGATGACTATGTGTGCTCTAGGGTACGGTCTAACGTAATTTGGTTAAAATTGATAGATAATTAACAAAGAAATGAAGATAGGTGACTACCTGGCCAACTATGTATTGGCCGAAGACAATTAAGAAGTTGTTAGCTAGGACTTGAATCTTGAAATCAATATCCCGATTGTATCGACCAAAAGAACATTCCAAAATAGCCCCATTGATATCAATCTCTGGGTAATTTGTAATTTTAAAAATTATGCGTATTTTGATAATATTTCTGGTCAACGTATAGCTATTATAGTGATTTTCCCAAAAGTAAATAACTAAAGGAGTCAGCTAAAAAGGATAGGGTGCGGGACTTTCTGGGTTCAAATACCGACATGATAGGGTGCTGGACGTTCTTTGGGACATCTTAAGGCGAGCTGGGATATCAACTAAAAAGGAAGCCCCCGTAAACTTCCTTACAGACCCCACGGAAGGGAGATCCACTCTATGACCGGCAGATTTGCTCGTCTTTGGTTAGGCCGGGGGAAAACATGCTTGTGTTGACCTCACAAGGGTATTTTCCTTAGCTGGTTTGAGGGATAATGGGTTTGGGCAAGCAATGAAAAGGGCTGAAACGAAGAAGGTGGAGAAACATGCTAAAGCCTGCGAAGAGAACCAACATGTTTTTGTCCCTTTGGCTTTTGATACCTTTGGCTCCTTGGCACCTGAAGCTATCCGTTTCCTAACCAGGGTCCAACGGGTTGTGCATAGTAATGTGTCGACTTCAAAGGGGCAATGGTATGTCTTTAGCAGGTTAGGGTTTGCAATTTAGAAAGGGGTGGCGGCGTAGCTTGTTGCCCGCCTACCTGCTATGTTGATGTAATATCTATGTTTTTTTTACTAATCACATATAAATAACTAGTTTAAAGGAGTCTACTCCTTTAGGTTTTATAAAATATGTCCTTCAGTTCCTCACCCCATATCTTAACCACCAAAACCATATCCTTAAGCCCAAGTCACCGTTGTTGGTCCTAGGGGTGTGCATGATTCGATTCGACTATTAGTCTCAAAGAAATTAATCAATCGGTTTTCAGTTAATTGATTCGGTTAATTTTTTAGTTTTCAGATCGGTTTGGTTAATAACCAAAATTACATTTATGCTAACTTTTGTACTAAAAAATACTTGAAATGAATGCATAAATATACATAAAATAGATGTGTAAATAGATGAACTAAAGATATAGATACATGGAATTGAAATGGAGGTATAAAATATAAAATACATGAATTAAAGTTATAAAAGCTTAAAATATATAAAAACTATATTTAAGTGTTTACTGGTCCTAACTGTTTACTATTTCGATTTTCAATTTCATCAGTTTTCAATTCAGTAAAAGATTCAATTATTATTCATCCCTTGTTGGTCCTGGTCCTTAGCCTCTCTGTCAGTGACTACCAAATAGATATTACCGGATAGGGGTGTCCAAAATACCCGAATCCGATTAACCCGACCCCAACCGAACCCGAATAAGCTAATTAGAGTCGGGTTAAATAGGGTCAAAAAGTATTGATCGGGTTATTCGGGTTGACCTGAATAACCCGAATTGTTAATAGGGTCGGGTTTCGGGTTAACCCGAATAACCCGATTAGTGATTATACTTTACTTCAAATACAATAATGAAAATGTAAAATAAGCAATAAAAAGTCAATACTGAAAGTTTTGTAGAGGAATTAATTATTTTTCTGCTTGTTCATCAAACCGTTAGACTGGAAGTTCTTTTAAAATAAACGAACGAACATGAACAAATGTTTCACTCATTCATCTATGTTCGTGAACACTCGTTTTTGATCATTCAATTAAATTTGTTTACGTCTTTTCATGTTCGTTAACATATTAATAGAAAATTATTAAATAATATTTTGCATTTAGAAATTATATTACCATAATATGTTTTTAAATGCGTTCATTTAAATGCGTTCATTTATGTTCGTTTATGTATGTTTGTGTCCGTAAATATATGTACATGTTCCTTAAGTTCATCTATCTTTGTTTAATTGTGTTCATTTATGTTCGTGAACTGTTCGTTTAGATTTTAAATGAACGATTATTAAAAAAGCACGAACATGTTTATTTTTTTAACGAACGAACACGAACACAAATATTGTTAGGATTAAACGCACACACGAAACCGAACACACACACGAAAGCAATAAACGAACACGAGGATTTAACGTGGTTCGGTCTAAACTGACCTACGTCCACGGGTGGCAACTAGGTATATCTTTATTGAGTGACCAAATATTACAAGTACATAATGTTGTTTATATAGAGACTGAACTAGGGTTAGTAAATTATTATGCAAGAAATCTAAACCGGGCCGGGCTTGGGCCCGACCGCCCACACACGTCTCCTCTTTTGACTTCATATAATAAACCGGGCCAACAAGGCCTACGAACCCAACAATCTCCCACTCGGAGGCCTTGAGTACTCTCGTCTGCACTCCTGATTGTACTTCTGTAATCTGAACATTAAACTTCTTCTAGTTGCCACCGCCTTCTCATCAATTAACCTGAAGGCCCGTTGAAGCTCCCCGGAGCTCCAACACGTCAGTCACGGCTGAAACTGCCCCTGACCCGTTCTCCGTCCCTACCGGCTCCCACTGTAACGAACTACCGGATCCTGAGATAACCTGAGAACAAACACTCTCCATATTCAGCAAGTAATTCATTGGAGAGACTTTTACAGCTGGAATACTGGTTTTCTTAATCCACTGTCGACCTGGAACTGTAACTAAAACACGACCTGTGCTCCCACTGTCACGATGTCCCCCAACTGATTTAACCTTCCTAGCTCGTTCATCCTGAATCTTCACTTTGGCTCTGGGTTTGTTACTTGCAAAACGAACCTTCTTCTGCATACGAGATTCTGTGAACCGGACTTTGTCTTTCACCAAAACTGGATCCACTCCTTTCGGTGACATATCGACCATATACAACGAACCCATTTTCTTGCCACGAGCAACAACGAGATTCCCTTTGACTACTTTCCACTGCCCATTCCCGAACTTAACATCGTGCCCTTGGTCATCCAACTGCCCAACTGAAATCAAACGTTTCTTCAAACTTGGAATAACCCTCACGTCTTTCAAAGTCCAAGAAGTACCGGCTGAAGTTATCAAATCAACGTCTCCCATACCCGTAACCTCTAAAATATCATCATTCGCTAGTCGAACCTTTCCAAAATCCCCAAATTTAAGATTCTTCATCGTTTCACTACAGTGAGTGGCATGAAACGATGCACCAGAATCCATCACCCAAGCATCAACGCTACTCTCAACACTACAAACCAAAGCCTCATCACTACTGACCCCGTCATCTGTGTCGTCTTCTGTAACATTCACCTCTTTCTTACCATTCGGACACTGATTCCTGAAGTGTCCTTTCTCTTTACAACCCCAACATTCAATATCCTTACGAGTCTTAGACTGACTCCTCTTCCTGCTCCCACTGCCTCGCTGTTTTCCCCTACCTCTACCTTCTGTGACTAGCATATTGCCTGATGATTCACCTGAACTTCTGCGTCTTGAATCTTCTCCCAGAATCAGATCTCGAATCCCATCGAAAGTAATATTTGTAGACGAACTACAAACTGCAGTCACTGTTTGCGACCAACTGTCGGGCAAAGAGGATAATAACAAGAGGCCTTGAACTTCATCATCAAACTTAATGTCAACTGACACTAAGCGGGACAAGATCGAATTAAGATTATTGATATGAGTTGTAACTGACCCACCCTCTTTCATTCTTGTTGTCACTAGCTCTCGGATAAGATAGACTTTATTCGCTGCCGAAGGCTTCTCATACATGTTGGATAGCGCCTCCATCATACCACGTGCTGTGGTTTCTTTCATGATGTTAAACGCCACATCTTCCGACAAGGACAATGTAATACAAGCCCTAGCTTTCTTGTCTAACTTCTTCCAATCTGCTTCTGACAACTTTTCTGGTTTTTCATCCTCAAACACTACATCCAAGTCTTTCTGACAAAGTAGTGCCTCAATCTGCATCTTCCACCAACCGAACTTCTGTCCGTCAAACTTCTGTATCGAAAACTTTCCGTCTTCTGCCATAACAATGACTAAAACGAAAAACTGGATAAAAAACAGAGACAGACACAGCAACACGAGCCTGAACTTAACGACTGTTCTACTGAACTCTGTTAAAAAATCAACCTATTTTAAACGTGCAGCGGAATAACGAACTAAAAATCAGAAAACTGAAACTTTAAACTGAAAAGATAAAACCTGACAAACGCGGTTGGTACTGGTTCTAAGTTTCTTTAAATTTCTTCTGACTTGAAACTGTTCTTCAACGAAAATAGGATCTTGATTCGCTGTTTTACTCGTTCTTTGCTTAACCGAAAGCTGATCAAAAATACTGATCTTCAACCCAAGCCCACACAATATAAGAAACTGGGCCTACAGCCCTTTGTATTTCGGCCCAAAAGAAACAGCCCACAAATAAAAAATTAAGAAACCCTTGCTCACGTATTCTTCCCTGCCAAAAAAAAACTCTTTTGTCTTATATTGGCATGAACTCCAAAAAGTTGAAATAACAATTCTTGATTTCTTGCTCCTTCCGGCCGTCAAACGTTCTGCCACAAGAACACCAAACTCCAAGGAAAAAATAAATAATAACTTTCTCCTTTATGGTCAATCATATACAGCCAAACAAACTGGAAACGAATAAACGGTGACCAAACGATCGGTGGCGGAAAGCAGCACAACTATGGTGGTGATGCGGTGCTTTACTGAACCCTAGTCGCGATTGGTCGGGCTGGGTTTAGCGGCGGCGAAACAGCGGCGGCGTATACCCTAACGACAATCGGAAAACCGTAGCGGCGGCGGAACCCTAGCGCAGTAGGGTGGCGGCGGCTGGATGGGTTGGCGGCGACTCGGCTGGTTCAATGTGTTCTTCGCGTGATCTGAACCTAAGCTCTAGATACCACTTGTTAGGATTAAACGCACACACGAAACTGAACACGACACGAAAGCAGTAAACGAACACGAGGATTTAACGTGGTTCGGTCTAAACTGACCTACGTCCACGGGTGGCAACTAGGTATATCTTTATTGAGTGACCAATATTACAAGTACATAATGTTGTTTATATAGAGACTGAACTAGGGTTAGTAAATTATTATGCAAGAAATCTAAACCGGGCCGGGCTTGGGCCCGACCGCCCACACCCGTCTCCTCTTTTGACTTCATATAATAAACCGGGCCAACAAGGCCTACGAACCCAACAAATATTTGTTCGACTAAGTGTTCGTGATCGTACTCATTTGGTTCGTTTACAAGCCTATATGTAATTATAAGATAATTACTTATGAAAGAAATTGAAAATTGAGTGGAATTAAAAATTTTACAACCCACGTGTTACAAGCATAAAAATCAACTTCAAATTATAAAGTAACATGGTCAACCCGATTAACCCGGCTAACCCGACCCGACTAACCCGAATAACCCGAACCCGACTAACCCGAATCTTAATAGGGTCGGGTTTCGGGTTAGATAATTTTTAAGAAAAACCCGACTAACCCGACCCGATTAACCCGAAACCCGATCGGGTTGACCCGATAAACACCCCTATTACCAGATGCGACCATGGTTAAAAAAAAAACTTTTAAGGATTAAAATAGAGATTTCCCTAAAAATGTGGATCATATGTGCCTTTTCATGTTTATTGAATAAACTAAAAATAATTAAAGTCAAAGGTTTGACAAAATAGGTTTCATGAAAGTGTAGAGTAACATTTGCTTGAACGCAAAGGCAGGTCTTGTTGGACGAATGGTAGGCACCACCTCCTGCTTCCTCTCCGCATTATTTGGACCATAGTAGTATTTCATATTAAAAGATTATAAAAGTTTTATAATTTTGTAATAAATTAATTAATTATAAATATTAAATATTCTTCCATAAATGCAACTTTCGGTAGAAGCAAAAATGCTCTACTAGTTTGTGCTAACCTATGGTCTAACTTCTAAGTTCTCTCTTCCTAAATATTAAACCTTATTATTATTATTATTATTATTATTATTATTATTATTACTACTACTACTTAACACTCTCCATGCTCCATCCTCCCTCTTCCACCACCGTCACCGCCACCTCCTACCATGGTAGCCCGAGTTTCAGCTCTCATCTCTCTAGTCTCCCTCTCCCTCCTCCTTTTATGGTACACCACCACAACCACCTTCATCATCCAACATCCACCACTTATTGCGACCGATATTCGAATAATAAAACAAGAACAAGAGGACCAACAACATTACAAGTACTCATTATCAACACGCCGCACATTAACAAACAAGAATACAATATCACCATCTACAGAATTCGACTTCACACCATTCGTACATGAACATCAACACCATCATCACCAACATCAAACCAAAGGGTCAGAAATCGACCCGAGATATGGAGTTGAGATGCGGCTTGTCCCAACTGGTCCAAACCCATTGCACCATTGAGGTTTCATGTTCATTTACTATACTTGATATATGTACTTGTAGTATATGTTTATTAGACCAAAAAGAGTACAAAATTATGACGGCATTTATTCTTAAATATATATAAATTTTTTTCTTCATTTTCTTCTTGATCGATCAATGATCAAATGATCATTCACTTTGTATTATAGATGCTTCACATAACCCGTACTTAATTAATTTCTTTAAATTTTTGTGTTTGTAGCTTGCATGGCTATATGTGTCTAAAGATATTTTTGTGCATAAATCTTTTTAATCACTTTACTTTCTTTTTTTGTATTTCATACAGTTAATCAAAATAATATTATATATCAAATTGTTGATATATATATATATATATATATATATATATATATATATATATATATGTTGTTGTGTAAACTTGTTTAGTCATTCACTTTAATCGTTAGATGATTAAGATATATTCAAAGATGTGTACAACCTACATAAATAGTTTTACTAAATAGTTTAGTAATTTATTAGAAAATATGTTTTAAAAGGTCGGTTATAAATTTTTAATATTTTAATTTTGTATAAACATAAAGAATAAAGCAAGTGGTCATATATAAAATGGATGTGATCATGGTTGTATTATATGTAGCACTAAAATATATGGTAGTCCTTAGATTCAGCAACGATGGAGGAGTGAATGTGACGGCACGGCGTCTCCACGTTTCCTGAAAAAGAGTAAAATAACTTTGTACAAGTTAGATTTGTTGGTTCTTAAATATAGAATATATATACTTTTAATTAATTTGTTGTAATAATAAATAGTATATATTTTAAAAATAGAGCTTAATGAATTTTAGGGATGTATGTATTAACTTAACATAGTTTTAACTTGTTAAGAAAAATACTTAATAGTTAATACTAATGGTATGTTAAAACTAGCTAAATATGGCATGGGATTGATGGTCTAGTGTTAGATGTAAAATCTATTAAACATCTTAGGTTGTTGGCTATGGGCCATGGAAAACTCTTGAAGGGTCACTCCCATTTTGGTCTTTGAACACTGTGTCACTCCCATCTTACTCGCGCATGACACGACCAAAATGAGAGTGGTCTAACGGGTTCTTTGACCCCTCATCCAATCAATTCTTTTTTTTTGTTACTAAATAAAATGGAATGATGGAGAATGAGAAAATCAAGCATAACAAGGATTGAGTTGTGATGTTGAATTATGAAAGAAAAACTGAGTTGACACTGAGGTGACGCAAACGTAACGAATGAGGGAGAATGATGAAAAATGAAAATAAACCATAACACATTGTCTAATTATCATGACAGGGTTCAAGACCCGGGAAGTAAGAAGCTTGCGGTTAAAAAAAAAATTGTTAAAACCAATGGCATGAGTTCGTATGATTTAACGAATCAAAAATAGTCTTATGATATGTGAAATACATATATAACTTTTTATGTCATCATCAACTTGTGTTACCAATACCATATCTCTTGTAAGATTTTAATTTTTGATAAATTAAAAATATCAAAATCTTATCAGACGCCTACTCTGAAGTTAATGTACAGATTTCACTACTTCTCCCTTAGTCACAACATAAAAACTTTGACCGATTGTTCAATTGGATATGGTTCACAATTCACCTGTTTTCAGAACACCACTTGAGAGTTGTGTGGTTGCTTTTGATGAGTTGTAAAGTAAATTCAATATGGATGAATATTGATTCAATATTTACTTATGAATAATGTCTAAACTGCAATATAAATGGAAAATGGGTGGGTGGGATATAATAATCATATAATTGTTTTAAGTGGGCATTTCAACATGGTTGTTAATTGTTATGACTATTTGTAGAGGGGTGGTAGACACTTCTTTAACCATCATTGACATTTTTTAGTGAAAGGTGAGAGGGTAGTGCACATAAATCCAATTCCATATTTTTTTATCACTTTACTGTACCTACAAACCCCATCAAACACTACTACACTAGTCATCTTTTATCATGCTACATTATAACTAAATAATACATATGTTTATGACTAGAGAGTTTCTGATTTAATTTTTATTTTGTCACATTCATTATACTATTTTTTGGATCCTAATCCTAACATACTTCGTCTTATAAGATTTAACATATTTTTTTTCAAGATTTCGTTTGGAAAACACATAAAACCTGTCCCGGAGTCTTCCCTAAAACTGGTTGACCAGGTTGGAGGCCATGTGCCATTTGTGTTGACTGTTGGCCTATTTAAGGTTGACTCAGACTGACATAAGCATTAGATCACAAAACTTTGTATCAACAAAAACATTTGGTAGTTGTCTTTGACTCTTTGGTTTTTTGAAAATAGTTTTTAATGATTAAAATTTAAGTCCCATTTGAATACCAGTGTTAATAAGAGCTTCCAAGCAAAAGATTAAAATATAATAATAAAAAAAAACTGCATTACAAACACTTTGATATACAAATCGAAACTACAAATTTGAGAAATTGTAATGGTTAGTGTTTTGAGTCCCTTTAACAAGGATCTCAAATTTGAATCCATGTTCTATGTAACCTTCTTAAGGCTATACAAAATGGGAAGCAGACCCTCGAAGCATATGAGATTCATAATTCCATGAATCATATTTTGCATTGGTTCAACTGAATCATATTATTTCATTGATTCAATTGTTGCAGATGTCGCCATCCGTTTGGGTTGACTTTAACTGAAAACCCCAAATTTTAACGAGATATGTGTTTATTGGTTTGGATTTCGGTTTCCTCGATTTTGTAATTGGTTGTACGAATTGGAAAATCCATAGCAGTAATCAATACATTCCCTTTCCAAGTTGAGTTTTCTAGAACCAAAAACCGATTATCTAAATCAAATGCAGTATAACATGAACCGAAAACATGTAATTCGGTTTGGCTTTTAACAGTTTCAACTTGGTTCGATTTTCGGTTTAATAGGTTTGAAACCTGATATTGGACACCTCAAAATTTTTATTGGTTATGTTTAAATTTTGATGCTAGTCTTGGTGTCTCAAAGCAGTTTAACTAAGAAAATTATAAAGCATGTAGGTAATTGGTCAATTATTTTAATAGACTAAACAAGCTAAACTTCTATTTGATTAAACTAACAAGCTAAACTTTTATACATGTACATACTATTGCAACATGCTGGTCTAAGATTAAGAACAACTGAATAACTGATTCCTAAAAGAAAAGGAGAATAGGACTACCAATAAGGTTAAACGAACCGAATGTCTACTTATGGTTTTTATACAAAACATATTTTTTGTTTGGTCATGGTTATATGTGTATATTAAAAACAATCTTTATAATTCTTGCTATTAATAATAATCTTACATATCATGAAATTTTGTTGCAAAGTTCTATAAACTCTTGTTCATGTTTGTTCACTCGGTAACTAACCAAATACAAACAAACAACCCACTAAACGTTTCATGAATGGTACGCTAGTTGGGTTTGAGATACTTCTGTTGGCACTCTTTAGGCGTACAAAAGTAAAATGGTTGCAGAGAGAGGGCTTAACAGACCCTAGTCAAAAGTAAGTGTTACCAATTGTGGTCAAGTTAATTTTTTCATATGTTTTGATTATGTAAAAGCTCAAAATTTCTTGTCCATCGAAGCACCTTGAATACAGTTGAAAAAATTATGTTTCTAGCTATATCCTAAGCATGGGAAGTACAGTCGAAAAAATTCAAAACTGGATACAAACAGTTGTGATTATCCCTAGAAGGGAACTTAATAGTCGTTTTAACCAAACAGTAAAAAGATATTACTTGATCGAGCGCGTTTGGTTGATGTTTAATGCTGATGATGGCCTTTCTTTAACTCGAACCGTGAGTAAACTTCTTTCTTTTAGCCGATGGAGGCGTGAGAAGCTTTTTAACAGAACCAACAGGATCTTCCACCTGCACGGTAATCAAGATTTAGCACCAGATTACACATATTGTCACAAAAATCACTTTAAAGAAATTATTTTATAAGAAACGACGTTTAGGTTACCTCAATTAGTGAAGATAAAGCTTGGGTTGTTTCAGATGAATAAACAATCTCTTTCTGGCGTTCTAGAGCGGAAAGAGTTTGTTTCCAACCAGGTGGCGACTTCCCATTGGATGAAATCCAAGGACAAAAATATCTATGCTGCTTTATCGGATCAAACTCAATTGTTTTTTCATCAACGGTTTCAGATTGACCTGAACTTGCAGATTTTAAAACACTATCTCCAGTTACCTCAACTAATCTATTAGTTGTAAAACTACGATCATCACCAACTGTTTCAAACGCAGATGAAAAACGGGACCTTAAATTTTGACCAACAACAGGCAAAGATATTGTTGGCCGAAAATTCTGCTCGGCTGGTGGTGGCCCACCTGCAATTGTCAAGCTCAAAACGTTTTTATTCGATGATGTGGCACTACTATTACCAATACTTGCTGTCTGTTCCCCATTTTCAACACAAGAAGGTTCTTGAACATGATTATTAGGTTCTGCATGTCCAATAAGTCTAACAAATTCTGTGGGCCGTTGAGTCGTCTTGAAAGTCCACAGACCAACTCGGGCCCCACAAAGCCTACATTCTAGAATCACAGATGAATGATCATGTTTCTCAAAAGAAGAACCTTCGGTGTCTTCCACGTTCTCAGAAGTTTTAGAAGAATATACAGTAATAGCGTTATTTGCATCGTTGCAATCAACAATGTATGGCAGAAATCTTGGCTCCCAACCACATAGACTTATAAGCTTTTGTGCCTGTAAAATTCCAATTATAAGTTTTTAACACATGGTAACAATATACACAAGCAAGATTTGTAACACGTGTTTGGCCAGTAAACGAACCGAACGTTCGATGAACCATTCAGCCGGAAGTTCGTTTATTTAATAAACGAGCAAGCACAAACAGATATTTGTGTTCATTTATTTAAATAAACAAACATGAACATATGTCCCGTTCGTTCATTTAAATTTGTTTATGTTCAATCGTTTGCATTCATCTATGCTCGTCGGTTTACGTTTGTTTGTTTAGTTCACTAACATATTCATTAAAAATGTTTAGGTCAATTACAATTTAGTCTAGTTTTAATAACTTTTTAGAACCAACACATTGTTGTTTATATTAACTTTTAATTGGTTTTAGCTCAGCTATGTTCATCCGTTAAAATCCATGAACCTTTCGTTTCTACTGTTAACGAAAGAACATATGCAGACACAAACACGTTCATTTTCTTAGCGAACAAACACGAACGAAAAAACCCGTTCATTAGCTTTTTGTGTTCAACCGTTTGTTAGATAAAGTTAGCCAAACAAACACAAACAAACTCTGTTTGTGTTTGTTCTGTTCGTTTACAGGCCTACATGTTTTAGCATAAGGCAGTGATACCTGATAGTACAAAACAGGGGAAGCTTGTCCAGATTCATCTAAAGTTGGAGGGCATTTAAGAAAATGTTCTAGCAAAGGGGTACTCATGTAATCAATGGCAGTTGATGAAACCACAGGAAGCTCCAAAAGTTGCAATAACAAATCACATCGTTTCTTGTAATTATCAACCAAATCTACAGGTGAAGCAGGTGGGAACTGAGCTAGTTTTTCATCACACGCGTTGTCAACCCATGGGCAAAGTAACTTGTGTCCATTATTCAGCTTTAAGCTGAAAACCGAGGCTGCGTTCTCAACTATATTACATAGAAAATAGTGTTATAAAAAGAAAACTGATAGTGTTATAAAAGAAAATCAAGGATTACCTTGTTGCTGTGCCCAAGATGATGGTGCAGAAAAGAAGAGGCGGGCCCCGCATGATGCGCACGCGATAGTGTCTATATCTACATTGATCCAACCTCTCATTGCACAATTTATTGCACTGATTACCTGATGAAAATAGATAATATTAACCTCTTAGAACTACAAAATGGTTATGATTAGCACTGTAAACAAACCAAACGTTCGAGGGGAAGTTCGCTACTTTAATAAATGAACATTTTAACAAGGAATTACATGAACAAGGAATTTCGTTCGATTAACTAAATGAACAAACGAGAAACAAGGCTATGTTCGTTCAATTGTGATTGTTTACGTCCATATATGTTTGTTCGTTAAACATTTTAAAAACTCTTTATGACTTTTCTAATCTTATCATATAAATATAAGCAAAATTATTAGCTATAAAATAAAAAATATGAATATTAGATGATTAATTTTTATATGTAACTAAACATATGAATATGAATGTTAAAAAAAACACCAACACAAACTTGGCAGCCGGACTGAACCATTGACACTAACCATTCTCGGTTAGCCAAATCAAATAAAACATGGTTTATGTTGGTAAACCGTTCACGAACAAGTTCATTTCCTTAATAAACGAACACAAACAAGAAATTTCATTCGGTTAAAAGTTTGTGAACCGTTCGCTTGTCCAATAAAAGCTTAACAAACGAACATAAACAAGACCTTGTTCGGTTCGGTTCACAATCTTCATAGTATATATACAAGTATAACGGATGCTATCATACAGAGTAATAATTACAGTTAAATACAACAAAATCAACATTTAGTAGCCAAATCAAATAAAACATTGTTTATGTTGGTGAAACCGTTCACAAACAAGTTCATTTCCGTAATGAACGAGCACGAACAAGAAATTTCATTCAACTAAATGTTTGTGAACAGTTCGCTTGTCCAATAAAAGCTTAACAAATGAGATTCGGTTCGGTTCAGTTCAGTTCATAGTCTTCATAGTATACAAGTATAATTGATGCTATTATACATATTCACGACGATTAAATACAACAAAATCGACATTTAGTAGCAAAATCTAACCTTCGGTTTGGCAAACCATGTCATGGACTTGAATGTAGCAAGCCTTTTGAGTAAGTCTTCTCTGTCCCACGGTCTGCACCGCGGCGAATGCACCGGTTGCAAATCAGTCACACTTGCTTTGGATTTCAACTCAATTAAATCCAGCTTTGTAGTGTACGGGCGTTTCCTGGTTGCTGACGTCAAGCCGCCTGCAGTTACACTAACAATAGAGCAAAACCTAATTAAACTAAATTTGATTGACAATGACAAAATTGACATTTAATTAGTTTGTATAATATAATAATAATAATAATAATAATAAACCCTAGTAATTTTGTGTACCTGGAGGAAGGGGTAGATTTGGAATTGGGAGATGAAGAAGGAAGAAAGAGTTTGTCCATGACGGCGTTAAATCGTTTCTCTGATTCTTCTGCCATTCAATTTCAATTTCAACTGAATTCGATTGTGAAAATTATTATTGGGAATTCAGATTTTGTTTTTGGGTTTGTCGAAGACGCAACTTTTTACTATTTGCTATTTTAAGACAAGGTTTATAAAAAAAAAAAACAATAATACCGATACTTTGTATATGTGACAGATGGGGCGTATATGGAAGCGTTTTGCATCATGCGATGTAACATGGCGCAACACAACCCACCCTAACACAACCCATAGCGTCTGGGGGCGGCTATGGGGGCTTTTTGGGTGGGTATAGAATCCCCACTACGCATGGTTTAACAAATTTAGTGGATCATTTTTCACTTGTCATCAAAAAATTAACATGTTTAAAAGCATATTGTTTTATGGTCAGATCCGGATTTTATTATTGGGAATACTCTATATAATAGTAACTAAGTTTTGAAATTGTTTCAATCAGGTCACTCATAATATATTTTGTTCCAATCAAGTCAATAAAGTTTTCTTTGTATTCTAATATAGATAGTTTACCTGGATAGCAGGTTGTGTAGTTTTTTTTTTAATTTTTAAACAATTTGATATTGCAAAATATTATTAAAAAAAGTTGACAAAATTAGTAAAAATTGAGAAAAAAAATCTAGAAAATTACAAAAATAAATAAATAAAAAGAAAATCTGAATAATTGCAGAAAATATATATATATATATACTAGTAGTAAACCCGCGCGATGCGGCGGGCGCGTGACTGGAATTTGGTGGCATTGGTTCGGTTTGTTATAGTAATGATATTAACGACATCCCTTCTATCTTTGATATACTAAAAGTATCAAAAATACCGATTCCTTGAAAAAACAGAGATAGTAACCAATTTATATCCCAATGCAAGGCCAAAAATGGCATTTGTAGCAGTTACATACATATGCAATTTGGAGTTATATGACAAAAATATTAACACGGAAAGCAAAAAATCAAAGATAAGATGAAGACTAAAATTAGTTATATGGCCTGTAAAATTTTGTATGATAGGCAACAAATTGTTGAATGCAATCAACGCATATTAGCTTAAACCAAAAATGGAAAAAATTGATGATCCACATGTGCAAGGAGCAGGAAAACCCTAATGACCCGAGCTAAATGTTTTGCCGGTTTCTTTCTTAGCCAATTCTATCATTATACCTAAATGACTAATGAGACGGAATTAACATCTTAGATAAAATGGTTAAAATACGGTGCAAACCTTTACACCTTGGGGCCGCAATACCTTATTCTCAGCACAAATGTCCCTCTTTCAATCACCTACTCATACCATTGAAATCGCTAGGGCCTACACACAAGTAAAACCAAAATGCTATAATCAGAAAAGCTCATAACAACTATAACCGGCCCGGTTCAGCTTGTTTACACCATCGATGCTATGGTCAAGATACACAAATCATTCCAGTTGAGAAATTCATGTAAAACCGAAACTGAACCAAAAACTCAGCTTTTACAAAGCTTGAAACCAAACCGAAATAAGTGTTTTTCAAACCGAATTATATATCGCATCTTTTTATTATAAAAATATTTGAAAATGTCATTCATTGTGTTAAGGAATTCATGCTATGAAGAAATACATTTAACTTTCAATAAATAGATGATTTTCAATAAAAAAAAAAGATATATGAGTAACTTTCAGCCGCTACTGTGATACTTATGGCAACACAATTTCACCAAAGAAAAAAATGTGAATGTAAATTCATTACCATCAAAGATACCAAGATATAACATAAAGATGCGTATTTCACAAACCTAAATCGAAGTTTAAGCTCTGTTTTAGCACCCTTTATTCATCAAGATATCCAGTACACTCTTCTTCAAAACTAATAGGTAAAAAAAAGGCAAAAACCTTCATAACTCGATTTCATTCACCAATAGTAAAAATTGCTGCAGATCAGTTCAGAATGGGTACTTACCAACTATTGATTTTGCGTCTGATCATTTGTCTCTGTACAAATTGCCACAACCACCAACCTATGGTATTCAATAATCAGCAATGTAAAACTGGAGCTCCGATGACAAACAAAATCCCCTCTAATTAGGAACAACAAACCCTCTAAAATTGGAAGTAGGGAGAGAGTGTTTTATCCTGAATTTTGAATTTGACGGGGGAGAAGAGATTATTTAGATATGGGTTTGTAATGTAGTATTTATTATACATGCTTTTGTAAAGCTTTTAAACATGCATAGAAGACCATACATAAAGCTTCATTTCTTGTAAAACTATTATTTTTCAACACTCATCATTTCTCTTTCTTATATACGTTATATATCCTAAAAAAATGCAAAAAAAAATTGCAATATTCCATATTTTTTTTTCACAAATCTTAAAAAAATATATTTTGCGATGTCAAATTGTTTAAAAAAACCTACATAACCTGTGTAAAAGCATACTGTTTTATGGCCAGATTCGTTATTTATGGATTTTATTATTAGGATTACTGTTTAGTATAGTAACTAAATTTTGAAATTGTTTCAGTCATAAAATGTTTTGTTTCAATAAAGTCACTAAAGTTTTTTTTTGTGTTTTAATCATAGATATTTTACTTGAAGAGCAGGCTGTGTATGTTTTTTTTTTATTTTTAAACAGATTGACATTGCAAAATATATTTTTTTAAATTGACAAAATTAGTAAAAATTCAGAAAAAAATTACAATATATATATATATAGGGTAGGGTTATCGTAAAACATAATAGTTTTGTGAGAAGTGTAAGAATAGATATATGCCATTGGATCTTTGAATCAATGGTTAAGATTTGTAGTTTCTTAAAAACTGAATAGTGTTTTATTTTTTTTAGCAATTTTTATTGGTTCAAGGGTAAAATCGTCCAGTTGGTGTTTTAAACATGCAAACCGTCATCATATCAGTTAATCACATGAAATAAGAATCTCGATGGTTAATGTTAATATATAGTGTGTTTTAAAATTCAAAAAAAAACTATCTCCTGGTCTATAACATAAGGATCGACCACAGGTTCTTCATTAAACTATTATATTATATTGTCTCAATTGTTCGTTGATTCAAAACATTTATATAGTCATAAAATGTTAGATAATCATTTGATATTTGATGTATAATTGTATAGTTTACAAACTAAACCACGATCTGTAAAAAACCAATTCCTATAATGTAGGAAACAATTAGTAAATAAGTTTTTTTAATATGAACAAGTTAATTACTTTACTACTTTTTTTATATAGATTTTATGAAATCCCATTTGTCAATTTTATATTGGTTCTTATCATTCTCACAAAACTACAATTTCTTATTTGAACTCTTTTCTATATATATATATATATATATATATATATATATATATATATATATAGTTGGTATCATTTAAGAACTCTAAAAAAATTAAGAATTCTTAGAAACTCTTAACAACAAACATTTTTTTAATTTTTTTTATATATTAACATCGTTTAATAGTAGTTTTATAAGATTTCATATATAAATTTTTTATTAGATATATTAATCACAAGTTTACATATGTGTAAGATTTATGTACGACCAAATTTACACATGTGAAAAAAAAACATAGATATGTATAAAACCCAATTTTCAAAATTATAATTGTAAATATATTTAGAAAATGATAAAGAAAATGATAAAACTACACTCAAATAACATTAACATACAATTTTTTTTTTTAAAACGTTAGTTTTAAAGTGTTTTTTTAATTCTTAAATAATTTAAGAGTTCCGTAATGTTAATAATCTTATATATATATATATATATATGTATGTATACACATATATGTGTGTGTATATATTCTGTAAAAGTGCAAAAAAAACTTGTTTTTTTTTTGGAATTTTTCAAAAAAAATTTCTCATTTTTATTTAAAAAAGTTTGCAATGTCAATTGTTTGAAAAAAAAAACTAATAACTTGTTATCCAAATAAAATAGCTAATATTATAACACAAATAAAACTTTAATGAACTGAATGGAATAGATTCAAAATGTGTTTTACTATTTTATAGAGTAATTTCTTTACTATTTGAGTAGTGTGTATATGTGTTATGTTTGTAACGGGATGAATAAAATTAATACCTTTGTTTTCTCTAGTTTTCATCACGTTTTGCTCTTTCAAAAACATAATCCATTCATGTTACCGGATTGTTCTTTCTTTTCTTTCTTTTTTTCCATTTTCGTTTTTTTTAATCTAGAGGTATGTGTTGGCCATTAATTTGTTAGTTATTTCATTATGTTGTAGATTTGTATTGTTGAACAATATGTTGTTCATTGTGTTTCATACGTGCCGCATAACACGTAAAATGATCACTTTAATAGTCATTTTTATTTCCATCAACTATATTTGTATCTTCCAATAAATCATGTTCATTGCCAAAGCATCTTGTGTTGAATCATGTTTGGAGCGACTTGCTAACCAACGGCAGTTACCTTTAAAGGGGTCCAATTTCTTTAATATGTGTGTGTAATCTTTTTGCATAAACAACTCTTTCAAAGTATTGATACGATAGATCGCATTGAGAACGTAGCTAGTCACCTCCCATCCACTTCCATCTATATTTGATATCGGTACTATGAAGTTAATATGTAGTTCTACACATTAGTTTTACTCACTTTATTTTTTGTTCTCCCAACAACTCTCTCTTTTAATTCAAGTTCAATTGCATGTAGTTGTCTAGTATTACTATTCGGTTAGGTTCAAACATGTTTGGAAAAACGTTATTTAACAAGTATATTTATAAGCCCAACAATCTAGCCAAAAGACATCTCAACTTACCTACTAGCCAGCCGAATAATTATAATTAGAGTTTGAATCTTACATGAAATGCATGAATAATAGGCTGTTTGGCAACCTATGCACTAGTAAATGCAGCAATCAGTAAAATGTCTGAATGATTAAGAGAAATTGAGTCAGTAAACATTGAATTAGTGCTGAGTATGTATGCCAATGTGGTGGTAATTGATGATGGAGGAGGATGTTTTGGTGGGTCAAGGATGTGATGTGCGACTGTGCGAGTGGTAGACTGTGGGTTAGGAATATATGTGAAGATACAAATTAGTAAAATTTTAATTCAACGTCATTTTAAAGCTTAATGAGTAAGAGGCTTCCTGACCGATTCAAATGTGTCATTTCAATAAACCAAACACATTAATGTGGATTAATTCATATATGGCTTTTTAATGGAACCATTAATATATTAGCAAACAACGTCCCCCCAAGTAAATTATGTTTTATGTGTCAGTTTGTTGTACATAGAATGTATATATACAACAAGACATTATTATTATTGTTACGATAAATAATTAAAATGATATTTTAATATCTTTAATATGTGTATGAACATATAATTAACGTTTACTTTTTATAAGTGTTATCAAGAAATAAACTAATACGTATCATTGAAAAAAAAAGCATGCATTCTTCTTATTAAGATGGCATCCTAAATAATAATAATAATAATAATAATAATAATAATAATAATAATAATAATAATATTTAGACCAAGTCATAACTCTTTCATCCTTTCTTTTTTTCAAACTGTTAACTTTTATAAACAAATCAACGAAAAGAAGGACACCTCTCTCAACAAGCCCGCAAGGAGAACAAAAAAACCAACAATTACATAAATTTGAAAGAACGCCACTCTCGCGTCCCTTTAGTCCTTATTTTCTATATTCATCTCTTTTAACATATGTTATTACTTATTTATACAATTTATACCTTAACGCATACCACTAACACACTTTCTATTCTCATTTTACATGTTACATTTTTATTTTCTTATTTTAATTTTCTATATCTTTTGTAATGCATTCCTTTTTATTGCTAAACAAATAATAATAAAATATATGCGCATGCATGAGTGTGAAGTGTAATATCCATATGACATCGCATTGGGTCTCAAAGGCTGCTTACATGAACTCAAACCTAAAATATGAACTCTAAACTAAAATAGCAAAAATGAGTCAAGTGGGTATAAGTGTATAAAACTGTATAAGTTGGCCTCAACTCTCGTTGAGTCCGTTGGGAAGTTTTATGGGCTCAGTGAGCCCAAATCTTTTTTATTTCACATCTATTAATTATTGAAATTTGAAAAAAAAAACTAAAAGAATCTTCTAATGTTTCATACAAAACAATGTATTTATCTTTCAAAATAATACAAATTAAATTACATTCACCTCAAAAAAACATTTAAGTAATACTATCTAATAAGCAAGTACTTGGAAGTGTATTAAGAAATTAGAGAGTAACAATCTATACTATATAATAAACAAAGTTTTCTAAGTGCCACATGTCATCACCGTGATGATCTTTACAAAATTTTTCCTCCTCTCACTCATATTAAATACAATTTCTCTTTCTTATTAACAATTTTATTTTATTTTATTTTTCTTTTCAATCTTTCATTCTTCCTTTTTAATAATTCTTTCCTAATTTAAAAATTTTAATAATTCTTTCCTAATTATTTATTAATATTAAGTTTTTATAAGTAACTAATTTTCATGTTAATTTTGAATAATGATTCCAAAAAGTATGGCTTTAAATATATTATATTAGTTAATTAATATTGCGATTTTATAAGAAATTGTATTATTGGATGAAGAGACAAAATTGATTTAAAATTTAAATTTTAATAAACTTTAACTTATTAAATATATATAATATTTACCAAATTACAAGTTTTTTTTATCTTTCAAACCTTAAAAGATAAATTCATTGTTGATGTATTCTCAATGTTGATGTTAATTTAAATGAGCGGGTTATTATAACTGGTTAAAGTATCAAACATGATTCAGGTTAAAACAACTTATAATTAGAATGAGTTTCGGTTCACGGGTTGGTTTAAAAAAAGAGTCACTTACAACTTCTTTTTTTAATTTACTTTTTAATCAACCCATCGTTTATGTTAAGTTTATCATCTTAAAAATCTACAAAAATATATAAACACTAGATTACATGTTTTGGTTTTTTAGATGGATAAATCAACTTCTTACCTTAGAAATACAAAAGTTAGGCATTAACACATTGTTAATCAGATGATAAATTGACTTTGTATATCTTTCTATTATTAAACATTTCAAATATATAGATTTCTTTAATGAACGAGTTATACTTGTACCAAAAAATGAGGTCATTCAAGAAATTAGCAAATGTTTGTTATCCATGTTTCGGGAGATGAAAAATATTACCATTACTCAGATGGTATCTATCATACATATAATGATACATTACAAGAAACTATTTATCTCTTGATGTTTTAAATGATCTCAAAATCTAAGGTTGTCAAGTTATAGATTAGTTGATGATGTTGAAGTGATGATGGTTAAATGGTTTATGCAATGAAACTAAAATACATGTGAAAATACAATATGATAACTGTGTTATAAAAGCGAAAATCATATCCAGAAGTAATATTGAAACTCACATTTTTATTCTTAAAAAGAAAATTTTTACACCTTTAGATGAAATGCTTAATTTCAAACAACGAAATTTTCACTTTATTTTGCGTTTTGCAATTAAGATTAATAAAACCAAGGTCAGTTACTATAGATGGTTCGTTTATTTTTTAAACAAATTATTTTAACTCGTGACCAGTTATGAGTTGCATTATCTAGAGTTAAAATCACAAATACTGTGAAACTACTAAGTTTTGATATAGGAAGTAAAGTTACAAGTAAAACTATAAATATTGTATACAAAGAAATATTTAGAGATTAATGAATTTTCTAATCTTTTATTTTCATATTGTGTAATGTATAATTTATTTTATCGTATAATATATTTTTATATCTGTTGAACATAATTTTTGTATTTGACATTATATTAATATTTAAATAAATTTATTTATTTCAACCCGTGTGCTACATGGGTAACTAACCTAGTTTCATATAGAATAACCATAACCTTAATACCTTATAAACATCACCTCACTATTATGAATAGTTATGTCATGCATTTTATAACTCTCAATTTAGATTTGATTATTATGTAACAAGCTATATAAACTACAACTTCTTAAAATTCAATATACATATTCGAGGGAAATTTGCCACATTTTTCTAATTTACTTCGGAAAATCCGAGGTATCAGCATGAAATATCGTAAAACAAAAAAACAGAAGTTACCTAGTCAAACATCGTACCCCCACTTCTCCTCAACTATCTCCCCCACTCTCCTCAAAATAACCAACTTCTTCACGTCTAACCTTATTATATAAACCCTACTTCACTTACCTCAAACCACACCATTAATCACTTTTCACTCTTTACTCCCACAAACCTTTTACAACCATGAAGAACATAACCATCATTTTCATGGCATTTGCCTTATTAACCATCCTCAAGGTCCAAAGTGCTCATAATATCCATGTTGGTGGTGACAAAGGGTGGGTAACCCCTAAGGCTAATGACACCAATCACTACAATGAATGGGCTAAGAGTAACCGCTTTAGCATCAACGACACGTTGCGTAAGTCATCTTGACCCTTCTGAACAATTAATAATAATAATAATAATAATAATAATAATAATAATAATAATAATAATAATAATAATAATAATAATAATAATAATAAGTTTGTTCATTGCATGCATGAAATAATATTAACATGTGTAGGTTTTGTGTACATTAAGAAGGATTCGGTATTGGTTGTGACAAAAGAAGAATATGAGAAATGCAAGTCAACAAACCCTATGTTTTTCTCGGATAATGGTGACACTAGTTTTGAACTCAACCGGTCTGGATACTTTTACTTCATAAGTGGTGTCTAGCCATTGTGAACATGGGCTTAAGATGATTGTTAAGGTTTTGGAAGCTGAAAACGTTGATCGACCCGCGAACCAAACCGTCTACAGCCGCTACGAGTGAAGCCGCTTCGGTGCTTAAGATGGATAGTGATACTTTGTCTCAAACTCTTATGATTGTGGGAATCATTGCAATGTTTACTGTTTTTATATGTAATTTTTTTTTTTGCTTGAATTTTGATGTATTTCTAAGTCCTTAATTAAGTTTAATTTCCTTCTTTTTTGTTGCAAAATGGATTGTTGACATGGGTTAGTTAAATGGTTTTTTAGTGATATATTTAGGATGTTTTTTTGTTTTTAATAAATATTTGTTATTAGAGTGTAATGTGTTAAAATGTATATGGGTTCTAAAGGAAAGCAAGATAAATGATAGTTGCCGGCTATCAAATAAATTAAGGTTTATACTTTATAGGGCAATTGATTAAGCGATTGGGTACTAATTAAAAGTTATTGAAACATGTTTTATAACATTATATCATTGTTTAATAAAATAATGATATTTGTAATGATGATAGTTTCACTCCCATCCATTCAAGGTGCTTTCGCTTTCCATAATTTGGGATTATTATTTTTAGATTTTATAATGATCATTACCTACTTGAAGAGGTCCCTGACTCGATCAGGTGTTTGTATATAGTATTTTAAAATGAATTTAATGTTATGATTCAATATTAATGTTATTAATTTTAGTGTAAAAATATTGCGGCGTAAGAGTTAAAAGGAGGCATTTGTAATTGTTATAGTTATATGACACAAATCGGACTTTAAGGTAAACCCAAAGGACGAAAAATATAATTTATTTAATTTTATTTGTAATATTGATTTACATTTAATGGATAATCAAAATAATTTTAATATTCAGTTCAACTAAATTACGAACGATAAAGATGATGAAATTACAAGATAACGAACATGGATGAAAATTACCAGTTAAACAATAGATTTGATTTAAGTTAGAAAACAACATTGCAATTCTATTACTATATGCTACGAAAGTGGGTTCTAATTTTCAAGATGAATTATTTATGTATCTATTTTAATGCAATACTTATTTTATATTCCAACATGATCAAGTAGGGTTGAGCTGATGATTATGGTCACTGATGCTAGGGGTAATGACAAGTGTAGATGTATTTGTTTATTTCTTTTTGAACTAAACAAGTGTAGATATTCAGAATAGCTTTTTGGAGTATCATATCATCAACTTTCATTTCACACCCATATGATTTACAGCATATATGGTTTGGTACGTTATAGCTATAACATTAAAGGTTATAAAATTGAGGTTAAAAATTCAAAACTCGGCTAGTGTAGAACAGGACAATTCTGAATTGTGTGACCATATATGGTAATTCCTCTTTTAAGAGACTTTTTACGCGACTTAAATATATATGATGATGGATTAGAATTTCATGACAACTAAAATAGTTCATTATATATGTACCATGTTCTTTTCTAAATCAATATTATGCTACTATGCTAGGAACTGTGATAACCATATAATAGACTTGTTCACAATGCTTTGATGATTTAACACAAGAAAGTCACCATGGAGGATTGGAGGGTATGGACCCCAAACTCCTCAAATGCTGCATAAGCGTCACATCATATTTTTACACAACTCTCAAGATTGCACAATATAGACCAAAGCTTCTTAACCTGATGCAATTTGTGGAAGCAATCGAGGGATAGCTTTAGTTCTCGGAGCTCAAAATCCCCCTTAAATAGAAGATGACAGTGGTCCCATTTGGCCCCGAGCTCCCAAACCCTTCCTCGGGGTCCATATCGTCTACACTAAGTGAAGTAGGAATTTACAAAACTATCTTGTATATTACAAAGCTCTCAATTTTTTTGATATGATACCTGCTTTAAAAAGTTGTCATGTATATATGTGTTGTGCGGTTCTCATAGATAACAATATAGAGAGAGGGAGAGAGTATGAGGGGATAGCTCTGACAATAGTAAAACTTTAAAGGTGGCTTGTTACGTTTATATAAAGATATTTGGATTACTTTAGAATCTGTGAAATGATAAGTAGACGATGAAGATATCTAGATAGATGATACCAAATAGCAAATATAATCTTACTGTTGGAGCGTTATTTTAGCACACTTTATTTCACATCATATTTCTAAAGAATGGGCCACTCTCTACTTTATATTAAATTATATAAAAGATCGAATGACACCCTGGTCGCTACCATAAAGATGGAACTATAACTGTTGGACATTGCAAACAAAAAACTCTAGTACACCGTATGCTTTTGTACCTGTATCATAACTTTGATCTATGTGTATATTCCCAATTTTTTATTTTGTTTTTGGTACGAACATCTTTAATTATTAACTAAGCTTAATTTGATAATTTAAAGAACAAGAAAGGTATATGTATATACTATATACTTGTTAGTTTGGCCTTTTAGTCATATGTTTTGGTTGTAGCTAGTGTCTAACCAAATCTAAAAAAAACAATTCAAGTATATGTAGCGTAACTTATGGTCACATACTAATTAATATTGTTCGTTTTGACTGTAAGTTTGAATACGTACACTAGTGAAAACCCATGTTGATAATTTCATAATTATCAACAATGAAATTATCAACATGACCAAAGCACGTCGATATGTAGCATTTGAGACGCAACACTTTCGTGTTCTAACTAGCTATAGATGATATTAAATTTATCTAAGGTGTCACATGTGATGTAACCTTTTATTGGATTAAAAGTAGTTATGTAACTAATATATATGTATATCTCCCACTCCACACATAACAAACTACAAATTACAACAAACTGGATCATCTTTTTAACAAAGAAATATCAAATTCAAGAAAACATTTCTTTAGCTTGAAACAAGTTGAATTTGGATCCAAATTTGAACTCTTAGATTCTGAGCAAGTAGATGCTTAGCTCCGGGGCTCCATTGCTATCCGGATTCATCATATAGAAAGCTTCTGAATCTCTTGATCCCACAACTCTTTCAAACTTAGCCCTCATGTACATGATCTCACCTTCACCTTGATCATCTTCTTCATCATCACCATCTTTTTCTGCAGGCAGCACACCAGCTCCCATAGATATCGGCTCAACCGCTTTCAAAACCTTCCATTCTTTCTCTCCACACTCTCTTTTCATCGCAAAACCACACTTCTTCCCATTACAATAAGTCCTCCAAAGAGGCTCTTCCAAGATCCTTCTAGAGTTACCAACTTTCTTGACATTCTCTCGCTCTTTATCGCACTCGAGTGCGATTCTCACGAGCCCATAAGCCATTTCCTTCACCAACCCGCTGATCGGGGTCTGTAGCTCGATCAGGAACACGGGTTGGTGAGTAGGGCTTTTTTGGAACGCGAAATGGACATGTCCTTTTCGTGAACCAAATAGGGTTCCTATAACCCTAGATCCCAACCCGTGCAAGAGGTTGGGACGGTTCTTGCTCAGTGCTGACAGCACTGAGCGAACCCTAGCGATTGTGATCGCTTGAAGCTTCTTTCTTGTTAAGGGTGGGGGTAATTCGGTTTCTTTATCCTTTACAGGACAAGAATTGAATGAAGAAACTTGTTCTTGTTCTTCATCTTCATTGCCAACTTTGTTTGACCAATGGAAGTGTTTCTTGTCCGGAGAGGCTTTTGCCATAATGGTTGTTTAATTTGTTGTTTGAAAGAAAGATAATAACCAAAGTGAAAGAATGCAACTACTTAAATGAGAGTGAGTGAGCAAGTGTGAGAGAAAGAGAATGTAGTTATTTATTTATTTATTTATTTATTTATTTAGTATTATTTATCTTATTTGTTTTAAAGTGATGAATGCATCTTTTATGAACGGCGAATCGGGTCGGATCTTGAAAAAGAAAGAAGTATAGGCAACCCCACCAAGATAGAGTTTGATTTCAAATTAAAGAATTCAAGCCCCTTCATTAGCAATGATTTTAGGTTAATCCTTTTATTAAATAACAATAACTAGCATTTCTCATCACATTAATAATTATTAATTTCACTAAATATATTTTACTAAATAGTCATTGATATTTATTAAATTCCATTAATTTGATCGCTATCAAATATTTTGTAATTGATGCATCAGCATAAGTTATTACAGTGACGTGAATGACTACTACTAATTTTATGACAACTATATATATAAACAACCAATATTATATTGACACGTTTCATAACTGAGCAAAACTTACCATAATGTGCGCTACTATCATAACCTTGATATGTAATGAATTAGATTGGATGATTAGTTAAATTACTTCACATGTCCATGTCCATTTAATTAACATAAGTATACATGTAGATATACCACAAATTTATTTTCTTTGAAAGACAATATTTTCAAGTTAAGAATGTTCCTAAAAAGTAAATAAGTTTTGATATCATAGATTTGAAATCAGTATAAAATCTCACTTAAATGAGTCAATTCAAACCCACAACAATGTTCACAAACACACTCATAAGCCCTTTTTGGTAATTTCACTAGAGAATAAAGGGAAGGAAACAAAGTAAAATATGTAACTTCACTTTCTTGGTGGGGTTAAGAGAGAAGCTAATGCTTGACTCAACTTTATTTGTGTTTTATTGACCAGAATTCCCAACACAACACCAAAGTATTACAGATGCACTCAGGCAGCAAAAAGAACACTCTTTTTCCCAATACAACTTTTTACTGCATATTGTACAACTATGTTTTTTAGTTTACCACATAAAAACATTATACATGATCACTAGAATACTAATACTACTGGGTTCTGGCTTCTGGTGGGTTCTGGTGGCTCAGGGCTTATGGATCTAGCAATCCTTTATTGGCTGCCAAAGGACCACCCCATCCCTTTGTTAGGTCTATTCCATGAGGAACATTCTTCAAGGCTTGTTTTTAACACCACGTTTTTACCTTAGTTACTCAATCGAATTTACAGTCTTTCATACCAACTAATATTGTATGTTTCATCCATAAGAAGTAACGCCTTTGGTTTTTGCTGTACAAGTGAAAAATTATCGAAAGGTTATCAACTTTGTAACTAGCTATAGGTAGGGTCTGAGAAGAGAGGAATGCAGACAAATCAATATCCCTAAGGATAGAGAGTTGCTTCGAGAGACCATTGACTCTAAACACATAATAGACAAATAAACAAACATATAGATATCTAACATAAAAGATAAAAAGTGAAGAAACACTAATCGACCCCGGGCAGATTACGGATAATCTGGGGGTTAAATAGATGTTTCCCACGAGGATGAGGTCCAGCAAAGAAAGTTGTTCTTCAGGTGACCTGCAAAACAGACACCGTAAGCTCGTCACTGAGAAGAGGGGGTTCCTCCTTGTGACCACCCTCCGGTGTGAGAATCAGACTAGATTGCTCTGAATATAAGTGTATATTAAGAGATTGCTAGAAAAGATAAGATAATGAGATATCAGATCCTGTCCTTACCATTCCAAGGTGTTGGAGTATTTATAGCCGAAGGCTGAATAGTATTCCTGTTCTACCAACAGTGGGCTACGCACGAGCCATGCTGGTTGGTGGATAGGCTGCGGCTGATAGTGACAAGGCCGGCTGTATACTGTTCCTTTACTGCCGGCTATGCACTGTTCCACCAACTGTAGGCTACGCACGTCCCACAGTGAGGGTTGGTGAGTAGGCAGCGGCTAATAGTGACAAACAGTACTAGAGGGTGCTCCTCCTCGTACTGTTGTCGGTGAGTTGTCACCCTGTGATTGGTTCATGGGCTGCTTTGGTCAGATCTTGTCTATTTTGTCCATACCTTGGCAGGTATAGTTCAAAAGATCTTCCAGAAGCATACGGACCGGCTCATTTGGGCGGGAGTATTCCCGCCTTGCTCATTCCTTCAGGTGACATTACTGAAGTATCAAGAGTTAGTGCCTTGTGCGTGTAGCCTTGCTATTAGTGCGGGTAGCCTTCCCTGATGGCTTGTATCCGCAGCTGCGGGAACAGGCGGGGTACTTCACCATTGGGAGGCTTTCCCTGCGGGAACAGCTGGCGTACTGCGCGTAAGGTCTTCATCTCTGAGCATGGTGGGTCCTGCGGAAGCAGTTGGTCCTTGCGCAGATGTCCCTCTTCAAGGTGAGTCTTGCGGGTCCAACTGGGCTCTGCTGGGACCTACCTCTTCAAGTAGCATGGTAAAAATATTCAGATAAATATCTAAAATTAATACAAAGATATAAATATAATAAGACAATCACAAATAACACCCACATAGAGTGTATGCGAATTTAAGCCTCTAAGTCAGAGCTAAGACATATTTGTACCCTCTCTTAAAAATCATTAACCTTAACTTACGACTCCACAAAGTCTTATATCGTGGATGTCCTAAGAGAGATGCAAATCTAGTAAAATCATGGCTAGCTAATCCGCTCATTTAGGTTAATCTGGCCTGTCTTTGAAATTACTTCCATCCAAACACAATTAAATCCTATCTTTCATAGTCAATATTTCTTAAACGTCTTAATAATGTTTGAATAAGACATTATTTACGACTCATTATCTCTCATACGTAAAAAAAAATAATAAAAGTGTGTCACATATTTCTTTTAACAAACTGAGAATTGTGTTTGGAATTGAGCTATAACTTGTGATCTCATATATTTGTTCTTTCTAGTTCCAAATTCTGATTTTTGTAGTTTTATTTAAATTTTGTCGATTTGTTTTTTATGACTAGATTTGTAGAAAAAGATAAAAAAGAATAAAGGAATAAAGGGTGCATATGGGTCTCTTTCTGTCACATAGTCCATTTGTAGACAGTTTATGTCTAAGTTTCACCAGCCAATACCCTAAAAGTAGGCCTAGAAATGGCCCACACTTCAATTACATTATTTTCAGAAATTCCAAAAGTAAAGACCTTATTACGTAATCATTTGTAATCATATGCTCATATGGTGGATGTATAAAAATTAACGGTTTTCACTAATTTTTTTGTACCATTTTATTTTTTATTCGTAATTATGTTTTCTAAAACGGATATGATTAATTATATGCTTTCATATGAGTTTAAGAAAGAAAAATATTAGAGGGGAGAGATCAAGGTGTCGGATAGAGATATGAACATTCGCAATGGAGGTCTTTGAATTCGTCTGTCGTTTAGGTTGACGTTTAGGTGGCATGAGATGTTCAAACACGGTACAATACGTGTAGTAGGAAGAACCACCAGCCAACGTGAAGGAGAGAGGGGGTTCCGTAAGGTTTGATGGTGAATGAACCGGAGAATTTGTGACCATTTGGTGTAAATTATGGTTTTTTCGTGTATGGTAATTGCATTACTAGTGGGATAAGAAAAGTTATACAAGAAATATGAAACAACATGGTAAGGTTTTTGAAAGTTTATGCAAAATGTATGAATTTGATAATATGTTATAAAAGTATTTTTGGATTATAAAATTATTTTTGATGAAAAGAAGAAAGATAGAAAATAAGAGAGCGAATATTTACAATTTACAATAAAGAAAAAGACATAAGATGAAACTTTTTCCATAGGTTTGAATCTAGGAGCATGGTATTGATATTAGGCTACGTGTTGTGAGGCTGTTAAGCGCTGTTACGTTAACAACTCCGCCGCTCAACACCGCAATTCTAAGACGTAAAATAGGGCTGACAAATCGTGTCTTATCTTGTTTAACAAATTAGAGACGACGCGATTAACACAAGTATCAAACAGAAAACAACTCGTTAAATACTTGGATTTGGTGGATTGAACGTGATAATTATATGTTTAATGTATCAAGAAGGAGAAATGATGAATCATTGCCGACTAATTTTAATTATTTAAAGAGGAAAAGTATAAAATTGCATCATATACATTTTTGTTAAACATGTCTTATCATGTCTAAACGGGTACCAAATTTGCCAACCTTAACGCAAAGGTAGGCATAAGGGTATAATAATGAAGACCACTCGGGGTATGCGGGTGAATTTAAGTTAAATTATTATTTTTAAGTTAATAATTAATAAAATAACCTATCATTTAGCTTCAACCTCATCATTTTTGTTTTCTATTTACTTTTTCATTACTCACCCCACCATATTTCATACTATCACAACGCATATCATTAGATGTAAAACGTGAAACCATCGACAACACACGTGACACTTACATAGCATCACTTCTTTTGTTCTTTTGCATTTCACACTACCACAAACGGATAGCCTTTTGTCATTCAAAAGGGGGGTGGCGGCGCAACTTGTTGTCTGTTTATCCACATATATTGTAATTGGATCATTTTATTTAATATATAAAACGATTTTAAAATTAAAAAAAAAGTAATTAGTATAACATAAATCAAGGATTTTTTTTTGCAAAAATGGGTTTTTTTCAAACCATTTTGTAGATTCCAAATGGATAATCTCAAACTATAGCATATGTTATATAGAAACGAGGCATTAAAAACAGCTAATAATAATGGCGAAAAGAAAAAAAAAAGTTGATTTGAGATGTGTATACAAGCCATGGTTTTAAATGAATATCTCAATTTTAAACGAAAATTGAGCTTTATCTTGTTTCGTAGTATCAAAAACTACAATACTTTGAATACAACTTGGTTTCAACGAAATTTATATCATATTTAAAAAAAAGTGTTCATTTAGAACATTTTTTTTTCTATAAAGCATTACTTACAAGTAGAGAAAACTTAATTTAATTATAAGTGAAAATTGGGAGAAAAAAAATTAATTACAATTTACTCAAATTAAATTCACCATCTTAAGTAGCAAATTCAATTTTTTCCATTCTTAACCACTGGATTCACTATTTGGGACAAGAAAATAGAACTCAATACCTAAAAAAGATTTTCAAAAGATCCATATTTTTACCAAAAAAAATACCCTTATTATTTATATGTAATAAATAATATCATGTTAACTAGAAAAATAAGCTTTTTGAAAATATAATTTACATCATAAAAGTAATTATATAACCACAAAATAATCAAAACTAATTATGAAAGAAAAAAAAAGTTAATATAATATTTAACCTTATAGTATAAGAATACAGAAGTATATAACCATATAACCTCAAAATAATCAAAACTATTTTTTTTTTTTGGGATATCATACGTCTAAAGATGTGTAGAATCATAACCACATATGAGAATATAGAAGTATAAAGACGTCAAGTATAAATCTACACACTGCCAAAGAGAATTTGTTCTCCACATGGTTAACTGTCAGAAAATTCTGTTTGATGTGAATATGTTTATCATAACAAGACAAGCTTACTATAAGAGTAGACGAGTGCCCGCGCGATGAAGCGGGTCATTGAACGCGGACTCTATTAATCACGTAACAATTACGAGTGCTCATGGTTTGGTTTAAAACCTTGAAACCGTTTGAACTGGTCATCGGCTTGGTTTCACGGCTGGGTTGTTTACTTTTAGTCGTTTTTTTTACTTCCTTTATTCTTTCAAGTATCATATTTTGACTTAGTTGGAATTGATGATACGGTTGTATTAATAATCATTTTAAGCAAATTTTATTATCAAAGCTTAAACTCTTAAACCAAACCAGAACCAGACCGTTAATAACAGTTTGGTTTCAATTTTTAATGGTTTAGTTTTCGTTTAAAAACAATCAAAACCGTCATTGAACATCCCTACGTAACATATTAATTTTTTTCAATTGAAAAAGTTATAATAATATTATATACAAATTAAAGAGAATAAAATGCTCATTTTTATGGTGCAATATTTTTACAAAAATATTAACTTATGAAAAACTTATTGTCGTTTAAAAATCATAGGTGAGAAGTTGGTTTAAAGTTGAAACTAAAAACATGATATTGTTAAAGATGAGGTGACAAACTTGTAAGTTGAGTGAATTGTGTTTAAAATACAAGTTTACATTTAATTACATATGTACTTCATTCTTTAAGTGTTGTAAATTACTTAAAAATGGGTGTCTTAATTTGCCCTTGTTTGGTGTATTATATATAGTATAGATATAATCTTGATTTACAATTTTTTACGACCACCTTTTAAGTATGTGATTACTAAATATAAACATGAACTCATATAAACTAAACACTTAAAAGCATAAAAGAAATGGTTCATCCTTTCATATTTAAGTGTGACGAAATTTATTAAATCCAAGCCTTACTAGACTACTAGTTTTCATAATTTATGGTAATTATCATTCAAATTATTATAATTATTATTTACACATTTTCGTTTTTTAAGCATGGATTTCTCAATATTAATAAATCATTTGTTACTCGTTTATACATGTGTAAATTTTCACAGATTGAGTCGCTATTAGTTACTGACACGTGCAAACCCAAAACACTGTCATAACATGCAAATTTATTTTAACAAAGATCATGAACCACCTTTTATCGTCATTAAAGTCAAGTTTCGGTAAGAAAAGATAAGTAACTGAAACTTGAGAGAGACTGAATCAGATATAACCATAAAAACTAACAAAGGTCAACAAATCTTTCTAATTAATTTCCTTTTCAACAATAAACCATTCAAGCTGCAACATGCCTAACAAATAAGATGCAGCTTTGACTTTGGCATTGACCTTAACTAACCGTTACTAATCACTAATCAGCAAGCACATAGACATAAACTAAGAGCACACATTACATCAACACTAGAACAGATAACAGTTAACTAAACCAAATGGACTTTGTACAGGATAAGGTAGGTAAGAAATCTTGCCTAAATTTATAGCTTAAAAGGGCTCTAAAAGTTAGCAGTTCAAACTCGGTTCAGCATCAGGCGGTTTAGGGGCGGTTGCAGTTGCAGTCGCGGTTGCCATACCGTTCATTCTAGCACGTGCTTCTGCAAACATCCTCTGCTGCTCGGCTAATGCTTCTTCTTCCGTCATCTCAGCTCCATTTGTGCACTTTCCACCTTTAACGGTGTCCTGTTTGATCATTTAAGTTAAAGTTAGCATCAATATAAATAAAGTGACAAAATCATAAATAATTAAATATAGAACTTAACAAGGAATAAATGATTACCGCGGTTTCAACTTTGTGTTGTTCGTATGCAGCATAAACATCTTCTAAGTATTCACCAAAACCAAGAACCTGAAACAACATATAAATTAGTTATAACAAATACAGTTATCAATATCAAAAAAGTAATTAACAAATAACAATTAATAAACCTCTAATGCCTTGAGAACATGTTCGGGTGCGATTGTTCTCTTATCTTCTCTACTACAGACTTCGTTTGATTCTGATGAAACAAGATTAATAAACTCTGCAATAGAGAAAATAAAGAAACTTATGAGTTTTAAACAATTATGTTTCCAGATATGGTTTAAAACATTTATGGTATATCAAAGATCTAACCTACACAACACTCGATCAAAAGATCTTGAGTATCTCGTGCAACACGAACGTCTGGAGGCAACATCTCCTTAATTATTTTAGTCATTGTAGCTGCATAAAAATAAAAACTTTCATTAGCTAGAACTACTAATTAGTAATCTTTATATAAACAAAATTCAAGCCAACAAATATAGAATAGTTCCAACCTATCCTCAAAAACAAACAACAATTAGATCTATAATTCAAAATACTTAATGAGACGTTTTCTCTCAAGCTGATATCAGATATACAAAAAATATGTTTGCAATTTTGCAAATATTAAAACATATTTGTTCATCATCATAAAATAAAAAAAATAAGGCCATTCGTTGTGGAAGGGAGGAAGGTAGGCGGCGTTATGGGGACGTGGCCGGCTGACGTGGTATCGTTTTTGCAGATTGGCGCCGTTATCGTTTTGGGTACGGCGTATGAAGGAGAAAACGAGGAGGCGCCGGCTTCCGATGCAGATGGTACCTGTACCGATCCCGAAAATCCTGATCCCAAAAATTTGAAATATTTGGTACCGGTACCGGTCCCGAAATGTTCGGTTCGGTACCCGTACGTTACGGTATTTCGTCCAAAATTCGGGAAATAACCAAACCATACCGGCACTGTACCGATATCGCAAACTACCGAAAACGCTCATCCCTAACGAACAGCCTACGATTGATACCAGTTCTGACAATAAGATCTAGCACAAAAAGTTGTTAAACAAAATTAAAGTACTAAAATCATTAGAATAAAATGAATTCATCAAATCTATTAACCACATAAACAATTATTAATTTAAAAATAACACTGCAAAAGCATCTAAAAACTAAAATTGCATTCAAACGCATCAAACACAAATAATATTAATAAAAATTAAACAAACCTTTGGGTAACGAAGCATCCTCCTTCGTCTTACCAACAATATCCATCGGATCCATCTTAACCTCTACGAATTCAACAAAAATCCGTACAAATTCATCAGATCTGAGTCAAATTTCATCAATTAGGCATCCAAAAACTCACCGAGAATACAACAAACGCTGAATCACACAGCAACGACTAATTCCGGATCGAATTGGAATCTAACGACGTGGATCGGATGAAGCATGGTGGTGATGGTGCACGATATAGAGATAGGGTGTGGTTACAGGCGATTAGGGCTAAATTCTCCGGGCGCGTGGTGGGAATGATTCGTGGCGCGTGGAGTGGGGTCCAGGAGAGATGTGAGGTGGGAGAGGGCGCGTGAGAGTGGGTGTGAGTCATTTTGTTTTGGGTTTTTTTTTTATAATAAGTTTGATTAATTAATGGGATTATTGGGATGTGGTTAATGTTAATCAATCAACAAGTGGTGGTTGATGATCGGTGAGAGTGAGAGTGAGAGATTTAAGGATTGGTGTGTGACTGGATCCTGTGGTGCTCATTAACCCAACTGGACTCGGGTTCTTTGGGTAAAATGAAAAATGGACTTTTGAAAATTATTTTGTAAAAAATATTGGTTTTTAATACTCTCAGTTTCACTTATTTAATGATAATATTTATAATTGACGATTTGTTTCTGACACTCTTGAACTTAACGAATTATAATTCTGTTAGTTTTCTTGATAACATGGAATTTTATATTAATAAAAAGTAGATTGTGGGTCCCACATCATCTCCTTTCTTCAATATAAAACCTCAACAACCTTCACTTCCGGTGACCCCGTTTTTTCGGCGAATTTGATTTTTCACGTTACCTCGCCTTTCTGACAATGAAGATAGTGCGGAGGTGTAGAAAGACGATGGAGATCATGGAGATTGTGCATCGGTTGAGAGATGATGAAGATGATGCTCGCCGGAAACTTGCAACTTGTTTCTCCGGCAAGCAGACAATTCCGGATGGTGGTTGGCTGAGACACTGGTGGTGGCGGAGTGTGGGGGTTGTGGTTGTTGTGGAGATGGGCGGTGAATGATGGATATGGTGCTCACCGGAAACATGCAACTCGTTTTCCGGCGAGCAAAGGATTACCTTGAATTGTTGCTCTATTTTTAATGGCGGAACTCGACGGATTAAAGCGAAGGCGGCGACAACCAAATTTGAGTTTGGGATTTTGACCAACAACTACCTCATTTGAGTTTGGGATTTTGATCGACAGTGATAGATGCGGTGGAGGCTGCTGGTGGTGAAGGTAATGAGGTTGGCGATGGTGGTGAAGGTGGCGATATAGGCTGGAAGTGGTGGAGGTCTGTGGTGGTGGTGCTATGGTGTAGATGGTGGTGTCTCTCTCTCTCTCTATGTGTGTGCAGGGGCGTAGCCAGTAGCCACTTACAAAGGAGGGGTGTCCCCCGTCCCCTGTGAAATTTTTTTTTTAGTGTTAATATACCGAAAAATTCCCGACCGACCCCTGTAAAATTTTGGTACCGACCCCTATATAATTTTAAGACGATCCCCATGAGATTTTGAGACTAACCCAAACAAAAAATACAATGACAATTTTATTCATATAATTATATAAACATTATATAAACAATTTTTCAATTAAATTTGACTTTAATATTAACAAGTCCATTAGTCCAATATCTAATCCAACTTTTAAGCCCAAAACCCAATTCAAACCCTACTCAATTTTTAGCCCAAATCCAGTTCTAACTTCTAAAATTTATTTTTTGACTGCCTCTGCTGCCTCACTTCGTCCTTTCGATCGATGATGACTACATTAACATACTAACACCAAGAAAATAAAAACAAACATGAAAAATCGCCACTATGATGAGTTTGATTGCTTCAATGCGGTTCTAGATTTGCAAATCCAAGAGTTTGGGGACCGTTTTAACGAGGTAACATCCGACTTACTTGTTTTGTTGAGTTGTTTGACTCATTGTGATAATTTTCGGGCATTTTCAATTCCAAAAATTTTACGATTAGTCGAGTTGTACCCGTATGATTTTGATGAAAGTGATAAAAGAAGACTCCCGGTTGAACTCGCGACATACATCGATAATTTAAAAGGAGATAAACGATTTAAAAACTTGAATGGTTTAGCAAGCCTTGTTCAATTGATGGTTCAAACAAAGAAACGCCATTCCTTTGCATTGGTGTATCGTTTATTAAAGTTAGCTCTCGTATTACCTGTTGCAACCGCAACCGTTGAAAGATTCTTTTCGGCGATGAAGTATGTGAAGTCCGATTTGCGTAATCGAATGGGTGATGAAAATTTTAAGCGACAGTTGTATTTGTTATATTGAGAAATACTTGTTTGTCAATGTTAAAGTAGATGATGTAATGGTTAGATTTCAAAAAATGAAAACTCGTAGAGAACAACTTTAATATATTTGTTATCTAATATTTTGTTTGGTAATCTTTTTTTATATATATGACCCGACTCGACCCGATTCGACCCAACCCGATTCGACCCGACAGTTGTATTAGTACCGACCATAAAAATTCTCGACCCCTGTGAGAAAATTTTCTGGATCCGCCACTGTGTGTGTGTGTGTATATATACATATATATATATATAGTATATGTTGTTAGGTTTTCTTTTTTGTAAATAAGGTATTTTCCACATAGCATGTCACATCAGCAAAAACATGTTCCGTCAGTAAAAAAAAACTAACAGAGTTAGGGTCTCCTAAGTTCGGGAGTGATATAAAAAAATAAGCTAAAAGTTAAAAGTGATGGGAAACAAATCCTTAGTTGAGAGTGTTATTGTTCAATAAGTGAAATATGAGAGTATTGAAAATTCCTTTAAATAGGAATAACAATGAGATTTTTGTGAATGAGTGTCTTGGTTTAATCTGTGTGTTCTATCATCATATTGAGAACTAAGGACTGTAGGAATGATTTCTAAATTTTTTGAATTGATGATAGTGAGAGGTTGGTCGCGGTCGGGTAATTTCTCCATTTCTTGCTTGACTATAATGAGATGTTGCCTCTGGTAGGGTTGGTTTTTGTCTAACATGACAGATGCTGCTCCCGTTAATGGAGAATTCTATGTTACACTGTATTTCTCATCTGGCTTAATTAGCTCACGCGTTTTAAGACCAACAAGTCGTCTTAGATGGGGACGAAAACCTCCTCGTAAACAATATTCTAAGAAAATACTCATTAATGTGCGCATTGGTTCCATATCCATTTATGAAAAAAAAGAATTTAAACGTGAACGCGGGATAATAAATTCTTACGAGATAAAGCAAGCAAAAATACACAACTTTTTAAAACCGCAACCCTAATAAACCTTCACACCAAATCGTGTATAGTTTTAAACTCTTTTATGTACCTCCAACTGCTACCTTGCAAGCAAATCAGTAAATCATAAATTCTTACACGAGTGCAACAAGTTAACGGCATCAACATACCACTATTGCCATGAAAGTTCAAATGTCATTATTCTCTCTCTCTTTAATTTTTTTATTTTATCCCTACAAACTTATTCAACATATAACTTTGTTGATTTTTCTTACTAACTTATTATTTATTGAAAAGATATTTATTATTTTTTATTGTTACAAGGGTTCTTCGGTCTAGTTTATTGATATGATTTTGATGAATCGTTTGCTTGATGGTATAGATTTTACAATGCTTGTAAACTTGTTCATAAAATACGCATTTTTTTGAGATTTTGTAGCTAGTTATAATGAACTTCACGATTATAAGATCTACCTAACTCGCAAGTTGCAAGATGAATATTAAATAAGTTAAAATCATAATAACATGTGTCATTTTAAATCATATGTTTTTTATACTTTATCGATACACAGGTTGTGTGTTTGTTTTTGCTTCAAACATCTGCAAGAGATTTATGTCTGCGGACGCGCAGACATAAGACTCTGAAGACAGTTTGTTTTAAAAAATAAAAAATATCTAAAAACTACTTTTATATTATTAAAAAATAAGTTAATATCCACCATCTTCACACTTTTTCAAACTTCTTTACATTTCTTAGCATCCTACCAAAACCCAATGTCAAACACCACTCACTACCACCACCCACTGTCCGCCGCCACCACCACCGTCCACCACCACCCACCGTCCGCCGCCACCACCACCCACCACCACCCTCGTCCGCCACCACCCACCGTCCACCACCCACCACCACCCTCGTCGGCCACAACCACCGTCCACTTGTAAGGCCCCGTTACAGGTAGCCCTACTTTAGTGTTGGATTTACTCATAAACGCGGTTCTAAATATCAGAGTTAATAAAAACTTTCGCGGAATAATATAAAAGTCAACCAGTCATTACAACATCCACAACGTGTCTTTCAAAAACATAACATAAAACATAGCATTTCAAACATCACGACAATCTCCAGATGCCAGCCTTTCGGATCCTGCCATGTGTCTTCCTCAAGCCAACTGCCTCAGTCTATTAGCCTGCGTGCATACTAAAAGTCAGCTACGCTGAGTGAGTTCTAGTTAATCATACAACATACAATACATTCACATACTAGCATATGCACCCGGAGGTACATACATTCATATCTTCTTACACACTTACTTACATACGTACTTTCATTATTTCTTTCGTACTTACTTACGTACTTTCATTCATACATATACGTTTTAAAGAGCATTCCGCCCTATAACCTTCGCCGATATTATTAGGGTCGGTTCCCTACGTTCGCCGATATTATTAAGGTCGGTTCCCTACGTTCGCCGATACTATTAGGGTCGGTTCTCTACATTCACCGATACTATTAGGGTCGGTTCCCTTCATTCGCAGACATTATTAGGGTCGGTTCCCTACATTCTCGCTACTATAACATACCTATCATTTACATACTTTCCTTGATGATATGTGCAATCTCCGAAGAGCGTTCACGTACCATCAACATTTCATACATATAGTGTTCATACATCATACATATTCATACATACGTCTTTCATACAACATACATATCAATCATACTTTTAACAAACACTTGACGGCACATGCAATATCCGAAGATCGTTCCCGCACCATCAAGCAATCGTCATACATAAATCATACAAGGCATACACTTACCACCTAAGGTAAGTGTATTCACTATCACATCGAGTATGCACACAGCCCAGAAAACATAACAAGGAAGTGGGGCTAGAAACTCACCTCAATGCGGTTGCGTTCACCGTTTATAGTTATTCCCTTCTTGAGCCGTGCACGACTAACTGTATAATAATTATACGCATCAATAAACTATCACTACGCAAATCGTCTTTCTAGTTTAATTATTACCCTCAACGAACGGGGGTCCGGGGCAGCGCCCCTGGCAGCGGGGTTCTAGGGGCGGCAGCCCCTAGTGGGGTCCAATGAAAAATTTTATTTTCATTAACTGTCTTAACACATTTTCCATTAGGGTTTTGAACCATTAAATAATTTGCTACTTAAAGTCCAAAGGCTTCGTTGTAATTATATCATTCTTTTCTAAGTCCAGGGACTATTCTGTCATTCTGTTAAACTTCTAATTCGTTACATTTCTCTTAACGAACTGGTCATGGTAACGAACTGGACCCTCTAACGAATCAGTCCATACAGCGAACCAGTCCAAGTAGCGAACTGGAGCTTCTAATTCGTTATCTCCTTTAACGAATGACTATACGGATTGGGGCTAATTCGTTATCTTTTAACTATAGCGAATCAAGGGTAATTCGCTATCTTTTCCCCTAACGAACTGAAGCTAATTCGTTACATTCCCACAGACGAATCAGCTTAGCTAATTACTTCTAATTCGCTAGTTACCCTTAGCGAACTAGGGTTAGGTCAGGGAATGTCAGAACATTCCCTGACAACCTCGTATTAACTTTTCTGGCGCCGCCGCCGGAAAACCGCGGATTCGTCGGAAAAACGAGTTTTAACTCGTTTTTCACCGTTTTTCATCCCGTTCGATCCAGATCTGAGCTAGGGTGACCCCTAAGCTCATCTTAGGTTCGGTTTATACCCGATTCCACCCGGATCTCGTGACTTAAACGGTTTAACGATGTCGGCTCGTCGTTTCGTGACCATATCTAACGGATTTAAGCTCATACAACATAATACTATCATACCTTGGGTCGGGATCGGTTTTCTCTTCTATTTTTCGGCTAGAGAGAGACTAGAGAGAGAGAGAGCTTAAGTGTGTGTTTTGGTGGTGTATGGAATATGTGTGAAATGAGGGAATTAATGGCGATTATGGTTTATATATTTAGGGATCATGGGCTTAAGCCCATGGTCTTTCCTTCTTTCTTTCATACCCAAGTCCATAACCCATATCCATTTAACCCAACACTAGCCCAACTCTTAATAACCCATACTTTCATTTATTACCGAAACCCGAAAAACGGGATGTTACACCACCACCGTCCGCCACCACCACCACCGTCCGCCACCACCACCACCCTCCATCCACCGCCACCACCATCCACCACCTGCCGCCACAACCACCCGCCACCACCACCCACCATTACCCACTGTCGGCCACCATCACCGTCTACCACCCACCGCAACCGTTAATCACCACCACCCACTGTCCACCAGCACCGTTCGCCGCCTACCACCACCCACTTCCATAGTTCGTATACCACCACTCACTTCCATAGTTCGTACACCACCAACAATCATTTTATCAGTTTACAGACGTTAAATGACTTCTATCTACTGTGATATATATGACAGATGACTAATTTTCAGTTTATGCAGACTATATCCAATTTATAAAACAAACAATATTATATTTTCAGATTGCATACCTTCAGACCACATATTCAGTTACAGACATGAATTCAGATGAAATCAGATTGTAGACAATTTTTGTCTTCAAAAACAAACAACACCAACCACCTCTAACTTCAGACACAGCCGAACACGGGAGCTTACAAATCTAAGGCATAGTTTCGTATTAGCTAATCAAAATCATAAAATTGCAAATTTACGATATAACATGTTTAGAACTCCTAAATGTCTAATGATTAACAAGAAAACATATACAAACTTAACTTATGCATTAACAATAACAACCCTTAACATTAATCAAATTCATTACAAAGAGAACCCAAGTGATTCGGCTGCTGATCTAGCCATTATTCCTTGAAACTTTTTAAAACTAATCACACCATCCCCATCCGTATCCGCGGCTCTAACCATTTCAGTAAGCTCACGGTACGACAACGGCTGACCCATTTTGGTCATGGATTTGGCTAACTCGGACGGCGTAGTGAACCCGCTTCCGTCCCTATCAAACGTTTTAAAAATCTCTAAAAGCTGGCTTTGATTAATTAAAATGTCATCGGACGTCATTTGAGATGACATACAATTCACCAATTCCACAAACTCCATGGTCCCGCTCCCATCCGAATCCATGTTGTTGAAGAGTTTATGAATCTGTTCGCCCGAGGGTTTGAGGCCGAGCGAGCGGAGGAGGGCCGCTACCTCTAGGTGGGTGAGGGACCCGTCTTTGTCTAGGTCGAATCGGGTGAAGATGTCACGGAGTTGTTTTAATTGGTCCTCGGGCAGCCGTGACATGATGGTTAGGTCGATCTCTTAGCGGTTTACGTTGAAAATGTTGTGAGAACGGGTGGCTGGCGGCGATAGAGGGCGGAGGGTGGTGGTTGTTTTGGGTGGTAAAGGGAATAACGTAGGAGGCATGCATGTATTCATGGAGATATATGCGGTAGATGGTCACCGTACAATAAGCTGTGACTAAATAAGTAAATAGATAGGTTATAAAAACTTTAGAAGATAGAGAAAATAAACTAATGTGTGGTTATATTCCAACATCAACTTCTTGGTGTGTAAATAAGTCCATATAGGCTATATAGCTTGTATAGGACCTATACGAGTCAGATAGTCTTAACTTATTGACATACGTACAGAGTTGACAGTGTGGTAGTCTTTGCAATCTATACGAGCCGTATAGATTTTCTAGCTCGTATAGCCCACTTAACTCGGCTGACCTATACGAGCCGTACATGGTCTATACGACTCATATAGACAACATGTCAGCTTGTACTTTGAACAGATATTTATAATTATTTTCTGGTCTATACGAGTTGTATAGATGGTATGTGACCCGTATAGATAAGGTATTAGCTTTTCTTGCTCTAACCATGTAAGATTTGTGTATTGCTTTGTAAGATTATACTAAAAGTTGCTTTGTAAGATTATACCAAAAGTTTCTTTGTAAGACACTCCTTGGAGGCAAATGTTTGATGCCGGTAACGCAATCGGGTATCGAGAAATTACATTATAGTTCTTATCCACTTTCAATTTTAGTCCAGTGTCGATCAAGTCGATACATACCGATGTTGTTGTATCCTTTCCGATGTTGCTCATGTTGTTCATAGGTTGTTATGTATGGAGATAAATATTTATTAATAAAATACGTGTTTCTGTTTTATAATTTAATATTTTGTAATTTTAAAGTAATCTTAAAGTTAAAAAAAAAACACATATACGAGTCGTATAGCTTTATACGGTATAAAGGAATAAAACCTAACACTCCTAACCAAAAATGACTTGCCTTTACCCTATACGAGCCATATTGACCATACTCGTATAGGCTTTCATGGTGTTTGAATAACCTTTCCGGTGTTTGTATATCCCAAGCCTAAACTAATATATGAGCATCAAATCTTAAATTAAAGGCTATGGATAAAAACCTTAAGTTTATGAAATCCAAAGGACAGCCTGTACAATTTACTTAAAACTTTACTTCTCTTTTATTTCAAACAAAAGTAAAAGAAAATCATCATTTTGATTAAAATGATGTGTCATATGGCTTAAATTGATAAATTAAGTAGCAAATTGGTGAAATAATTTTTGTTCCAAACTTCCAACTTATTTAAAAAACTGACTTTGAATTGGTAAACAATGGTAAAAAGGGTAACTGATAAATTAAGTAGCAAATTGGTGAAATATTTTGGTTCCAAACTTCCAATTTATTTAAAAAACTGACTTTGAATTGATAAAACATATTTTGATCGAGCTCAATGTACAATGTTAAATTTTTTTTGACTTATATCTTGTTTTATATTGGGTTAAAAATCTTAAAAAAAGGGTTGTTAGAAACATGCAAGCAAATTAATTAAAAGGGCTCAATACATTAGTTATAGCACTACGAAATACCAAAGTCACATGCTTATAAAACAGAACGATCCAATCCAACAAACCAAACATGAAACATCTAGTACAATACTTAAAAACATAAATAAACCAGCAAATGACATAACTCTAGAACACAAGTTCAAACATAAACAAGCAAGCAAAAGACATAAATCCAAACATGAGTTCAAACTTCAAACACAAACAAACTAACCAAAACACATAAACTTAAGACATACTTCAGATGTGACACGGTTGCGGGATGTCCTCATTGTTCTTAATAGCACAGCAACTTATGGAGTAGATAACGATAACAAACACAATAATACTAAAGTTAAGCATCGCAAACTTCCTCCACAAATGCCTCATGTTACTCAACACTCCAACCTGGCAAGACCCACAATCATAGCACAACTTCTTCTGGTCATTATTCCAACTCTTGCAATCCGAATCATCCGAAGCCGGACCCGTCTTCGGTGGCACCCAATACGTCGAGTTCACAAACAAATACTTACAATTCCCCGGTGGTTTACAACAACCAGACTGCATTCCCACAAAATACATAAACATTAAATAAAATAGTTACAAAATACATATATGTTACATTAATATTATGATTATGAATTTATGATACCTCTATTGGAGTCAAATAAGTCCGGTAGAAGTCCTTCGACGTCTTGGCAGCGAGTGCCAAGCAAACGCGCGAATCGATTAAACAACTCTTGATATTAGCCCAATTTTTATCGGTCACAACATGTTTCTGAAGCCACTTAGAATAATCCCTAAACCGGTACTCTTTATACCCACGGTTCGACACCGCCTTGCTAATACGTTTATTTGTAACAACAAGTGCAAATATCGCGTACGCGAGCAACCCAATAATCATGATGAGCAGAACCGCGGAGTAAATGTATAACATGGAGTTGATTCGGAAGAACGCGCCAGCGATACCAATAACCGCGAGTGCTACGAGGAATATCCCGGTGAAAATGTAGGGTTTAGCGAATGTTTTCTCGCATAAGGTGGCACTGTCCGGGTGGACGGATGTCCAAATGCCGGCTATGATTAGGACGAGTCCTAGGAGTAAGGTTAAGACGTTAAGGACGGTGGTTAACACGTTGCTTGTTTTAGCCATTTGTGGTAGAAGTGAAAGGAAACTAGAGTTTGGGAGTGAAGAAATGGGAAAACATGGGATATGTTTGGTTTATTTGTACGAGGATGGAAAACGGTTGGAGAAAACATGCGTGGGTTGTCGAGGAATAAGTACGAAACTGCCATTACGGTTATAGGTTGTCGAGGACGTGGGTGCTAGATTTTGTGGCATGTTCTCTGGTAGTTTGAGTTTGGTTTTGTTGACGATTTTTGTTTTTTTGTTTTTCGTTTTATTAATGTTATTTCGAATTTTAGAAATATTTATTTGGATTGATATATATAATATGGAATGTATTCAATTAAACTAAATACTTATAATATTCTCAAGTAAGATCTAAATATCAACGAATTTTAATAATTAAATAGTTTTATTTTATTCAACCATTACAAAATTCTAACTAGAATAGTCTTCGAATATTTAATATAGAATCCGGATGTTTGTTTGGAACCGGGCATGAGAAGGGGGGACAAGAGGGGAAACATCGCCCCCTGCGCTACAAATAGGTGAAATGGGGGAGGGGGGCATGCATTTGTCGTCTTGATGGGTTTCGGTTTTAATAGTATTATATTAGTATTTGTGTGAGATATATATAAATATATATATATATATATATATATATATATATATATATATATATATTAAGATACAACACCACTACAAATTTATAACAAAAGTCCCTAATTTGCCACGTGAGCTCCACATGACACTTATCCATTCAAATTTGAAGTCCCTCCCTACTACACATAATCATATTGATCATATAATCTTGTAAATCGAGTTATATGATGTTGTCTCTTAAAGTTTTTCTTTTTCTTTAAACATGATTTTATTAAATTACTAGCTTGAGACTCGTCTATTAGGCAATGTGTACTGGCCGAGTAAAAGGACGACAAAGAGACGATTTTAATTGGAACCCCTCCCCCCCTCTCGGGCAATAAGAGGGGCGATTGGAAAAAAGGGGGGGGGAGGTATCTGTCGCCTACCATTGTTTGGAAATAATACACACACCACTACACCTATAATGTAATCCCTCACCACACATATAGTCTTACGTGATTTTTCAATAAAATATAGTCAATTATAATTTATAATAATAAAGCAACAAATAGTTACATGCGAAATAATTATAATTAAACAAAATACCTTAACACGTAATTATATTACAATTTATTATCAACTAGCATTTTGACTCCCATGTTGCGGCAAGGGGTGTCAAACCCATTGTTTTAAAAACCGGTTTAAACCGGCCGGTTGAACCGGTTAAATCGGATTTCGGACAACAGGCCGGTATTTTGAGTCTGGTATTTTTGGTCGGTTTGCTAGAACATCGTACCGGTGATTTTTGTCTAAAATACTGGTTTTTACCGGTAAACCGGTTTTAAGTCTAAGAATTTTTTGATATTTGCAGCCCACATTTTTTCAAAATTAATTTTAACCCAACAATTTCAAACGTGTAAATTTTAAGACTATTTTTAAAAAATTGAGTGTTTTAGCATCATTTTTTAATATAAATTAACTTTTGGATTATTTTTTGTTATGAAATCATTTAGTTTTGGGTTATTGTTGGATTAAAGTTATATTTATAGAAAATTATAAGGTAAACTATTCAAACGGTTGAACCTCCCGATATAACCCGGTTCAACCGGTTGTACCATTTTTAAATCTAATCCGGTAAAAGTATAACCGGTTTTTAAAACATTGGTCAAACCATAACCAAAGACTCAAACGACGTCCAAACGTGACAATGAAAACAGTTGTTGATTAATAATCGTCTATAACATTGGTGACTGTATCAAAAACTAAACCACTATACACGCTTTATCACTACCAACCACAAACAACAATACTCAAAAAGTTAATAAGAACATTCTCAATGGTGAGGGGGCTTCGAAGCCCATTCCCAATGTCACGTCAGCGCCACGTGGGCACTGAGGGCTTCAAAGCCCCACCCCAACGATTTCCCTCTATGATGAGGGGCTTCGAAGCCCCTTAATTTTTTTAATTTTTTTAAAATTTAATAAACCAACAAACTTTAATAATAAAATACAAATTATTTTAAACTAGATAATAAAAATCAAACTTAATTAAACTAAAAAACATACAAAAAAACATACAAATAGAAAATAAATAGAACTACCATTCGACGTCCGAGTCCTCGTTTGCGTATTTTGCTATTATTCTTGCTTTTTTTTCTCCAAAAACGTCCGCGTGGCCGGATCTAGATGCGAGAGATCCTTTGCGAGGAGCTTGAAGTCCTTCTCTCGTTGCCGCTCCGATTTAGCCTTCTTTCTTTCTTCATGCATGGCTTTGTATTCCGCATGCATCGCTTTTCTTTCTTTGTGTATTATCTTGAGTTCCTCTTTCGAGTGTTTTTTGTCCTCGCGAAACTCTTTAAGAGCAAGCTCCAAATTGTCAAACCGCGCGCTCACGTCGGAACTCACCGTGGATGTCGTTCTAGACGAAGATTCCCCACCTCTAGCCGCCGCCTTGGCCCTTTCTCTTCCTACCGGACGTGGCAACTCATCCGGTTCATCAAAAACAAAATTGGGATCAATCTCGTTTAAGTTAAATTGAGAACGAGCATCCGACCCGGCTTGAGACGGCGATTGATCGGCCGAAGTAGACGTTGTTTTTGACCGTTTGGACGGTCCCGGTGAAGATGTCGGGATCATATGCCACTTTGACGAGCTCGTGCATTTCTTCCAAATTTAAACATCCCCATGCCGAAGTGGTGACCATGAAGGCCCTTGTATTGTTTCAAAATAGCCTTAAGAAGGTCGGCGTCGTTCGTGCCACTTGGTTTGTTGTTCGTAAGGCGAGTGTGAATTGTGGAGAAGTGATTCATTTATAAAACCATTGCCTTCCATTTGTTAGAGACGAAATCTGTCACACCCTCAAAATCCACTAACGGAGTTTTACCGTCAGAGGGTGTGAACTGGCAGGATCGGAATCATTAGTTATAACCAAACCAAAGAAAAACGTTTAAATGAAAGTAAGTGCGGAAGCATAAAACCTTAATTCAAAAGTTGCGTCACGCAGGACGACTTAAAACCAAATGTAACTGTTAAAATTAAGTTTGCAGAATAAAAGTGTTTTCATTAATGCATGCTCCTAAACCGCGCGCCCGCCTCGGCTACCTGAGAATAACATACTAAAAGTGTCAACACAAGGTTGGTGAGTTCACAAGTAAAATAAGATAAATCGTTTAGCGTTTTGCGTAACCTCGTTACGACGTTTAAATGTTGCGTAACCCCGTTACGACGTTTAAGTGTGTAACCACGTTACAGCGTTTAAGTGTGTAACCACGTTACAGCGTTTAAGTGTTTTGCATTACCAGATAGTGTTATGTCAAATTATATATCGATAGGTAGCTAATCTATACAACAAGTATCGCTAAGTGGTTCGCGACCGAAGCTGACTGTTTATCAAGTGCCCGTCACCAGGTCCTCCAGACCATGGTAAGTGTTAGCCAAAATTTACACCCACTCAACCTCCAGTTGAGCTTAGCGTCGGGTGGGGTTTGTCAAACCCAGTAGTACTACCCAAAAGTGACTCGCTATTCCAAATATTAACCGGTCCGATGTGTGGGACTTCAAATGTTATGTATGCCGCTTAGCCTTTACAAGTGATATATAATTTATAACAAAATCTTTCATATGCGTTTATCTCAGAAAATATGTTTATCGGAGTATGTTATCTCCCCCAAGTGAAAAACGTTTGAAAACAGTTTAAGAGTGGGGTAAGTGAACTCACTGTTTGCGAAGAATATCCGATCTAGATCACCGAGTGATGCGCGTCGTAGAAAACTCTCTAGCGTTCTAAAATAACAAAGAGATTTTCTAAGTATCGGAATGTTTAACGAGTCTCTAGACTCGGCACATAATACCTATGCACGTAACATGTTTACTGTTTCGTTTGTGAATCGTGTGTGACTTAAACAAGTAAAATTGTGATACGATACATGAGTGAGCAATTACTTTCGTGTCACGTATTAATAACATACTTATTAGCAATTATTCCCGTATGGGCATTTTGGTCAACAAACAAAGACTAACTAACCATTATTCCCCATAAGGGCAATTTGGTCAATTCATGGCAATCAACTAGCAACTATTCCCCGCAAGGGTATTTTGGTCAAAATACAACAATTATATAAAAACTATCATATTTCATGCATTCCTATACAACTCAGCAGCTAGTTTCGTTATGACAGAATTTCTACTTGAAAGATTGCACTAGTTTACCGATTATAACGTCTCAATTAATTTACCAAAAATTACCACAGGAGCATACATATCTTAGGTTTCCAGAACATCTTTTATCTTATTTTTATTCCATATAGATTGTTCATAATGATCAAAACATTACAGCTAACTTATATCAGTCAGATTCATGCACATCAGAATGTTATTTGCAATTCCCGTTAAACGAAAAATCCAATAATTGCAAGACCACTTGGGTTTGGTTCCTAACTCAGTGAGTCAACTTCCAGAAGTGGAACCAACCCAATTGGTCTCGTGGTTCATGAGATATAACATTTACAACATAACCTAACAGCAGGTCTAACAGCTCAGCTTTGCATCACGTTTTTGTAAAATCATAAAAGTATACTTCCACTTATCCAAAAATTACGAATTTATACTTCATAGAAACTAGACTCAACCTAGTTTACTGCAGTACCCACAATCTCAATCAATTTTCACGTTTACACTTCGTTACAGTCAGTTAAACATCGTATATACATTCTGTCCAGAATCTGTTCACATCAAAACTCAACATAATCACAACCTATGAACTATCATGCATCCATATAACCCTCTAGACACTATAACTACTATCCATGCATATCAATCACACCATACATACAAGATTAGGGTTTGTGTTTTAATTCAAATCAAGAACAACAATCAATCATGTATCAATATCAATCTAGTTATTAATCTATTATCCAACTAACAAGAATCCTAACAATCATATTCATGCAATAATCGGCCGATTTAGGGTTTTCACATAACCCATCAAACATCAAATTAAACAATCAAAGAGGTAAGAGATGATCAAGTATACCTTCCTAGCACCTAGTTCTTGGATTAATCTCTTGATTTGATGTGTATGTGTGTGTGGTGGTGGACGGCAGCCGTGGATCAAGAGAGGGAGAGAGAGCCGATCGGGATTTAGGTTTAGGATAATAATAATAAGTTAGGGTTTAGTTTAGGATATATTTATAAGCAAACAAGTTACACTCTAGTCCTTCTACTTTCAAGTGTTGTTTTTCTAGAACATTCTATCCTAACTTGCACATAATCATGACAATAATATAACACATAATCATGACAATGATATAACACATAATCCTAACACATAGTTATCACATCATTAGTGTTTTAGTGTGCTTCGTTTATTCCTCGATCGTTTGCGTTTCGGTGCAAATCCCGAAAGACTACTACACATGTAGTAAGTGTTAAGCGTCATTTAAACCCTAGTTTAAATGTAATGAAGTATGCGTTATAGATTCAACGATCTTAAAGTTTGAATTAACGGAGTTGAGTTAACGAGGTTAACCTGGAATTGGCGATTGTCACAAAATCATCCCCGCGTAATGACCTCGACCCATTATCTCAAAGAACTTTCCACGTATTTCTGCCCAAAATATCGCGCTGCGTTTACCGTCACCTGAGACTGAGTCTTCGGATGAGTCGATCCACGCTTGCGCCAACGCCACTTCTTCATCGTCTTCCCACTTTTCCCGTCGTACATTTCGGTTGGTGTTTGATCGACAACAACCTTCCTTTTATGGCTTCGTTTGCGACGAACTTAGGTTTCAGGAACTTCAGTTTCTGGAACTTGGGTTTCGAGAACTTGGGTTTCGGGTATTGGGGTTTCGGGTGTTTGGGTTTGGGGTAGCGGAGGCATAAACGACATTGGCATTCGATAAAACATATTGTTGGGAAACAGTTGTACGTTTGGAGGCATGGCGGGTAGATGCTGGTTGGCATAGAAAGGGTTGGTAGGGTCATTGTTGTTTGCGAGCATACTAGCCCTCCACCTTTGAGCCGGATCCCACGGGTTTGGGTTGGTGTTCGCGTTTTGGTTAGGGTTTGAGCTCGAGCTTGTGAAATGTGAGAAGGGTCCATGGTATAGAGTTGAGAGATTTTTTAGTGAAATTTGATTGAAATTTGGTATTTTTTGAGTAAAAAATGATAAAATGGGTTAGTATTTATAAATAAAATAATTATTTTTTTTTTAAAAAAAAGTAGCCGTTTATGAACGTTGGAGGGGGGGAGAGACCCACCAAAATTTCAAAACTACGCCGGCCGTTGGAACCACCCAACCTTCGGCGCCCTTGGTTGGACCGCGCCCCACCGCGGTGTTTCGCACCCATCGGCGTCCGCCAGGTCAGCCATTGGAGCCCCGTAGTGGGTGGTCTAAGGATTAACAATTTATAGACTTTAATTAATTTTATTCAAAACCTCAAATGACAATAGAATCCTGATTACTCACTTTACTAGTGAGAGGTAGGGGGTTCAAACCTCACTATCACCAATTTATATGGGAGATATGAGGGATGACCCTAGGTTGACAGGGTTTGAGTCCTGATCTCACTCGGTTTACCGGACCCTCGCTGTCGTGCCGTTTGGCGGGCGTGGAAGTCAGGTTTTATCCGGGGAATCCCTTAATAGGTGGACCCTAGGGGCTCCGTCCGTCCGGACTCGTGGCCGGCTCGGGCTACCTTTAGCCAATGGGGGCCGCATACAGAGTACCCGGCGTTACTTAGTTGGTCATTCAAAAAAAAAATATTTACAGGAATCACTAATGACAAATGAGAACACCAAGTTTTTTTTTAATATAAGTATTACAATTATATGTCTCATCAAATAATTCATATAAAAATACCAACCCAACATAAAGTAATTTATGGGCTCATCACACTCAGTTTAATTTGTTATGGTAAAAGTTTTGTGGAAAATATTTCATTATCAAAATTAAGGACCAAAAAGTTAAAATGTAAGTTGAATGGGAAAATGTTTCATTACTAAACTTAATGGGTCGAAAAGTAATTATACGAGACTAAAATGAGGGGCTAACAAGTATATATGTGAAACTTTTGTAGGAAATGTCTCATGTACCAAAGTTCGTAAATAAAGTTGAGCGAAAAAAAAGAGAAATATTAATGATGGCTATGAGCTTCTTAAATGGATCGAAATACCCTTTACTTGAAAACACTGAATTACAACGGTCTCTACGAGATACAGACACACCACCCGAGAGCTTCGTTGGGCAGAATTTCTAACTCGAATTCTCGATACAGTCACACCACGAGAATTAGAATTAGCCTTCCAAGTTCACCTTCTAACTTCCTGCCAAGAAATTAGAATAGCAATGGAAATAATAACCTCTAAGTATAGAGAATTAAAATTAGGAAAATCAAATCTGCTTTCATTTCCAATTCTTCCAGTACATAACCATAAAAAAATAATAATTAACAAAGCATGACCACCCCACGTTTCCTACACTTGTGGAATTTTCAAACAACTACCTTGACAACTTCTAAAAAAAAGAAAACACTGGAAAACTAAAAAAGAAAAGTAAAACAATAAAATTAACATGCTGTGGAACAAAACGTGGGGGATGAACTGATGATGCCAATCAAGTGCTTGGGTATTCCAGCTGGGCTAAAGTGATCCATTTCTGATACGGGCTTGTGTCCAGTCGACTTGGGCTTGGGTTCACTGGGTTATGGATCGGTGCTTCCCTATCATCCTCTCCGCCTTTGAAAAAGTTTGACCTCAAACTTGGAATGGGTTCGTCGGGATCAAAATATGGCTGGAGGTCAGCGACATTGAAAGTTGCTGAAACACCTGAGTCACCCGGGAGGTCAATTTTATAAGCATTATCATTGACCTTAGCAAGAATCTTGAACGGACCATCCGACCGGGGACTTAATTTAGAACGACGTTTCGAGGGAAAATGCAGCCACACAAGGTCACCCGGTTTAAAAAGGATGTGTTTTATTCCATTGTCACGCTTGTACTTCAGAAGTTCATTGTTTCGGGTGATTTTATCATGAATTCGCTGATGAATGGTTTTGATATCAGTTGCTAGCTCACAGGCTTCTTGGCTGAATTTGGTGGACGTATCAAGCACGACAAGATCGAGTGGGGTCATGAAAGGGCTGACACCTGTTGTTTTATTCGGGGCTCGGTTATAAGCGAACTCAGCCCTAGGCAACAATTCTTCCCACTGCTTCATGTTAGTAGTAATGAGCGCTCGGAGTAGTGAACCAAGGGTACGATTGGTGACTTCAGTCTGCCCATCTGTTTGAGGGTGGCTCGAAGTACTAAATTTCAACTAGGTGCCCAGTTTTCGCCACAATGTCAACCAAAATGGCTAAGAAATTTAACATCCCTATCACTGACCATTGTCTTCGGCACTCCATGTAAACAAACTATTTCTTTGAAGTACAAATTGGCTATTTGGACAGCATCATAGGTGGTATGGCATGCGATAAAATGGGCCATTTTAGAAAATCGATCCACCACCACCATAACCGAATCCTTTTGACATCGAGTGCGTGGTAGCCCAGTAACAAAATCAAGACTAACGTCCTCCCAAGGTGCAACCGGGACAGGCAGAGGCATGTATAACCCGTGTGGGGAAGATTGACTTTTGGCTTGATGACACGGTAGGCATCGTTTGATGAAATGCACGACATCTCGACTCAACTTTGGCCAAAAGAAATGGCTGTGTAGGATGTGAACTGTTTTGTCAGTACCCAGGTGACCCGCTAACCCTCCTTCATGAACTTCCTTTATTATTATTAGCCTGATGCTATGGCGGGGGACACAAAGCTGCTGCCTTTTAAACAGAAACCCATTAAAAATATGATAATCACCTTTGGCATGAGATTGACAGCTTGCATACAACTCCCCAAAGTCGGGACCTGAAGGATACTCTTTCGGCAAGAGGTCAAAACCTAGAATTTTCGGTTGGAGAGATGTGACCAGAGAGTACCTGCGAGAGAGAGCATCAGCTTCTTTGTTGAGCCGACCAGATTTGTGTTTAATGGTGAACGTAAATGCTTGTAGGAACTCCACCCATTTAGCGTGTCGGGGTTGCAATTTATGCTGACCCTGAATGTACTTTAACGCTTCATGGTCTGAATGCAAAATAAACTCTTTCGAAATCAAGTAGTGTTGCCAATGATCCAAAGCTCTAATGATGGCATACAACTCTTTATCATATGTCGAATATCGCCTTTTTGCATCATTGAGCTTTTCACTAAAATAAGCAATCGGGCGGCCAAGTTGTGACATAACAGCCCCTATTCCGACCCCGGATGCATCACATTCAACTTCAAACACCTCATTAAAACAGGGCAGCGCCAAAACTGGAGTACAAGATAATTGTTTCTTAAGTTCTTCAAAGGCTAGTTGAGCTTGGGGATTCCAAGTGAACTGCTTAAACTTAGTTACTTCAGTCATTGGAGCTACAATAGTGCTAAAGTTTTTGATGAAACGCCGGTAAAAAGAGGCAAGACCATGGAAACTTCGAACTTGCTGAATCGATTGGGGTACCGGCCTGTCGCGAATTGCTTGAATCTTCTTTTCATCAACTTGTATGCCCTGTTCAGAAACAAGATAGCCAAGAAAAGTGACTTGTTTAGTAAAAAATTCACATTTTTCCAAGTTCCCATAGAGCCTTTCTTGATCGAGTACTTTGAACAATAGGGACAGGTGGGTGTGGAGTTCATCCACAGTCCGGCTATACACGAGGATATCATCAAAGTAAACAACAACAAATTTACCCAAGAATGGCTTCAATACATGATTCATTAAGCGCATGAAAGTGCTAGGCGCATTTGATAATCCGAAAGGCATGACGAGCCACTCATATAACCATTCCTTCGTCTTGAAGGCTGTTTTTCATTCGTCCCCTTCATGAATTCGAATATGATGGTAACCACTCCGCAAGTCAACTTTAGAAAACACAGTGGAACCGTGAAGCTCATCCAACAAATCATTCAGCCTCGGTATGGGAAATCGATATTTGATGGTAATTTTGTTGATTGATCGGCTGTCCATACACATCCACCATTCCCCGTTCTTCTTTGGTACAAGCAGAGTGGGGACTAGAGACTCGCGAATAAGCCTCTTTTCTAGCAACTTATCGACCTGCTTTCTGATCTCGATTGTTTCCAGGGGGTTAGTGCGATAGGCGGGCTTATTAGGTAACACAGAACCTGGGATTAAATCAATTTTGTGTTGGATGGAACGTTTAGGGGGTAGGCCAGGGGGGGATTTCAGTGGGAAAAACTTGGGAATAGGATTTTAATAGGGTTTGCACGAGAGGGGATATAATTGGTTGGGGCTGGTTCTCATCTTCATCAAGTCCTAACAAAACAAATTCCTTGACAGACTTATATTCATGGTGTTCAGATTTTAGTAATGTACTCAAATTGGTTGTCGGTTTTTGGGAGGCAGTCGAAGGGGCAATTGGGGTAAGGACGATCTTACGGTTGTTATGAGTGAAAGAATATGTGTTAAAATATCCATCATGCATTGCTCGCCGATCAAACTGCCAGGGGCGCCCAAGCAATACATGGCACGCATCCATTGGAATAACATCACACCACACTTCATCGGTGTATGATTTACCAATATTGAAAGACAATAACACCCTATGGGAGACGCGTATGCCTTTGCCCTGATTAAGCCATTGAATTACATACGGAGAAGGGTGTGGTTGGGTGGTGAGGTTCAGTTTTGTAACCAAGGTTTGAGAAGCTACATTCGTACAACTACCCCCGTCGATTATTACAGAGCATACCTTCTGGGCGATTGTACAACGGGTGTGAAAAATTGATTCCCGTTGCAGGCTTTCTTCTTGAAAAACTAAACATGGGCCCTGGGACCGGTAACCTCTTCTTCCTCAGGCGGCGATGTCGGAGCTGTGAACTCAGACCCGAACTCAAAACCACCTGCCAATTCGAAATTGGCCAGCGAGATGATTCGTTTATTTGGGCACTCAGAGGCGAAGTGCCCTGACATCGGCGGGGAGCTTTTGGAGGTTCGAAATTGGGGTTTGATGTAGAAGATGGTTTTAAATTGGTGTGCGTTGTTGGTTTAGTGCAACTCAACAACATTAGCTACCCTTGGTTCCATGCCTCCAAGGTAACGAACAAGAGTCTGGGGATCATCCTCTGGTATATCACATTTCATCAGGAGATATTCAAATTCGTGAGAATATTCTTCAGCCGTACCTGGTGACTGCTTTAACGAGTGCAATTGGGAAAAACTATTCTGAATATAGTATGTGGGTAAAAATATTTGCTTCATCTTTGCCTTCATCTTGGGCCAAGCCTGGATCTTTTCTTTCCCTGATCTTTCTCGCTTCAAACAAGTATTCGACCACCATGTCGATGCGTATTTACGAAGTTTGAGGGCAACAATTTTAACTTTGTTTTCCTCATTTGTCTGTTTGTAATCGAAGACCCGTTCCACAGTGTGTAACCAATCCACAAACTCATCAGGATCCAGTTTCCCATCATATTCAGGGATATCAACTTTGATGTCATTCGGGTGCCAACCACCCGTACTGCCTTTGTTAACCGACCCGCTAGACGTGGAGTCTTCACCATGATTCTGGGTAACAATCAATTCTTGAATTTGTTCTTGCGTAGCCTGCATCTTTTGTGCCATCTCTCTCTTATCAGTTTCCATTATCACCAAAATCTTTTTCAACTCGGTACTTCGGGTATCCATAGCTTTGATACCGAATGATGGCTATGAGCTTCTTAAATGGATCGAAATACCCTTTACTTGAAAACACTGAATTACAACGGTCTCTACGAGATACAGACACACCACCCGAGAGCTTCGTTGGGCAGAATTTCTAACTCGAATTCTCGATACAGTCACACCACGAGAATTAGAATTAGCCTTCCAAGTTCACCTTCTAACTTCCTGCCAAGAAATTAGAATAGCAATGGAAATAATAACCTCTAAGTATAGAGAATTAAAATTAGGAAAATCAAATCTGCTTTCATTTCCAATTCTTCCAGTACATAACCATAAAAAAGAATAACTAACAAAGCATGACAACCCCACGTTTTCTACACTTGTGGAATTTTCAAACAACTACCTTGACAACTTCTAAAAAAAAGAAAACACTGGAAAACTAAAAAAGAAAAGTAAAACAATAAAATTAACATGCTGTGGAACAAAACGTGGGGGATGAACTGATGATGCCAATCAAGTGCTTGGGTATTCCAGCTGGGCTAAAGTGATCCATTTCTGATACGGGCTTGTGTCCAGTCGACTTGGGCTTGGGTTCACTGGGTTATGGATCGGTGCTTCCCTATCAATTAATGTATTCTAAATTTAATCCATGAGTTAACTAAGGTGATGAATCCAAAAAAAAAACAGAAACATAAATATTTACGAATTCAAACCGAACATTTATCTTACAAAATTACACACAAAGCAAAGTTTTATTATGATGGTTTATTCGATCAACCTTATTTAGTAGTGGTGGCGGTAAAACATATGCACGCATGGTTAGCTAACGATTAGAGTAGACACCAATGAAATCGGTAAAGCGAGAACCCACATAAAGCTTCCCATTATGCTCTTAAACCAAAGTGATTGATGTATTGAAGTACCCAGCAGCAAATGGCACTATCTGCAACACATCTCCATTCGAATTGAACCTCACTCCTTGAGGTATGACGGGCGGCCTTGGTGGTCTGAATCCAATCGAAACGGCCACCCAAAACTCTCCTAATCTTCCTGCTCGCTTTATCTTATTCGGGTTCCCAACCGTATTTAGCAAAAGTTCCTTTTGATTTGCTTTCGGTCCCACTAGCCAGTATTTTGAAATTCGGCCACCATTAAGCTCGGATACAAGAACAAATCTACCGTTGGCACTGATTGCCGGACCACCCCCACCCGAGAGACCAGTAAGCAAAACAGATATTTGTCTGGTACGCGGATTGTAACGCAATAATCTACCTGTTGAATCTGGAACAAATCCAGGTAGTGTTGTATCTCTGCATCAAAATAGACATTTAAGTTCCCTTTTGGTTGTACTACATGTGTTAAGACTTAAGACAAGATTAGTATATACCTGATATCATAAGTCAAACTAGCATCAATGAAATAAATATTGCCAGTTATCAAGTCAATGTCAATACCAGTAGCAAATTTGAATCCACCTGCAAGCTGAGTTGCAAGCCCGCCCTGAGGGCCAACAACTAGAACCCCATAATACGCATCGGCTATGTAAAGAAGGCCTCTTACAGGGTGAAAGCTAAGAGCCAGTGGCCTTCCGCATGTTGGTCCCAAATCCGGATCAGTCGTGCCATCACACACTTGCTTACTCCTGATCAGTATTAAAAAAACACAATAGTTAATAAGATTGCGTAAGCTAGAAATCACACAAGAAAATCTTTGGCGTTTAATTTGCATATTTGCCTTTGAAAAGTTAATGAAAGATCGAATTCAGATTACTTAAGAGCCAAGTATGTCACTTGGACATATAAAGTTGTTAAATATTGTGTAAAATAAGCGATTCTAACTTCAATTAACCGTTCTTGAATGATATTAATCAAACATATCTTCATTCGTGTTTGTTAGGTTCATCATGAATGAGTATGTATATAACGTGACCTTGTCGGTGTAGTATATGCGAAATCAATGAAACCGACGTCTGGGCCTAGCCATTTCAATAATGAGTATGTAAATATTTGATCTTACTAAAAATGGTAAATTGGCCGGAAACAACGACAAAAGTGTAAAGAAATGCAACGAAAACAGAAAGCAAGAAAGGTGTTAGAGTGGCCATGTGTTTGAATATGCATTTGATTCAAGAGTACTGCACATAGCTCTTATTTATAGGTAAGAAAACTAGAGCCGTCATTTTAGGAAATGTGTACATTTATACGGTACATATATTATTTGTATAATTGTGTGTATATTATCCATTAGTTTTGGAGATATTGTTAATTATCCTGTTTATCTTGTTTGGATTGGATAGAAGAAATAGTCAATCGATGAGCAGAAAGATGAAGAAATACCGTGAAGTTTAGAATCAAGTTTCGGAAGGATAGTGCTTTTCTAAATAAACTTTTGCTTGGTTATATTAAGGATTGAAATGATTTTAACCAAAAAAATGAGCAATTGAAATCATTGATAGAAAGGGAAAAAGAACAATTGTGGAAGAGATGAAGACACGATTTTACTCCAAAAGGGTTTTTAGGGATTCCAATCAAAACTACGTAATTTTAATTGGTTTTGCGTGTAAGCTTGAATGGCTAACAATATTGTATTTACTTTCCCCTTATAATTTATACTCTTTTCTAAGTTAGTGAATTTCATAAAATTACATGGCATCTTAGCATACCCACTCATTACTAGAACACAGGGCTGGACCATAATTTTCTATTGAAAAAACAGTATCAAATTTAGCGACCGATTTCCCACAAAAATGCAAATAAAGCAAGGTTACTTGATAGGTAGCTAAGCGGTTGGAGTTATTGCAACCATTTATTTTCGGTCATAAATTCATGGAAGAAGTATGGTATTTTTGAATTGCGACCATCTTAGTGGTGGGGAATATGTTATGTTTGTCTTGTCACCATTGTGGCTGTCGCAAATCAAAATATGTAAAATTTAGGTGCGCACTTTTTAAATACATGTTTGAAATTCAATTAACGGGTATCACACACTCTCTTCTGCATCACGAAACAAACCCCTCCATCAATTGTTACACAGAAGCAGTCCAGTACAACTCTTGATCTCATGTTCTTCACCGAACCCTAGTGTATCGTTTCCGATCAATCGTTACTCGTTTAAGGTAATTATGGTATGCTTCTTGATCGGTTTATGATGATTAATCAAATCCCTAAGTCAATTTTAATTGACAGGCATTAGACCTTCGATTTTGGGATTTTGCAAATTAGGGTTCTAAGGGTTTGGGCTTATTTTGATTAACTTTTTAAATATTTTACTTCTTGTTCCCCTGCAGAGGTTAGACACCATCCCAGTTGGTTAGTGCACCCATGTGTAAGTTCGAATTGGTCTGGGGTGCAGGCCCGATTTTGTAAGATTTTTTTTAAATGTTATTCCTTTAACAATCTTTCACTATATTGAAATTTAACTTCAATTTTCACTCGTTTAACGAACCGAACCCGGTTAAACTTCCAAAATAAATTATCGATTAGCATTTTCATACATGTATATATAAATATACAATTTTATATATTTATAAATTTATATTTTCTCAATCTAAAAGCCTAATATAATTAACAAAATGTTTACCACCAATATTCAAAAACAGTTGTTAGCTTATTATATGAATGATAAAATACATAAATATATACATATATAGTATTTTTTATTCTTTAAAAAGAAACTTGTGAAAATATATAAAAAAATGATTACTTTTTCAATTCAAATTATAAAGTTATTATAAAATGTATTTAACGCTTTATCGATCCCAAACCCATTATAAATCCAATTTATCGCAACTAGTACATTTATTTCGATTAGATATTTATTTCTTTTATGGCTTTAAAATTAGGATAAATTGTCATGAATTCTCGTGGAACTAAGTTCGCCCTAACCGTTACCATCTTCTCGTTACTGCTTTCCTTCATTCAAGTGTGTTTACATTCCCCCTTTTTTCATCTTTAATATATTTTAGGGGTAACATGTATACCTTATGTATTATTCGAGTTTTGTTACAAAATCTATTCAAAACACAATTCAATTTATGTTTATGTGTGATTATTGCATGTTCTATGATTATGCTTTGTGTGCTTAAATGTATATTTTATTCTTTGGTGGTTTGGTATCTCATACTCATCTAGTTTGATCATACATTTACCCAAATACGTTGATTTTGTATCAATAGGAACAAGTCCACATCTATTTAATTGTTTACATATTTATAAGAATTGTAATACTCACCATTTACATATGAATTGTGATTTACCTATCTACATATAAAACTAAACTTATGCATTCTCACCAACATTCGTGTTGGCAAAACTCTATTTTTATACATGCTACAAGTACAAGTAGTTGATATTGTTCAAGATTGAAGATATTAGTTTTACCTTAGGATATTTATTTAATATACGAAATTATAATGTATTTGTTTCGATTATTGAATTTGTGTACTTGTTTAATGTTAATGAAATTAAATAATTATTGTCTCTTTAATTAGTGTCTGTTGAGCTACTATCCAATCAATACATTACGCCCCGACATGTTCCGCCGCCTTTGGCCCGGGTGTGACAAATGTAATCACTATTGAATGGAATGAATTAACCAAAAATTTACCATCTTATATGGTAGAGCCACCCGATGCTCTTTACCACTTCCGTTGCCCTACTCAAAAACAAATCTTAGCAATCACCATTGATGTGCTCTAAATTATATATAAATAATATTAATATTTTCTACACTTTAAGTAATACTAGGGTTTGTTTTTATTAAATTATCAATCCTAATTAGCCCATATTTTATTTTAAAAAAGTTTTAAGGGTCAACGAGCTAAAATGAAGTATTTATATTAAACTTGAGGTTGACGAGTGAAACTTTAAACAAATTCTATATAATGATTTTCTTTATTGTTAATTATTTATAAAGAAATATATTTTCAAAGATGGTTTAATATTTAACTAAATATTTTGAATGCATTAATTTAATTTAAATACTAATTAATGTTGTTTTAACTGGTGATGAAAGGTCATCAAGTGAAGAAGTAATTTGCAAGTTTCAATTACCAAACAAAGAGAAAGATAAAATGCAAGTCAAACTTTGTTATCTAGTATCCTGTTAAAACAATAACTATTTTCATAAAGTTTCTCATAATTTCTTGCTTATAAAATAACTCAAAATTATATTAAATTATATTCAACATATTCTTATTTACTATACTGTTAATAATACAAGTGTTCCTTAATAAGTTTGGGTTTTTCTTTTCAAAATTTCATAGTAGTTATTTTTTATTTTGGTTTCATTTCGGTTTTTGGTTTTTGTTCGTTTTAGTTTTTATAAATTTGTTTCGTTTCAGTTTCGTTTCGGTTCGATTTTGTTTGTTTTTAGTTTCGTTTTAGGAGGGTTTAACTTTATTCAGTTTTTCTTTTTGATTTTTACAGTTTTTGTTTTCGGTTCGATTGTAATTTTTCAGTTTCATTTCAGTTTTTGTTTTTGTTTTATTGGTATTTGTTTTTATTTAGGTTTTCATGGTTGTTTTGTTTTTGTTTTTAGTTTCGTTTCAATTTAGTTTGTTTGGTGTTTGGTTTTAGCGCTTATTGAAAAATGAAAGAATATGGAGGGTTCACAAATTAAGTTAAATGTTCACATGAGTTTAAATGTTCAAGTGGGTTGAAGTCATTAAAACTTTATATTTTTTTTTATCTTCATAACCCGTAATAATGAATTCGCATTTGGTCATAAGAATTTTAGAAGCTAAGAATGTTGTATGTGTTACCCTTCATTTTTGTTCTTAATCTTCAAGTGTGTTATTTCAACTTTCATTTATGAAAATGAGTCATTTTAGAAATGTTTCGATTTGCTTTGGCTCGGGTCAAAATGGATCATTTTAAAAGGGTATCTAGTTTCTTTATGGTCAACGAGTCCATATAAAAAGGTATCGATTTCGTTCGGGTTTCAACAGGCCTTTTTAAAATCGTATCGATTTGGGTTCGGGTCAAAACGTGATAATTCTTGGATGCTTATCGAGAATTTTTCCTGAATGCTTATTTTTTTATTTGCTTGATTTCCATACTATGTTAGTAAAATTTGCTTGTTTTATGTTAATATTATTTTTTAAAGTTTTAATTTTTTTTACGTAAACCTTCTACCATGTAAAGTCATTCTTTATAAGTTTATTATACTTTGTGTATGAATATGAATTTGAATTAAAATCATGTTGTTGTCTCAAAAAATATATTAAAAAATAACTTGCCGTTTATATATATGTTTACTTAATGATTTCTATAATTCTGCACGTGTGGTGCACGAGTCAATAACCAAATAAAGAATAAATGAGGGAAAATATATCATCAGAATGTTAATTCGCGTGGGATTTATTAAATCTTCATATGAGATATTATATTACATGATGGGGGGGGGTGTAAGAAACCGAAAAAACCAACCTGAAACTGAAAAATCAAAAAAATAAAAAATAAAAATTCGAGAAATCAAAAACTAAACAAAAACCAACGGTTTTTTTTAATATTTTTGTAAAAACCGAACTAACGGTTTGTTTTGGTTTTTTCGATTAGACTGAACTCTTCATTCGATTAGATCATATGACACTTATAAATTTATCTTTAGTTAAATTTGAACCTAATCTAACAGGCATCTAATCGAATACACATTCCATTAGATTAATCTATAACTAGATTAGATTGTATTCAGACTCGATTAGAATAAGTTTATACTTGTCTAATTTTTAAATGTTCACATTTCTAAGATTAACTTTGCATTCGATTCGATTACTTGGGACTTAGTAATTTGAGTATGCATATAAACTTAAGCTGAATTCTCATTCCATTCTATCCGAAAACTCAACACTTAGACAGTTTCTTTGATTCAATGCAAACTTGTTCATAATTTTTGTAAAGTTTTATTTTCTTGTTTTTTTTCTTTGTATATAGTTTGTACCTTTATGCTCAATTATCAACACTTATGTTCATTTTGTGTGTCATTGGGTCATAACAACTCTTGTCCTTTGGAGATCCCGAAGAAGAGAAAATACAAAGTCTTTATATCCATGATCAAGGGTTTACGGGAATGTCCATTGTCCTATGCTATCTCTACTAATCCTGAAGTTCACAATTCAAGGGTTGAATAGTTTTGGACCAAGGCAAAAACTAAGAAGGATGGTTCCAAGATCACCTCGAAGATAGACGGACTGGATGTAGTAGTAAATGAGGAAGTAATACGAAAGGCCTTGCAAATTAAAGATAATGCTGCTAATCCATTTACTACATTCTCGAAGGAAGAGATTGTTAGGTATCTTAAGGAGATTGGATATGATACTGTATGGGGCACCTATATAAAGAAGCATATCCCTGTTTATTGGAAGCTTCTCTTTCATTTGTTGCTAACTGCCTATCTTCACAGAAGGGAGGATTTGACAAGTTAAATGCTGACTAGGTGGGAGTAATGATGTGTTTGACAAAGAACATGAAGTACAACTATTCAAGTCAGTTCTTCAAGTACATGCAGATGAACGTGCTTGCTAAGAACAGACGAATGATGTATCCGAGATTCATCCAATTGATCTTGGATTACTTGCTTCCTGACATCCCCAAGCTAGTATATATGAATGAAGTTGATGATGAAGGAAATACTGTCGAGTCATCCGAGCCGTATCATGTGAAGATGGTACGACAATCTGCATTGAAGGTCATTCTCGAGCAAACGGGTAGAAGTTCGTACAAGTATAAGGGTAAGGAGCCTGGGGTAAAGATTGGTTAGTTTCCCGAAACGGAGACTGATAGTGATGATGATGTCACACCCCCAATCTAGGCCTAGGAGTATGATCAATAATTGGTACCATATTTGGTAAATAAATCAGAGTTACGGTTATTAGCGGAAGTCTTATAAAAACATAAGGATCGATAATATAAATATTTACATTACAAAATACGAGACGAAAGTCTCGATTTTTTTTACTTGTTTATAAGTTTACAAAAACCACAATGTTTTAATATTTACATAAAACTATCCGAGCCATCGGATACTCGAGCTTCTTCGTCCTTCAAGCTCTAATCCTGATTACATGCAAAATGTTAAATAAAATACGTCAGCAATGAATGTTGGTGAATATGCTGACGCTAAAATATTTTCTTTTACTTAATCATCCCTCGAGACCACGTAAGCCTCAGCCCATATTGGCTTAGGAATAATTAAGTTAAACCGTCATCATAAATTCGAGTCTCTGCACTAGGTCACCTCAGCGAAAAACCGCAGCGTTTATGACATAACTTAGGTACCATAAATATACACATGGCCATTCCTCACTCGGACGTAACTTAGGTCCAGACAAACGTAAGGATCCAGACAAACGTATACCATAGCCTGAGGGCTGGCTTATACTCTTATTTACAATGTTTTTAGAGACACGTAGCCTCATATAAAGTTTTACACGTAACACGTTTGTTTGTTGTAAACAAGTTTGTAAAAGTGGGGCGTATTCACCTTTTCAATGGGATCGACTTCCAACACCGTCCGTTAATCTTCCTTTGCTATCTCGCACCTATAGTACGAGTATAACATTCATTAGTCGGATACACGATATTGCTTAAGACCTTTAGTCTTAATTATCTCGATGAACCTTTAATTCATAATCTCTTTTTACTTTAAAACCTTTAGTTTATTCATAAAACCCGACGTTTCTTCTTCTTTAAGAAACGTAGTCTTTTATTATTTAAGTATACTCATTATACTTAAATAATATATTTCATAACAAAGAATAATCTTATATATATATATATCTATTCATATATATATATTATATCTTTTCTTTTCTTTATTTTTCTTTGTTATATCTTTCTTTGATTATCGAGAATAACTTCGACTTAGGGTATTAAGCCCTTTCAATATTTTATTATTATTTTGGTTGGGCATTATGCCTACCTTTATCGGCTTAGGAATACCCTTCACACTCGGGCAGTACTTCGACTCTGTCTTTCTTATCAATACTCGCTTGATCAACCCTTGGCACACTTTTCGAGACACCAACACTCTTGGCATGCACTTCGAGGTAAATCTTCGGGACGTCGGACAACACCTCTTCTTAACTCGGAATGTCGATGGAAAGTGGCACGTTTATCGAGGTAACGGGCACAGAAAACGAGGTTCGGGGGCACGTTTATCGAGAGTGATCGTTGGCACGTAACTCGAGGTAGTGAGAGTCTAGAGAGAGAGAGTAAGTATGTGAAAATTTGGTGTGAGTGGATCAATCCCGCAGCTGCCCTATTTATAGTATTTTTGAACCCCATCGCGGTACCGTTGGGTTCCCTGGCTCCCCTATCGCGTACCGCGATATAGGGTTGGTGAGGCAGGGTGTAGATTGCCACGTGTCAACACGTGGCAGGGGCCGCCACACGTGTCAACACATGGTGACACGTGGGAACAGGCGTTGCCACCGTGTGCCACGTGGCACACGTGTCAGTCTGTGTCAGATACCCCATTGCGGTACGCGATGGGTGTCTTTCTTGACCCTGTCGCGTAGCGCGATGAGTTAAGAAGACAGATTTTTCAGTTTAGTCATTGGAGTTTGAAAATTGGCAGAATTGGTCCCTTGACTTTGGAAACTTGACATTTTTGGCACGAATTTTACGTGATGTTACATCCTCCCCACCTTGAAATAAATCTCGTCCTCGAGATTGCTTACGAGAATAAGTGGGGGTATTTCTTTCTTATTTCGGACTCGAGTTCCCAAGTATACTCGGGTCCTCGTCGGGAGTCCCATTTCACTTTCACGATTTTCAATGTTCGTCTTTTAAGTTTCTTTAGTTTTGAATCTTCAATTTGGATGGGACGTTCTACAAATTTTAAATTCTCATTGATTTCTACGTCTTTTAATGGCATTGAAAGAGATTCATCGGCTAGACATTTTCGTAGGTTTGAAACATGGAATACGTCATGTATCCCTTGCATTTCCTCAGGTAGCCGCAAACGGTATGCGACGGTACCAATTCGTTCAAGTACCTCGAAGGGTCCAACAAATCGAGGACTTAGTTTGCCTTTCTTGCCGAATCGGACTACACCTTTCCACGGCGAGACTTTCAAAATTACTTTGTCACCAACATTAAACTCTAACGGCTTACGACGGACATCGGCGTAACTCTTTTGGCGATCGCGTGCCGTCTTATGTCGTTCACGGATTTGAAGTACTTTATCGGTAGTTTCTTGGACTATCTCGGGTCCAGATAATTGAGTATCTCCGGCTTCAGACCAGCACACGGGCGTTCTACATTTTCGTCCATACAACGCCTCAAATGGTGCAGTTTGAATACTCGTGTGATAACTGTTGTTATACAAAAATTCCATTAGAGGTAAGTGGTCATCCCAACTTCCTCCTAAGTCAATCACACATGCGCGAAGCATCTCTTCCAACGTTTGGATTGTCCTTTCGCTTTGCCCATCGGCTTGTGGATGATAGGCGGTGCTAAGGTTTAGCTTTGTGCCGAGTGCTTGTTGGAAGCTTTTCCAAAAGTGAGATGTAAAACGACTGTCTCGATCGGATATTATAGATAGCGGTACTCCATGTAAAGAAACGATGTTGTTTACATATATACGCGCTAATCTATCCATTGAGTACGACTCATTAATAGGTATGAAATGTGCAGACTTAGTTAGACTATCCACAATCACCCATATCGCATTGTGTTGTCGAGTCGTTTTCGGGAGTTTGGTAATAAAATCCATAGTAATCAACTCCCACTTCCATACGGGAAGTTCGGGTTGTTGAAGCAGTCCCGAAGGCTTTTGGTGTTCAGCCTTGACCTTCAAACAAGTAAGACATTTCGCAACATGCGAAGCGACATCCTTCTTCATTCCGTTCCACCAATAATTTTCTTTAAGATTTTGATACATTTTGTCGCTTCCGGGATGCATCGTATATTTGGACTTATGGGCTTCGTTTAAGATTTTCTCGCGCAATCCTCCAATGATTGGTACCCAAATTCTATTTCCGAGTCTAAGGATACCATCGTCACCTTTGACCAACGAGTCAATGGTGCCGTTTCGTTTCTCATCGGAGATTTGATTTTCGTTGATCGCTTGAGTTTGCGTGGATTTGATTTGGTCAATAAGATCAATTTGAAGTTCTAGCCTTAACGCTCGGACTCTTTTTGGCTTTTGGTGCTCTTTACGAGTTAAGGCGTCGGCCACAACGTTGGCCTTACCTTCGTGATAGACAATTTCACAGTCATAATCGTTTAGAGTTTCCATCCAGCGTCGTTGGCGCATATTAAGTTCTTTTTGATCGAATATGTGTTTTAAACTCTTGTGATCGGTGTACACGACAAATCTTACTCCATAGAGATAGTGCCTCCATATCTTAAGTGCAAAGATTATGGCGCCTAACTCTAGATCATGAGTTGTGTAGTTCTTTTCGTGCACCTTGAGTTGTCGAGAGGCATAAGCTATAACTTTCTTGCGTTGCATCAACACACATCTTAAACCGGAATGTGATGCATCGCAAAAGACCATGAAGTCTTCCATCCCTTCTGGCAAAGCCAGTATAGGAGCTTGGGTAAGCTTTTGTTTAAGTATATCAAACGCCTCTTGTTTCTTTGTTCCCCATTCATATTTGATGTTTTTACGAGTTAGAGAAGTTAAGGGAACAATGATTTGGGAAAAATTTTTGATGAACCTTCGATAATAGCCGGCCGATCCCAAGAAACTTCGGATCTAGGTTGGCGACTTTGGAACCTCCCACTTTGAAATGGCTTCAATCTTAGCGGGATCTACTTGAATTCCGTTAACGTTTATTATGTGACCAAGAAATTGCACTTTGTGCAACCAGAACTCGCATTTCGAGAACTTGGCGTACAACTTCTCGATCCTAAGGATTTCAAGTAAGGTTCGAGGGTGAACTTCATGATCATCCTTTGACTTAGAGTAAATAAGTATGTTGTCGATGAAGACGATAACGAATTTATCCAAGTAAGGCTTGCAGATACGGTTCATCATATCCATAAATGCGGCTGGCGCATTAGTGAGTCCGAATGGATAAAGGTGAACTCATAATGGCCATACCTTGTTCGGAAGGCGGTTTTAGGTATGTCTTCGGATTGAACCTTGAGTTGGTGATAGCCGGAACGAAGATCGATCTTGGAAAAGTAGCTAGCACCTTGCAATTGGTCGAATAGGTCATCGATACGCGGAAGTGGATAACGATTCTTTATTGTAACTTTGTTGAGGTCTCGGTAATCAATGCACATCCGCATGGATCCATCCTTCTTCTTAACGAACAGTATTGGCACTCCCCATGGTGATGAACTTGGTCGTATAAAGCCTTTCTCTAGGAGTTCGTCGAGTTGTTTCTTCAGTTCCTTCATCTCGGTTGGCGCGAGGCGATATGGAGCTTTGGCGATCGGAGCAGTACCGGGAATAAGGTCGATTCTAAACTCTACTTCACGATCGGGAGGAATGCCGGGGAGTTCGTCGGGAAATACATCGGCATAATCAGAAACAACAGGAACGTCTTTGATTTCTTTGGGTTTCGATTCTTCGGTGACGTAGGCCATGAATGCTAAGCATCCTTGATTCAAACATTTGTTAGCCTTTATCATGGATATTAGGCTAACTTGGCCAGCGTCCTTGTCCCCTTCAATTCGTATAGTACGTTTATCGGGGGCTTGGAGTTCAACAGTCTTGGGATTGCAAAGGATACGTGCATGGTTGTCGGATAACCAATTCATACCCAATACAACATCAAAACCAGCAAGAGTCATAGGTAATAATTGAACAGGCAAAACATAACTGGCTAACAAGATTTTTCCGTTTTCTAAAGCTTCGGAGATATTAACAATGTCGCCATTAGCGGTTTCGACGCTTAGAGTTTTATTAAGTTTGATTAAAGGTTCGTTTAATAGATTACAAAATTTATAATCTATAAAACTTAAATTGGCTCCTGAATCAAACAAGACTCTAGCATAGGCGTTGTTTATAAGGAACGTACCAGTTATGGTTTCCGGCGTATCAGCCGCTTTCTGGTGTCCAAGACGAAGACTCTTGCATTGCCCTTCTTAGGCTCGTTCTTTTGACCACTACCACCCGCACCACCAGTCGCGGGTTTATTTTTAGGACACTCGAAGCTAAGATGTCCCATATCCTTACAGTTATAGCAGGTCATCTTTTTCTTCCAACAATCGGCCGTAGCGTGGCCGGGTCTATTGCATGATTCACAGACTCGTGAGGCGAAGTTGCATCTACCTCGATGATACTTCTTGCAAATTTTACATTGAGGGATGCCAAGATTGGAGCTAGACCTTCGTTGGTCAACTCCTTTACCCTTGAAGCGTATATCTCCTCCTCTTCTTGAGTCATGTGTTGTTACAACCTTTTTATCTTCCTCTTTATTGCGGATCATTCCGCCCATCAAGTATCCTGCTAACTCCATCGCGGAGTCAACAGTTTGTGGCAAGTGCGATCTTACCATGTCACGAATTTCACGTGGTAATCCCCAAATGTAACGTGTGACCTTGCTGGATTCGGGGGTCACCAGTTGGGGTACCAGGCGACAATACTCATGAAATTTTGTGTTATACTCACGAAGGTTTGTTCAAACAACCTTGTGAGCTAAGAACTTGGTTTGAATTTGATCTGTCTCATGCATCGGACAGAACTTCGACATTAGTAACTCCTTGAATTCGTTCCAAGACAAACTATACATCACTTCCCTTCCTCTACTCATTATTAACGTGTTCCACCATTCAAGCACTTCTCCTTTAAACATTAAGGCGGAGTATTGAATCTTTTCTTCATTCGTTCATTTGCTTGTAATCACTATCGTCTCAATCTCTTCAAGCCACCTTACGGTATTGATGGCTCCCTTGTCACTATAAAACTCTTTTGATCCGTAATACTTAAAATCTTTAAACGAACAACCACCGATTTTAAGTTTCTTAAATTCTTGCCTTATGCCTCCATCGGCATTTGATTCATGCATGCTTTCGTCCATACGGGAGGGTCTAGATCGTGGTTTCGAAACAAACTTTCGAGAAGGATTTTCAGAATGAGAATGTTTTGTTTGGGATCTATTTTCAAATTCCTCCCTAACTGCTTTTCTAATCATTTGTTGTATTTGATTCATGTACTTGTCGGGAATCGGTTCCTCTCGTTCTTTCTCGGGACCTTTTCCTTTTGCTTCTCGTTTCTCGGCTTCCTTTCGGGAAACCTCACGATTATCGCTTTGTCTAGACATTCTCTTTTAGATCTTTTTATCTTTTATATCTTTTGATCTGAAATTTAACACATTTCTTTTCTTATTATACAAATTTTTATTTATTTCACATCTATATACATATCATAAATGATATGTATATTATTTTACATCATATTTTATATATCGTTAAAACGATATATAAGATCCTATCCTTATTACATATGATACATATCATACACATATCATATAAACTATTTTACACATATACTTCTTCTTCTTAATCCTTCATAAACTTCTTTGCAACTTTGGTGAGCTTGTTGCATTTGCGAAGTAGTTTGTCTACCATTTTCTTTTTCTTTTTCCCCACAGCATCAATCTTTTTCCTCAACTCATCAGTTTCTTGTAAGGCTCGATCCAAATGCTCCTCCTGGGACTGCGGTATGTCGGTAGGATACCCATATCTTGGAGGTGGGTCGCGGTAACCCATCATCACAATGTCGTAGTGGTTCTTGGGATCTGGGTATGGTGATGCAGTCACATCGGAGGGATAATTGAAGAATGCATCGGCTTCTTTATTTTTCTCACGAAATTCATTGGCATGTTCTTCAATGGATGGAATCTCACCTTGATATGATGGGAAACTTGTTGACGCCTTTACCTTGAGTTCATGGAGGAATTGCATGTACGGGTCCACAGATCCATAGCTTGGGGTTGAGTGTTGCTCCTCCATTGGTGTGGTTATTTCGTTTGGATTGTCTGGGTATTCCTCTTTTGGGTCGGTTTCCTCGTTTGGTTCCTCTTTGGTCATTTCTGGATCAGTTTCCTCTTCCGGTTCCTTCTCTAGCTCTTCTTCAGTCATTGCGGGCATGTAGATCTTCTCGTATGGCATAGTCACCCTCATCTTGGGCTTGTGAGACGGCCCTTTATTGTTGATGTGGGAATTGACAGTATCCATTGTTGAAGTGCCGGTATGCCACCTTCGCTGGTCGGAGTGGCATTTCATCCATTCGGAAGAAGGAGAACTGGGTTCCTCTTTTCTTTGCTTGTTGGCAAGAAAATAGTATGACGGACGCGGATTTGGCGGCATATGTGAAGATCATCCAGAGGGATAGTATCGCGAAGTCTCCATGGGTTAATAAGTTGGAACCTCGGAAGGATAATACGTCAGAACTTCCGATGGTTGATACATTGGCAGACTTGTCGGATGATAACTCGAGTGTCTCGGCGGTTGGTACACTTCGTGCGGGGTGTTATACAAATGATAGATAGGACTTGGTTCCATATTGGGTTGTTGGCTAGGTCCTTCGTTGGAATTGAAAAATGACTCGAAGTAATCTTTGCTCATGATGACCTTTGGAAATTTATAGTACTTCCATGATCTTCTTTCTTCATTATTATAACACTTCATTAATTCTTCGTACGACATCTTTGATAGGTAGTTTTGAATGTAGAGAGGGAAAGAAAGGGTTACCAACCAATCTTATCCCTAAACAAGTAATTATTTCCTACGCTTGAATCGAAGCTTGGGTATTGTTTTATGATACCCAATTCGCTAAGATCGATGGATCTGATACCAACCTGTCACACCCCCAATCTAGGCCTAGGAGTATGATCAATAATTGGTACCATATTTGGTAAATAAATCAGAGTTACGGTTATTAGCGGAAGTCTTATAAAAACATAAGGATCGATAATATAAATATTTACATTACAAAATACGAGACGAAAGTCTCGATTTGTTTTACTTGTTTATAAGTTTACAAAAACCACCATGTTTTAATATTTACATAAAACTATCCGAGCCATCGGATACTCGAGCTTCTTCGTCCTTCAAGCTCTAATCCTGATTACCTGCAAAATGTTAAATAAAATACGTCAGCAACGAATGCTGGTGAATATGCTGACGCTAAAATATTTTCTTTTACTTAATCATCCCTCGAGACCACGTAAGCCTCGGCCCATCTTGGCTTAGGAATAATTAAGTTAAACCATCATCATAAATTCGAGTCTCTGCACTAGGTTACCTCAGCGAAAAATCGCAGCGTTTATGACATAACTTAGGTACCATAAATATACACATGGCCATTCCTCACTCGGACGTAACTTAGGTCCGGCCCATCGTGGCTGGAGGTCATGAACAAGCGTGGTGCGATGTGCCCACCGCGTTCCACATATGTAAGGATCCAGACAAACGTATACCATAGCCTGAGGGCTGGCTTATACTCTTATTTACAATGTTTTTAGAGACACGTAGCCTCATATAAAGTTTTACACGTAACACGTTTGTTTGTTAAAAACAGGTTTGTAAAAGTGGGGCGTATACACCTTTTCAATGGGATCGGCTTCCAACACCGTCCGTTAATCTTCCTTCGCTATCTCGCACCTATAGTACGAGTATAACATTCATTAGTCGGATACACGATCCGGCTTAAGACCTTTAGTCTTATTTATCTCGATGAACCTTTAATTCATAATCTCTTTTTACTTTAAAACCTTTAGTTTTAATAGTAATTTATAAACCTTTAGTTTATTCATAAAACCCGACGTTTCTTCTTCTTTAAGAAACGTAGTCTTTTATTATTTAAGTATACTCATTATACTTAAATAATATATTTCATAACAAAGAATAATCTTATATATATATATATATATATATATCTATTCATATATATATTATATCTTTTCTTTTCTTTATTTTTCTTTGATTATCGAGAATAACTTCGACTTAGGGTATTAAGCCCTTTCAATATTTTATTATTATTTTGGTTGGGCATTATGCCTACCTTTATCGGCTTAGGAATACCCTTCACACTCGGGCAGTACTTCGACTCTATCTTTCTTATCAATACTCGCTTGATCAACCTTTGGCACGCTTTTCGAGACACCAACACTCTTGGCACGCACTTTGAGGTAAATCTTCGGGACGTCGGACAACACCTCTTCTTAACTCGGAATGTCGACGGAAAGTGGCACGTTTATCGAGGTAATGGGCACGGAAAACGAGGTTTCGGGGGCACGTTTATCGAGAGTGATCGTTGGCACGTAACTCGAGGTAGTGAGAGAGTCTAGAGAGAAAGTAAGTATGTGAAAATTTGGTGTGAGTGGATCAATCCCGCAGCTGCCCTATTTATAGTGATTTTTGAACCCCATCGCGGTACGCGTTGGGTTCCCTTGCTCCCCTATCGTGTACCGTGATATAGGGTTGGTGAGTCAGGGTGTAGATTGCCACGTGTCAACACGTGGTAGGGGCCGCCACACCACCGTGTGCCACGTGGCACACGTGTCAGTCTGTGTCAGATACCCCATCGCGGTACGCGATGGGTGTCTTTCTTGACCCTGTCGTGTAGCGCGATGAGTTAAGAAGACAGATTTTTCAGTTTAGTCCCTGGAGTTTGGAAATTGGCAAAATTGGTCCCTTGACTTTGAAAACTTGACATTTTTGGCCCGAATTTTACGTGATGTTATAGATGCTGAGGTAGAAGAGGAAGGTGATGACAGTGGTGATGACCATTGATGTGCTAAAAGTAGTCAAATAGTTATTAACTAAAAATAAACTAATCTAGACACTAAGTAATATTCTAGACCCTTAAACTTAACTTAAACTACTAACCGGCAAGTGAACCGGTCGACTCTAGTATAGCTAAGAAAGTCCGGATATTGAACCCACGAGACTCTTTAAATTACGAAACTAACAAATTAGACTCAACTACAAGACACGACTATTTATTAATAATATTTGAGGGGGATTTAAACTAATTATTAAAACTCTAATAATAATTAACTAATGATTACTTAACTATTAAACTAATAATAAACTAATTAAACCTAACCCTAATTAATATAATAATAATTAAACATAATCATTACTTATTAATTAACTAATAAAACTTAAACCCTAATTAGTTTTAACTAATAAACAATTTAGAAAACTTGGATTAATTCATATGATTAAAATAACTACCCAGCCCGGAATCCCCAAAGTTACGGTTATTAATTTAAATGGAAAAACGCAAGTTATGGAACCGGGATCATAAGATAGACCCTTGACAGAAAACCCGAACAGGACCCTTGAACTTCAAGAAGACGCCTATGGATTTCTAACAAGTTTTAAGACTCACCAGTTTTTTATTAAACTTCTTACGGTTATTTAATTACTTATGTCTAAGTATCTTTTATGACGAAAACCTACCTTACAGCGCGGAATTCAAAAGATAGCAAAGCAAACCCAATTAACTTAATTGACTAAGCTGACAATCAAATCTAGACGGACTCCTTACGAATAACTAAATCTAGCAATCCCCACAAGCAAAAATCTATTAATAGCCTATCAATTTACAGCTTTTTAGACTAGCAGCTCACTTTTATTTGTTTAATTGATTTTATTGTTTCTATGATCTTAATCGATATCAATCATAAACTAGTCAAGAACACACAGTAAATGACCTAACAAAACCCTATCCTATGAAACAATCAACAAGGGCAATGTGAAACAATAAATTCAAATAAACAAAACCAAGCAATCATACGCATCAACTAAATAAAACTCAACCGTTTACTTAGAACATAATATCCATAACGAAAACGAAAATCCAAATAAAATCAAACCGAACTAAGGTTCATCACGACCTAGGTAGCTTATAAAGTTTAGCCTAGCATCATAAAGTCTAACTCAAACGAAGTAAATAATAACGAAAACATGGTGAAATAATAAAGAACGAAAGATTAAAGGCGATAAAACCCGTATTCTTCGATCTTAAACGTCTAGCTCTTCACCGGATGTTCTCTTGCCTTCAAAATCACCACAAGACTCGAAAATATCCTTCCAACAACTCCAAAATCGGCTGGCTGCTTAAGGTTATGTCAGGATTAAGTTAAAGGTGTTTAAATACCCAAAACAAGGCCCGACAAGAAGCAAAAACGAAAATAATCTTGCCCAGCTGTGCCTAGGCGCCGTGCCAAGGACTTTTAGCCTTCTGCCTCCGCGCGGCGCGGCGTGCTCCTCCATGGGGGCCGGCCAGACCGGCCTGGTCTGACCGGTTCTCTGTCCAGTTCCTTCCTGATGCGTTTCGGATCTCCGTTTCGGCTCGTTTTTCGCCCTTTTTCATCACGATCAAACCCCGGAACCTACGAAATATAAAAACGTTAGTAGTATACAAATATCGACTAAAAACGAACAAAAGCTATTAAAATATTAATTAAAATATACAAGGGAAACATATATATTTAGCATTATATCAACCATGATGATGATGATGGTCATGATGAAGAAGGTGATGAAGTGGAGGAACATGATGAACCTTTTGATGAACCGGCTGCTGAGACTGAGACTGAGCTAGAAGCAGACATTGTAGTGGAACATAGATCCAAGCAGAAGAACGACCAAGGCAAAAGAAAAACTGGTGAATCATCAAGAAAGTCTGCTGCTACTGCTACTAAGGAGGAAGAAGAGGAAGAGCCAGAGCGTCCACTGAAACACTTGAAGAAGGCCAAAGATTCAAAGAAGTCTTCACCTTCCAAAGTGCCTCTCATTAAGTACGTTTTCCTTCGATTACCGCTATGATTAGTGAAACCCTAGCACCCACACCCTTTTCCACACAAAGCACCACACCACAAACCACCACCTTACCTGACCCACACATAGGATCACCTACCACCCTAGCCAAGACCATAGAAGCCCTCAAAGCCAAACAGATAAAATTTACCAAAGCCCAAACCTCAACCTCACCAAAAACCAAATTCAAAACCAAACTCAAATCACCACCCAAATTCAAATCAAAAACCATACCTAGGATTATTCTCAAAACCAAGCCCATGCCTAAATCAAAAACCCCATCACTTAGAGACGAACCCGTCACACCTCCCGAAACTTTACCATCCCCACTATATGAGACCATACCATCCATATTTGAAAATATTTATGTAACCACCCAAGACCAAACCTTAGCCTCACCTAGGACCACCGCAATCGTTACCTCACCAACATATCAATTCACTTAACCAATTAGAGGCAAAACTTTCTGGTCCTCTACATTCACGTCATCCATACAATCCCAAACCACCACATCAACCATAGAAACCACAACCAAGCCAACCAACCTACCGCTAGCCTTAACCATATTATTCCCAACCTTATCCCTAACCCTACCTATACCATCCACACCACACTCAAGCATATCAACCACACCTCCCTCAACCCAAAAGAGCCCAATCATAGCTTCCACTTCCCTTTCAAGTGGCAAATCGAAGAAGTCACCAGTGTTTCGAGATCCTATCCTTGATAGGTTTAAGGCATTGGAGGAGGCAAATGAGAATCGTGCCAAGCGTGAGCTTATGTTGATCAAATTCATCAAGGATCAACAAGCTATCAATCAATAAGTTACTCGACGACGTGAAACTCTGGCTGATCAATTGGCTATTTTACAAGATCAGCGTGATTTGGATCAAGCCCGAATTACAAGTCGGAAAGATGGGATTGATATGTTGCAGCATAGAATAAACAATCAGCAAGAGTTGATCAATCGTAACTCGTTAAGAAATGCTGATCAACATGTTGGGCAAGAAAGAATCGAGTTAAGAGTATCCAAGCTGGAGACTGATATTCCCTCCTCCTCTAACTTTGCAAGCAACTTTAGGAGGGAAATTACTCCACACGTGATCTAGTTTGGGTTGACTTTGAGCGTCTGGACTCAAGAGTTGATTTATTGGAGAGTGGATCCAATAGGGATGTGGATAGGTTGATGGGTGATAGTGTGAAGCTGCGTGACTGGCAGCAGCTTGAAAGAGAGTTGGAGGAACAACGCGACAGTCAAGGTTGCGTGAATGAATCATTGGTTAACCGATACCTTGCCGTGATGGAGGTGATGCGGTTAAGTGATGAAGATGTAGAGAATTTGAGAATGCATCTCATGGAGACCTTTCGTGGGATTCTCCGTGTTAATGAGCCAAGGACCGAGCAAAGCAATAGACGACAAACCGCTCTAACTAATCTAGTCGCTGATGCCGAAAGGGTCAGAGCTCAAGGAAACTTGTATGGGTTCCTATACACGGGTGAAACAAGAAAGGATGCTGGTGAAGGTTGCTTAAGTGTGAAGGATGTCGTTGAGCCTACTTTCGCTACTGAAACGGTTGTAAGCACTGAGCTAGTGGTTACTAATGCCGCTACAACTGGGCAGGTCAGTTCCACTAGTTCACAACTTGTTGCTCCTACTTCAGTTGAACAAGTCAGTGCTATTTTTACAACCGCTTTGATTGAATACTTTCCATAACAAGTAGCTCACGATGGTGGTGGAGGTGATGTAAATGGTGATAACGAGGATGAGTCTGATGGTGAAGACGATGATGGTGATAATGAGAATGAGGAAGATGATGAGGACAAGAATGATGACGATGATGATCACGAGTAAGATAGTTTTGATGATCCTCGTGATAGTGATGGTGGTAATGGTGATGATAGTGGTGATGGTGGTGCCACTGGAGAAAATAAGGCGGCGGAGGAGGAGCCACCAAGTGAAGCAAATAAGACACGTGAAACTGATGTTGAAATTGAGGCTGAAATTGCCTCTATTTTTAACGTTTGTTCTGCTGCAGGTACTGAAGCAGTGGAAATAACTGAGGACAGTGACGACGACATAAATTACTCACCTAATCCGGACACTCCGGAAAGGGTGATTGAAGAAACTGTCACTCAAGAACCTGTTGTTGCTCCCTCTACCAAGTCTGCTCAAAGGAAGTCTAGTAAGTGCATCAAATACTATAGTGTGAGCAGGATGGCAAGCATGAGGTGGAGATCAAGACCATACCATGACTCATATTCAATTATCTATGCAAATTGGCACAAGGATAGCAAAAGCTGGGCTATTCGGCGTGTGAAAGGCGATCTTGAAGCACGAGTGGAAGATCAACTACCCGAAGTTCGTTGTCAATCCGGGTAGGTCTTACAAGTCAAAGGAGATAAACCCATTCGCCAACAAGCCATCCAAGAGTCGAAGATACAAGATGCCAGGCGATCATGGAGAACCAATTTTTCACGGCATGCCCTTCGATGATGACTTCATGTTTGACTTCGTTGCTTGGGAGTTTGACATCATTCATGGTGAAGTCATCATTCACTGTGAACGCACTCACGAACTGCGGTTCTCTGATGAACACGAACTAGCAGGTTTCGGACCAAGTGACTTGAAAAAGCTTGTCAAGTCACCACTGTGTACTGTTGAAGATGTCCGTCGTGACAACACAGACGCGATCATCGGAAAATTCAACAAGTTTGTCCGTTTACTTGTTGAACATCAAACTTTCAAGAACAAAGACGATATCTTCGAGAACGAGTCAGAGTGAGATTGATGATGAAAGCTAACAAGACAAATACTAAAGACTAGAGGTAGATTATAAGGCCCATTTTGCGATAGTCTTTCGTATTTGTATGTATTGTAGTGTTTATGTATTTGTTAGCTTGTTGAACTTATCTTTTGCAAAAACCTTATCCTTACAACTTACAACTCTCTCTTTCTCTCGGCAATAAACATACACGAAACAAGATCCGAAATCTCGGTCCTCACTAGTGATTTCCGCTAGCTAGTGTGGAGGTTGATCCAAGATAACTAGTTATTGTGTTGTTTGATCCGGTCAATGGACCTACATTCATGGGTTAACTTAGCTAAATAGTTGGTGTAACAACAAACATAAACATTATAGAGAAGAACTGAATCATCGAAGATGTTCTTCACCTTTATTTTGAGTTATGTAGTGTGTCTCATGCATCATTTTGAGACTTTTCGTGGTACGAAATCTAAATCTTGAGACTGTACATGTATATATACTTGCAACAAAGTTTCTTAAAATAATATGTTACGATGGTTGTTCAATCTTAACGTAGGAGAAAAATATAGAGTGCAATTTGCTTAATAGGCCACTTTCTGGATATGCTCTAGTATACAACATAAAACAAATATAAAAAAAATTGATTGATGTATATTTGTATTTTTTTAATTCAAACCAAACACTTATCTTACAAAATTACCCACAAAGTAAAGTTTTATAATGATGATTTATTCGATCAACCTTATTTAGTAGAGGTGGCGGTACAACATACACATGCATGGTTATCTAATTATTAGCTAGAGTAGACACCAATGAAGTTGGTGAGACGAGAACCCACATAAAGTTTCCCATTCTGCTCCTGAACCAAGCTAATCGTTTTATTGAAGAATTGTGTAGCAAATGACACTATTTGCAACACCACTCCATTCGAATTGAATCTCACTCCTTGAGGGGTGAAGAATGGCGTTGGCGGATATAATCCAACTGAAACTGCCACCCAAAACTCTCCTAATCTTCCTGCTCGCTTTATCTTATTCGGGTTCCCAGTTGTATTTATCAAAAGTTCCAACTGATTTGCTTTGGGTCCCGCTAGCCAGTATTTTGAAATTCGTCGAGCATTAATCTCAGGTACCAGAACAAATGTACCATCAACACTAACTGCGGGACCACCCCCACCTGAGAGACCACTAAGCACAACAGATAGGTCTCTAGTAAGCGGGTTGTAACGCAATAATCTACCAGTTGAATCAGCAAGGAATCCTGATTTTGTGGTATTTCTGCATCAAAATAGATACTCAAATTCCGTTTCGTTTTGGTTGGACATGTGCAACTAAGACAAGGTTAGTAGAAACTTATCCTTAATTAATTGGTTTGAGTCAATATGGGTGTACCTGAGCTCATAAGTCAAACTAGCATCAGTGAAATAAACATTGCCAGTTATCAAGTCAACATCAACACCGGTAGCAAACTTGAAACCACCAGCAAGCTGAGTTGCAAGGCCACCGTTGGGTCCAACAACTAGAAGCCCAAAATACGCATCAGCTATGTAAAGAAGGCCGGTTATGGGATTAAAGCTAAGAGCCATTGGCCTTCCACATATCGGTCCCATATCTGGATCAGTCGTGCCATCACAAAGTTGCTTGTTCCTAATAAAGATATAAAAAATGGAGAAACAAATAATAAGATGACATGTGTATCCGAGAAATCACACAACAACTTTGGCATTTTATTTGTATATTTGCTTTATATAGTTTAATGAAAAATCAACTTAGATAACTTATGTCATTTATGCATATATTGATTGTTAAATATTGTGTCAAATATATTAAGTTATTAACTAACACTGGTGACATAACGATTTTGGAGGCCAAAAGCGAAGAAAAATTTGTGGCCCTTAATGTGAGTGCGACCTAAAACCTATGGGAAAAAAAAAATTAGAACATACAATATTTTTACAATTACCGAGCAGTTGTCTTTTTTTCATATATGAAAATACTATATTTTCAATTTTGTTTTAAAAAGGGGAGTTTGATTTATGTATACTGCAAATCAAAGAAATGTACATATTTCATTTTATTTTAGACTAGGTTAGATACCCGTGTAGAACACAAGTTAGAATAAATAAATTTATTTAAATAATAACATAATGTGAAATATAAAAAAAAGGTTCAACATATATAAGGATATAATATATGGTAGAATAAATTACACAATACACAATATGGAATAAAAGTTGAAAATTCATAAATTTCTAAATATTTCTTTGTATACAATACAGTAGAAACTCTATAAAATAATACACTTAGAACCACCAAAATTTATTAATTAAAAGAGTTATTAATTAATCGATAAATCAATAATTATTAATTTATATATTAATTAATATTTTATTAATTTATAGTTGAATATTTAGTTTACAAACACCTTTCAAGCTTCCACTTAATTATTGTATACAATGCATGTATATCAAATGAACGGTCCAATTTGAAAGAAACCTTCAATCTCATTGAACAATTTCACGAAACAAAGCTATTAAAGCGGCAATCACATTGAACAATTTCTTGTTGAGCTATGAGAAAACAACACCAGAAGTTCTTAGCATGCTAAGGAAAATTAGAGACGAGATTCAATGAGAAATTGATTTTAACAAAAAAACAAAAGACAATTGAGTCATGTTTCAAGAAACCTTCATAAATCATTCATGTAATATGCTATATATAAGAAATTATTAATTTATATTTTAAATGGGGTCTAAAGAAATTATCAAAAATGTATTATCTTATACTTTTAGCGAATTATTAATTTAGCACCCTATCCCCGAGTCGAGACCGGCAAAAAAATATTATCTTAGAGAGTTTATTAAATAATCGAGTATTAATTTATTGATTTTCTATTGTATTTGTAATTTTGTTGTAACTTTATCCTTCATATTATAATAAGTAGAAATTAAATGAAATTTATAAATATTTCTTTGTATACATATGTGTACATTGCATAACTAGAGATTAAATGAAATTATACACATGTGTATAATACAAAGTTGTGTTTTTATGAAACCGGAATGAAATATAGAATTTTGTTTTTTTTTACATTTTTAAAATTTTTGTTTTATAATTTTTTTAAAAGATTTTTTTGTGGCTTAAAATGGTTCTCAAAGTTCTCAATTTTCAAAGGGTTTGTGAGAACTATTTTGAAATTGAGAACTTGAGAACCATTTTGGACCACAAAAAACCCAAAAATAAAAAAAATCATAAAACAAAAAAACATAAAAATGAAAAAAGTAAAAAAAAAAAACAAAATTCTTATTTATCATTCCGGTTTCATAAAAAAAGTCTCGGTTTAGCTAAATTATACACATATGTATAATATGTACATACATGTTTTTTTTTCATACACATATGTATAATTTAAGGTAAATGATAATGTATATATGTGTGCATTGCGTAACTAGAAATTAAATGAAATTATACACATGTGTATAATACAAAGTTTTTTTTTTGATTTTTATGAAACCGGAATGAAATATAAGAAGTTTGGTTTTTTTACTTTTTAAAATTTTTGTTTTTTTTTGTTTTATATTTTTTTTAAATCTTTTTTTAGAGATTTTTTTTGTGGCTCAAAAATGGTTCTCAAAGTTCTCAATTTTCAAAGGGTTATTTTAGGATTCTTACCATATATATATATATATATGCACTACTTTCAGGCTGACCGTGTAACTAACGCTTCTAACTTCACTTAAGCGTTCTTGAACGATATAACAACTTTTTTATGATTTAGATAATCAAGCAAAAATAAACAAATAATGTTCGTTCATTTACGTTCAAGAATATTTAACATATATCCAAAGCATGAAGGCTCATCATCTAGATTAATATATTAAATTAAATATGCTTTTAATTGTACGTTAATGTGTGTGTGTATATATATATGGTTATCCTAAAAATAAGTAGTTTCCTAGGAAGACTAGGAATAAATCATAGCCACTGGACCATGTTAAAAATGGTTGAGATTTAAAATTACCAAAAACCGACATAGTTTTCTAGAATTACTCTTTCACCATTATAACCGACATAGTTTCCTAGAATTGTTCCTCCATCATAGGTTGTAATGCCAAATGTCAAAACTCTAGTGGTTTCTTATCATTCATAGGAAACTTCTTATTCTTATTTGAATCTTTTTCTACATATATATATATATACATAGTCACACACACACACACACACACACACACACACACACACATATATATATATGGGCAGGTTAAAGAGGGATCTCAAAAAAGTGAAGAACTGAGGAACTATACATTTTATTTTAAAAAAAATAATATAAAGCTCGTTTTCACATGTAAAAAATTAGTTTTAGCATGGACCTTTTTAGACTTTTTACTTATAAATACATGTAGAAGACTAGACATTCCAATAACATAAATTAATTTTGTAGAATTTTTTTAAATGAAAATAAATTTTTTTTTGAAAACGTCTTATACATGTGTTTATATGTAAAAAACATTAAAAAGATTATGTAAATATGTGTTTTTTTTTCATGAAAATGAATTTTTTTTGTATTTTTTTACATATAAAATAAAGAGTTCCCCACTTTTTTTGATTTCCCTCTTGAACATGTCTATATATATATATATATGTAACATCCCGAAAATTCTAGAATAATATTTAATATTATACCTGTGTCGGGTGAATTATTTGAGTTAGTGGGATAATATGATAATAAGGCTTAAGGGGTAGCGAGCTTGGTTAATAGAATTAAAGATGGACCAAAAAGGAAATATGGACCTTAGGTCCATGGGCTTAAGGGAGTATAAATACCCCTTAAACCCTAATCCTTTCCATTATTATAAAAATCTACACCATAGCCTACACCTTGATAAAAACACAAACACTATCCTAAAACCCGAGCCGAAATCCGAAGGTGAAAACCGGAGCTTGTTGGTGCTAGATCGTCGTGAAGAACCAAGACAACATCAAGGCTTAACCGTGTTCGTTGTTCGACTCGTTTAAGGTACGTTTAGAATCAGAAATCATTTACTTAGGTTCGGATTCATCTAGAAGTCATAGATCTGTGTTAGTATGGTAAAAACGAATCCAACGAAGCCAAACTTGCTGAAATTGATTACAGTTTGATAGGTTAATTGTTAGTATGAAAAACCCGTATATATATGCCTAATCGCACCCCTTAAACATTGATGTTTGGCCGATTTGATGGTTAGGGTTTGTAGGCGCTGTAATTCCGAATCCATTGATACCTAAATCGTGATATTTGGTTAAGAAACGAGGGTTTAATTGCAGATCTGATGAATGTTGACTATTTTGTGTTCTGGAAATTTTGACTTTGACCCTAAGTCAAAGTCTGGATAAGAACAGGGATGATTCGTTAAAAATGGTGCAATTCATTATGGTAGCGAATCAGCTCACCCAGTTCGTTACATCAAAATTAGGCTAACGAATTGGAATAGCGAATCAGGTCATGATCAGACAACGAATCAGAATGACGAACCAGGTTAACGAATTAGCTAATCAGACCTTGAATGATAACGAATTAGGTCGTGTTTTGATAACGAATTAGGCTTAAATCGTTATGGAAAACAAGGTGGTGAATTAGATAATGATTTGAAATCCTAATGGAAAATGTGATAAGACAACTAATGGAAATAAAATTTTTCCAAGCTGACCTGGCAGCTTAACCCCATCCAGGGGCTCTGCCCCTTGGACCCCTCTAGGGGTTGCCGCCCCTAGAACCCCGCTGTCAGGGGCGCTGCCCCCCGAACCCCCGTTCGTTGAGGGTTGTAAATAGACTTGAAACGCGATATAGATAGAAATAGTTAATTGATACGTGTAATCGATATACAGTTAGCCGTGCTAGCTAAAGAAAGGATTAACTACTATCGGTGAACGTAGCAGGATTCAGGTGAGTTTCTAGCCCCATTCCTTGTTATGTTTTCGGGGCTGTGTGCATACTCGATGTGATAGTTAATACACTTACCTTAATTGGTAAGTGTATGCCTTGTATGATTTATATGTTATCTATATATGTCATAAATGAAAATGAAAGCTCGTCAGTACGTGAACGATCTTCGGATATTGCACGTACTGTCAGGTTAATAAAATAGATATGCATATTGTATGTAATGTAAAGATGATTGCTTGTCGGTACGTGAACGATCTTCGAATATTGCACGTACTGATAGGTTATAGATATAGATTTGAATATTGTATGTATTCTAAAGATGATTGATTGTCGGTACATGTACGATCTTCGGATATTGCATGTATTGCCAAGAATAGTGATTGTCTCCTTATATGGATATTAAATAATAAATTACGTACAGTGTTCCTTTAATGGAAAGCATAGTGTTCCTTTAATGGAAAGTACAGTGTTCTTTTAATGGAAAGCATAGTGTTCTTTAATGGAAAGCATAGTGTTCCTTCTATGGAAATATATAGGATGTTCCTTCTACGGAAGTATATAGAGCGTCCTTCTATGGAGAATTTATACAGAGCGTCCTTCTATGGAATATATATATAGCATGGGCAATAGCCATGGTTCTTTTAATCGATATTATGTGACGTTCCTCTTATGGATATTTATACAAGTTTAAGATATGTATGTATGTAAGATATGTGTATGTATTGTATGTCGCCTGATTAACTAGAACTCACTCAGCGTAGCTGACTTTTAGTATGCACGCAGGTGAATATGACTAAAGAGCTAGCATGAAGTTGACACAAGGCATGGATTGAACGGATGACATATGAAGATGAATGAAATGGTGTTTTAAATATGATGTTTGTTTTCATGCTTTGTATCGAATGATTTAAGTTAACATTTCCGCGAAAGTTTTAATTAACTCTGATTTGTAGAACTGTGTTTATGAGTAAATCCAACGTCCAAAGTAGGGCTACCGGGTTCGGAGCCTTACAATATATAGGGTGAGATCAAACAAAAACTCCTCTTAAAGTAAAACTTAAAAACTCCTATAGAATTATTTTTAAATTTTTTTTAATTTTTTTTGTAGTTTGTTTTTTTTCCCATTATTCTTATATGTTGATATTGTTCAAAAATAAATAAATAACTTAGTCGGTAAGCCCATCGGTGCAGTTTTTACGTGCAATAGTGTGTATTACATACGTGCAAGAGTGTTATATTGCATAGAATATACAACACTATTGCGCATATTTGATAAACATTATTGTAAATTTGCAATATAAGATTAATGCGCACATCGAATACACATTAATATGTGTGTAATACAACACTAATGCACATGTGCACTACTTGGACTTTTATTTTTATTTATATATATTTTTTTTGCATATAATACAACACTATTACATATATACAATGCACAAATATTAAAGATATGCAATTAAACATTGTTGAACATAAAAATAGATAGTATTACACATGTGTAATACAATAATAATGCACTGTATTACGTATGTGCATTACAATGTCTTTTTTTATTTTTATTATTTTTCGATGTAGAGTAACAAAATATAAGAAGAGTGGAAGAAACAAAAATTTGAAAGTATTTTTTATTTTTTAATTAAAAATATTTTTTTAGGATTTTTATAGTTTTCTCTCTATGGATGAGCTTTATCTTGATCATCTCCACATATATATATATGTGTGTGTGTGTGTGTGTGTGTGTGTGTGTGTGTGTAGGGAGAGAGGTAGGCTCAAAAGAGATTTACAAAAAAATAGGGAACTGGGGAACCCCTTCCCAACCCTTGATCATTTTCTCACATTCTTATGATACACTCTTAATCACCTACATCACATCATTTTTGTAAGGAAAAAAAACAACATTTAAAAAAATCAAAAGAATTATTAAAAAAATATAAAACAAAAAAAATGAAAAAATAAACAAAAGTATAAAAACTGAAATGTTTATCTAGCATCCCCTATTCCAATAATAATAATAATAATAATAATTCTCCGTTCAGCCTTCGGGTTTAATATACATACACGTTAATTTAATTTTTATTTAATCCAAACCCATATATATATATATATATATATGGTGAACAAACACATGCATACAAGAATGAGTATACATATAGCATGACCTTGTGGGAGTAGTATATTCGAAATCCACGAAACCAATGCTAGGGCCTAGCCATCTTAGTATCCTACCATCGATTACAGTTGTAAAGGGACCTTCTGTCAAGACAAGCCCACGGAAAGCAGCTGATTCCGGGCCGGTGACCCTGGGAGGCAATTCGATCTTACCAAAAATGGAAAATTGACCGTAAACAACAACAAAAGTGTACAAAAATGCAACAACAAAAAGCAACGATGGTGTTAGAGTGACCATGTTGGTTTGGATATGTATGTGATATGATTTAAGAGTATTGCACATAGCTCTTATTTATAGGAAATAAATCACACAAGAAAATAATTAATAAGAGTGCATATTCGAGAAATCACGCAAGAAAATTTTTGACATTTAATTTGCATATTTGCTTTTAGGATAATGTTAAAATACAAACGGTCACATAAATGGTAAGTGCGAGAACAATCTAGTCCATTGATCTTATATTTGAATTGTTGTGATTTACTTAAGAGATTAAAATCATAAAAGGGCATAAAAAGTTTCTCTTCGTTATATGCAAAACAAATGTCAATTTCTCCATAATTTTCAAAATTTAATAACTTTTTCATACGATAATATTTTTATTTTAAAAAATCACCAAAATAACAAGCAGTTTTTATTTTTTATTTTTACTATGAGTATCATATTGTTATATAAAAAAGTAAAATTAGTGGGTTTTATACATTGTGTTATTCGATGGTTATTGTATTTTTAAATTGAGTTTTTTTTATGTATTGTGTTATAAAAACAAAAATTATATCATTGTGTCGTTTTGTTCTATTGTCTTTCTTTCATTTTTTTTATTCGTCATTGTGTATTTCTATTCATCTTTGGGTTTTAGTCATTGTGTATTATGTTCATTGCCTTTTGTTCGGGATTGGCATGTGGGACGTTTAGGTCAATGTGTAATATGTATTTTCCAATGTGTTTTACGTTTCGTGTCATTGTGTAATATGTATTCACAATTGTATTTTACGTTTCAAGTTATTGTGTAACATGTGTTCATCATTGTGTTTTTATATTTGATAATTTCTTGTTATTAATTCATTGTATTTACATATTAGGATTACACAACGATGCTATTAGTATTAATAAAAATACACAATGATGAGTATAAATGCACAATGACGAAAAAAGACACAATGATAAACAAAAAGACACTATGACGAAAAGAGACCCAATGACAGATAGAAAGACATAATGACATAATTTTTATTTTAATTTATATAACAAAGTCATACTCATGTTAAAGATAGAAATACGCTTGTTATTATGATGAATTTTTTTAAATATGATATGAAAATGTTATAGACGTTTTAAAATAATGGGGAATTGACATGTGTTTTGCAAGTGGAGAAAGTAAATGTGTGTTATTACTTTTATGCCCTTAACACTTTGTTACCCACTTGACATATGTCAATTAACTATAACTTCTTACACCTCTCATTTTTGTAAGCTTTGTAAAATAACTCAACCGTTGCTTTTAATAGTTTAATGGAGTTAAATTTAGATAACTTAAGATCTAGTTATGTCATTTAATTGTAGTTATAAAGTTGTTAAATATTGTGTAAACTATAATGTATAGGATTTTAACTTCAATGAACTGTTCTTGAATGATATAATAATTTTCTTTAGACCTGTAAACGAACCTATTGTTCAGTGAACTGTTTGTGAATGGTTCAATAGAAAGTTTGTTTATGTTTGTTGATCTAACAAATGAACAAGCATGGACAAAAAATTTTGTTTATTTAATTAAACGAATGAACATGAAAACAAAGTTTCGTTTGTTCATTTATGTTCGTGGACATTCGTCTATGGTCATTCATTTATGTCCCTTTATGTTCATTAATGTTCGTTTGTGAATTATATACTTTTAAGAACTTATTCTAATGTGATTTTGAATGAATCATATCCTTAATATTTTATGTTTATTCGCTTGTGTTCATTTAATTGTGTTTATTTATGTTTGTTTGTGTTTGTTCGCGTTCATTTTTTAAACGAAGAGAAATAAACACATATATTTGTTCGCTTTAAGTGTTTGTGTTCGAGTTCGTTTAAAGTTAAATGAACAAACATGAGCATGCATTAACTTTAATGAGTGGGTAAAAGAATGTGTTTTTAATGTCTAATTTCGTGTGTTTTAACTATCTATATATATCGAACACGATTACTTTGAGATCTTTTATAATTGCTGGTTTTTAGCGCTTAATATAGCTAAACGGAGCTTAATGGAAGTTATTGGGGTGATTCACGAAAGTTCAAATGAAGACGAACGAGGCAGGTAATCAAGATATGGAGGAAAAATGAAGAAGACCAGACATGCCGCAAGTTGCGCTGTTAGAACCACAATTGTGGTCCTGTCTAGTATGAGTGGTCGCAAGCAGGTGCGCAAATCAGCCAATTTTGGGAGAAGGCCGCAACTTACGGTCTCAAGACCACAACTTGCGGCCTAGTTAATAAAAAGACGCGGAAATTGGGGTATTGACCCCATATATAAATATTTACATTGGGGACAATGTAAAGTTTAAGGTGGAGGTGTGCGATTGAATTTGAGAAAGAAATTAAAATGTGAGAAGCGTTAAAAATGTCTTGAATTAAAATTTTTATTGCCTTTGGGTAGCTTTAGTGTGCAAAAAAGATGATGTTTCAAATTGTTAATTACTGTTATTAATGCCAAGATGGAGATCTTTGGTCATGGTCAGTTCTTGAGCTTCTCGAAAGTTTTCTCATCAAATGTTTTTCAAAAGTAAAATAGAAATGGGATCGTTTAAATGGGCAAAACAAGTCAAGGGGAATTGTATACATGTTTCATATCGATAACCTATTTCCTTCCATGTTTGTGAGGTGGCCCTATATTTAATAAACATATTATATATAGATATATACACATGTCAGATGATTATTTGAGTGTAACCATTATGTTTCACAATGTCTAGAACTTGTTTGTAATATGCACATCGAGATCTTAGCACTACCACATGCATAAAGATTTAGGACCGTAGAAACCCACGTATAAGTTTTACTTAAATAAAATTCTCTACCATTCACTAATATCCCTTACGAGCCAATCTTGAGCCATTTTCCTTTCATTTGACCGAACCTACTAAAAGCCTTGTCAGCCTAAGCCTATCATTTAAACTTTGTGTATGAAATCTGGTATGTTAGAGTTTTTTTAGTCAAGTGGTAGAGCATAATACATAATGTATATATGTCTCGGTTTATCTTCTTTAAAAAAAGAAAAAAATGTAAAATAAAGAAAAAACACTCAAAAAGTGTTGTTAGTTAATGTTCAGTTGGTTGTAAATCATAGAAAATGTATTTGTTTTTGTTTGTTTGTTTAGTGTGAATAAATTGGGTTTCATCCACCCTAGTCACTAAGTAGTTCCTATTTCACACCCGAGCCTTAGCCACAACAAAACTTGTCAGTCCTATTCTTTATGCGACCGGCGGCTAATGGGTTAGATATGATCTGTTTGTAAGCTTATTACTTTGTGTCTCATATTTGGTCTTGAGGGTAGAGAGATACCGACACACTTTTTGCTGGTCTAGATACTAAACCGAGAATACTAATATATATATATGTGTGTGTGTGTGTGTGCGCGCGCCGCGCGCGTGTATGTGTGTGTACTAGGTTAGCTACCTGTGTACTACACGGGTCGAAACATTTTTATTTATGTAAACTCAAGATATAAAAGTTAAATAAACATACATATTCTCAAATTGTCTTTGAACCTTAAACCATTTAAACTTCTAAAAGTTGAAAATTTTATTGCAATTTTTTTTTGTAATCTATATCACCACGCAATGTCACAAAACTTGACAACATTAGACAAATTATGCATGAGATATTATTATGGAATGAAAGTAATACCTAAATATAATAGCATATACACATATTCAAACTTTTGCACAAACTGATTCTTCTATGACCCGTAAGTAGTTTAAAGGAAACCAAGATGCAGAAAATGCTCTTTTTAGGAGTTTAACTATTCCTTAAATTATAATCAAAATATTGACATTGAATTTAAACTAAAACTAGTTTTCAAGCGTCAAAAATCAATCTTTTTGAGTCGTTGCCATGACCCAAAAGATCCGTTATCAAAATCATGACCGAAAAGTTGAGACACGCTTTGTCCCTTTAACTCATTTTAAATCATAATGCCTTTTAAAAACTACCTCGACCCGCATAATATTATGAACCTACTGTATTAACAATATTTTGCAGTAAAAAAATGTTGTTCTTAAATTGTCCATGCTAGTGATTAAAAACAATGACAAAATAATACTCTTTTGTAATCAGAAACTTACAAAAACCCAAGGGTCGATACTCATTTTCTTAACTTCTTTGTTGGTTGCACACTCATTTGTAGATTACCTTAAAGCAAATTATCTACCTATACTTTTAAAGAAACATCATTTTTTCATATGCCATTAAATTATATCTTTCACATAGGTTGTCAAGTGTATAAGTTTCTATTTTTACAATTTCCTTTTCATGAATGATAAAATGAAAAATATATCGTTGGTGAGAATCAAACTCACTACATTGCTTTTAAAACGTTTGTGGCTTTCCAACTTAACTATAATGAATTGATGTTAGCCTTCTATTTATCTTAATTGGTATAGATTCACAACCTTTCATTTTAATTTCTTTTAAAATACAAATACAAATTATTTTTTATTAATCTATGTGTTTTAGGAAATTATTTATATTTTATAAATCTATAAGATATGTTATTATGTATATTATTAAATTTAACTTTTTAGTTTTTTTCAACCATTCGTGTATCACACGGGCTTTATCCACGTAATAGTAATAATGATGGTCAATGATATTAATGAAAATAATATTATTAGTAAATTATAGTTTTAAATGAAAAAGAAAATTTCCAAATATACATGTTAAACGTTATAATCTAGATTTTATTATTATTATTATTATTATTATTATTATTATTACTCTATTTAAGTTAATACATATTGATAATGCATACATTTATAAATTTAGAGTTACAATTTTATATTTAAATATAGTAAGAAAGACGTATTTCAAATGTATATTTTAAATGCTTAGAATTATGACAACTTAAATTTAAAAGAAGTATTTAATAATGAATTGATTATTGAATTAAATTTACATTAAATTAGAAATTAATTACTTTACGAATGCCACATGTACAATAGAATAAACTGAATGCATTAGATAGTGTCTAAGGCTGAGGGGTGTGGGGGGCGCGAGAGGGGGCGCGAGTGGGGGCTCCAGCCAATAATATTGTGACGTGTGGCAGAGAGAGAAACTTGATAAGATGGGTGTTGGTTGTGGTGCTCGCGCCCCGGGACATGGTGTGGAGGGGCACGAGAGGGGGCGCGAGCGGTTTTTTTTTTATTTTTTTATAAATGTATTAAAAAAACGTATTATTAAAAAAACTCATAAATTATTTAAAAAAACACACATTAATTAAAAAAACACATTAATATCTAAAAAAAAAATTAAAGTACTAAAAAAAACATTATTCTTATTCTTCGGCTTGGTCTTCTTCGATCAACCTCTTCCGGATACGTTCCTTTTGTTTTTCCATCAGCATTTGGTCGACCGAATTTAGGTTACTGAAGTCTCTTGTAAGGAAGTCCAAATCTCTCATTCTTCTTTTTTCCTTTTTGTCATTAGAGACCACCTCCATGGTTTTGTTGAATTTATTGAGGGATTCAACAAGATCGGTGATGTTTACGGCTTCCCCCTCAGCCGGTTTTTTCCCCCTGGCGTCCCTTCCCAATGGCCGCCTCCTCGGCGGTGAAGACGTTTCCTCCCCCGCAACGTTTAGGTCGAATCCAACCCGGCAATCCGACCCGGCGGAAGTGCTATACGCTCCAGACGAACTAGTTTTAGTCCGTTTCGGCCCTACTTCCGCATCAAGGTCCGGCGCCACCAGCTCAACCCACTTAGAACACCTTCTCAACCTCTCCCACACCTTTACATCGTCCCACGTCTTCACCGTCCCATACCTCCGCAGGCACTCCTGCTTCCACTACTCGGCGGTGAAATTATAAACCGCCAAATCGTCACTGCCACTTGGTCTCATACGACCGGCGTTCCTGTTGAACAGATTAGTAAACAAGCCGACAAATTTTCTGATTTCGGTCCACCGACCCGAAATCATATCGGCGTTCCGCTCTGTACTCCCAACGAGCGAATAGAACGTCTCCCTAACCTTTGTCCAAAAGACCTTGCTCTTTTGGTAGTCCGCTGCAAAATGCATAAATAAATTTGTAAGTCATTTAACTTTTTTATTTAACTTTTTTATTAAAAATCATTTTTAAAAACGTTAAAACAATTACCGCAACGCCGATCCTCAGAAATGACTATCCAAGCCCGACACAGGGCTTCCTTCTCATCCGATGACCACAGAGTGGTTTTCCGTTTCGTCCTTCCAGTCGAAGCCGAACCCGACCCGTCCGTTGCAACTTGTTTTTTCCGGTGGACGCGTCTTCTTTGTCCCGCAGCTTCACCTTCTGGTTCTTGTGTCTCCGGAACAACAAAGTTAGGAGACGGTTGTATGTTGGATGGTTGAAAGCCGGATGATTGTTGCGACCCCGAATAAAACATCGGTTGGTCCGGTGCCGACCATAAATCGTCGTAACTGTAATCTGAATCTAGGCTTGGGTACCAATTTCCAGCCATGTTTTTAAAAAAAGGTTTCGAAGATGGGGTGATTTTGGGTTTTGGGTGTGGTATGTGATATTGGTATGTGATATTGGTTTATATAGAGAAAAAATTTTTTTTTTTTAATAAACATTATGAGCCCAACGGCTCTATTTACGCAACCCAAGATCACTTCACGCTATTCCCAGCCGCTACCCCTCTTGCGCCTGCCTCTTTTTCCGCGCTCGCGCCCCTCTCGCGCCTCGGTGGTGTGGTGCTCGCGCCCCGGGGCGCGAGCGGATGGGCTCACGCGCCCCCTGTCGCGCTCCACACCCCTCAGCCTAAGTATTGGTAAGCTAGATGATTGTTACGTGGACTTAAAACATTTTTTTATTAGTAGAATAGGATATGTATATTTGTGTGAGTGAGATGGAGAGAGATGTGGAACATGTGTGCCTTGGGAATTCTATGGTTTTCAAAAGTATCACCAAAAGTTGTCTGTTGAGCTGCCAATATTGACAATATAAGCCTTGGGAATCAGATATGACTTCAGACTTTAATTTATAATATAATAATTAATAAATAAAGTTTTCTAATGTCACATGTTATAACCAAAATGTTTCTTACAAAATTCCCACCCCCCTTCATTATAAAATGCATTTCACTTTCTTATTATTAATAGTTTTGTATTTTATTTCTTTTTAATAATATGTTTTCTTGATTTAAAAATTAAATACCAGCATAAATATGTTATTTTGTTTTATATAAATATATTGTATTGGTGTAACATCCCAAAATTTTTAAAAATAATAGTAAATATATTATTTACTTACGGTAGGAAAAGTTACTTGGATTAGTAGATAAATAATTAAAAAGAGATGAGTAATGGACTTGAGTTAATAAGAAAAGGAGAAAGACAATGGGCTTAAGCCCATGACCCATGATATAAATACATTAATTAACCCATAACCCATTCATTTCACCCATTCCATACACCACCCAAAACACACACTTAGCTCTCTCTCATCCTACATTCTCTCTCTAGCCTAAACAACCAAGAAAACCCGAGCATCGATCCGAGGTAATGATAGTATGATATTGTATGGATCCAAACCCGCTAGATCTAGTCGCGAAACAACGAGCCGGCACCCTAAACCGTTAAAGTCATGAGATCCGGATGGAATCGGGTATGAACCGGTCAAAAGATGAGCTTAGGGGTCACCCTAGCTCAGATCTGGATCAAACGGGACGAAAAACGGTGTATAATGGGGTAAAATACGCTTTTCGGCCACCGCCCGGTTTTCCGGCTGGGCGGCGCCGGAAAGGCGGCGTACGAGAATAAGGGAATGTCAGAGAATGTTTATGGCATTCTCTGACCTAACCCTAATTCGTTAGCGGGGAAATGACGAACTAGTAGTGATTCGTTAAAGGGGGAAATAACGAACTAACAGTAATTCGTTATGCCCATTCGTTAAAAAGAGATAACGAACTAGAAGTAGTTCGTTAAGCCATTCGTTAATGGAGAACTGACGAATGAACCCCAGTTCGTTATAGAAAGTCAGTTCGTTATCAAAAGACCAGTTGGTTATAAAGGGTCATTCGTTATAAAGGCCAATTCGTTATATGGGCCCGTTTGTTATAAGTTAAGAAGTAACCAATGAACCTCATTCGTTGTAACATCACAGGAATTTTGGGCCAAAAATGTCAAATTTTCAAAGTTAAGGGACTATTTCTGCCAACATCCAAACTCCAAGGTTTAAAATGAAAAATCTGATTTCTTGTCCTATCGCGCTACGCGACGGGACAAAAGACAATCCCATCGCGTACCGCGATGGGACTTGGTCAAAGCTTCTAGAAGATGTCAACGGCGATACGCGATCGTCGTTGAGCCAACGTCATCGCGTACACGCCTGACACCTTTTCACCACGTGTCCCCACGTGGCACACTGGTCGCCACGTGTCCCGACACGTGGCAACACGTGGCACATCGTCCGCCACGTGTCAACACGTGGCACCCGTCCGCCACGTGTCAACACGTGGCACACCGTCTGCCACGTGGCGACACGTGGCATACCTACTGGGTGACTCACCTGGGCTACGTCGCGGTACGCGACAGGTGCCCAGGAACCGGGCGCGGTACGCGATTGGATCCAAATTTTTGCCTATAAATAGCAGGTCCGGGGTCTTCATAACTCACACCAAAATTCAGTTTATATTTCTCTCTCTACTCTCTCACTACACCTCGAAATTCGTGCCAACGACCCACCTCGAAAACCGTGCCCCGATTCCTCGATAAACGTGCCATACCTCGATATTCGTACCACTCCTCGACGACGTTCCGAACAAGAGGGTGGTGCTGTTTTTACATCCCGACGATCACCTCGAAGTGCGTGCCGTGAAGTATTGGGTGTCTCGATTTGCATGCCGAAGTGAAGTGGCGATTAAGGCAAGTGTTGAAAGGACTAAGCGGCGTAGAAGTGCTGCTCGAGTATCTAGGGAATTATAAGCCGATGAAAGGTAAGGCTTAATACCCGACTAAAATAATAATAAAATATTATAAAGGCTTAATGCCCTAAGTCGAAATTATACTCGATGATTATAAAAAAAATAAATAACAAATAAAAGAAAAGAAAGAAACATAAAAGTGTAGATATATACATATATATATATGTGTGTGTGTGTGATTATATATATAATTCTTTGTTATGAATATTATTTAAGTAATAAGGGTATTCTTAAATAATAAAAGAAAAAGGATACGTTTCTTAGAAAAGAAGAAACGTCGGGTTTTTATAATAAACTAAAGGTTTATAAATATTGCTTTTAAAACTAAAGGTTTTAAAGTAAAAGATTATTGAACTAAAGGTTCATCGAAGTAATAAGACTAAAGGTCTTAAGCCGGATTGTATATCCGACTAACGAATAGTTACTCGTACTATAGGTGCGAGATAACAAGAATGAGACGCAAGGATGGTGTTGGAAACCGATCCCGATCAAAGGTGAATACGCCCCACTTTTACAAACTTGTTTTCAAATAAATAAACGTGTTATGTGTAAAACTTTACATGAGACTAAGTGTCTCTAAAAACATTATGAATAAGAGTAAAAGCATAGCCCTCAGGCTGTAGTATACGTTTGTCTGGATCCTTACATATGTGGTCAAATGCGATGGGCACATCGCACCACGCCTGGTCACGACCTCCAGCCACGATGGGCCGAACCAAAGTATGTTCGAGTGAGAATGGCCTTGTGTATATTTATGGTACCTAAGTACGTCGAGACGCTACGGTGTCTTACTGGGGTGACCTAGGTAGAGGCTCGAGTTTATAATGATATTGTTTTAACTTTGTTATTTCTAAGCCAAGATGGGCCGAGGCACGCGTAACCCTCGAGGGGTAACAAAGTAAAAGAAAATGTTTCCGCGTCAGCATATTCACCAGCAAATCTTTGCTGACGTATTTTTATAACATTTTGCAGGTAATCAAGATTAGAGCTTAAAGGAAGAAGGCTCAAGAATCCGATGGCTCGGATAATTTTTGTTAAACTTAATTATGAATTAAAATGTGGTTTTGTAAACATAAAAACAAGTAAACGTAAATGGAACTTTCGTTCCATCTTTTGTATTGTAAATATTTTATAACTTTAATCCTTATGTTTTATAAAGTCTTACGCTAATAATCCGTAACTCTGATTTATTTACAAATGTGGTACCAACTATCGAGTCACACCCCTAGGCCCGAGATGGGGGTGTGACATTCGTTCACGAACTGGATAACGAATTAAGTTTGAAAGAATGACAGAAAGGTCCCTGGACTTAAGTAAAATGGATTAATTACAAAGGAGCCCTCGAACTTTATGAGTTAGCAAATAAAATAATAATTTAAAATCTTAATGGAAAATGTGTTAAGACAGTTAATAGAAATAAAATATTTCTAAGATGACCTGGCAGCTCGACCCCAGCCAGGGGCTCGACCCCAGCCAGGGGCGCTGCCCCTGGACCCCGTTCTTCGAGGGTTAAATTAAACTAGAAACGCGGCATGGGTAGTAATAGTTAATTGATACGTGTAATTATTATACAGTTAGTCACGCATAGCTAAAAAAGGAATAACCGTAAACGGTGAACGTACCGCATTCAGGTGAGTTTCTAGCCCCACTTCCTTGTTATTTTTTCAGGGATGTGTGCATACTCGATGTAAAGTGTGAATACACTTACCTTAAGTGGTAAGTGTATGATATAATGTTTGATGTGATACATACATACATACATATATATATATATATATATATATATATATATTATGAATGGATGTCTATCGATGTGTGAACGATCTTCAGATATTGCACGTATCGGCAGGGAAAGTAATGTTTGTCGGTGCGTGAACGATCTTCGGATATTTCACGTATCGCCAAAGAGAATTATTGACAGGTAATAAGCAGTGTGCATGAATGTTATGTTGTGACTTGGTTATTATGTAACTGATGTAACGATAAGAAATGTGTTGTAGGCAAGTCGAGTTAGAGTGTGGTAGAAGTGGTAACAAGTTGGTAGGGGTGTAAGTGGTTGATGACTGTGTCGTACCGATCATGCAAAAACCTAATTTTACCTATAGACAGGGCAAGCCAGGTATCGAATCCAGAGGAGCATGTGGTCAATGTCATACGTGTGTTCGTTTATCTAAATATATTTACAAAGCAATTATAAAGAAACAATTATGAAGTTTTGTCGAGTGCTGATCACACTAGCAGGTTTTGTTTGGAAGCAACAAATACTTAAACAAGTTTAACAATTAACGAGAATAGAATCACACCTAGGGTTCAAGCATGCAACTAAAACAGTAATCTCATGTTAACTTAACTGATTAATTGTCAAAGATCAAATCAGATTGACTTACTAGGCAAACCTTAGGCATCAACAATCACTAACACACGACACTGGTTATCAAACAGTCCCTGCCAGTGTGACTCAACTAAGGGCAATTGTATACTTCATCATATTCAAACTAGTCAAAACAACCCTATAAGTAATTATCATAGCAACTGGCAAACTAATCGTTCTGATCAAAACAAACCTAAACCGATTGAGTGCACAACAATACCAAACATCAATACTCATAGATTAATCATAAACAATTACAATTAGTTTTTTCTTTAAAACATGAGAAAACACTGAAAAGTCACAATACTCTACATCCCGGGAATGACTCGTGACGAATCAGCCGCTCATGATATTCGATTAGTCTTCAGCTATTGATTCAGGATGATGAACTATGAACCCCGAGGTGATTGGAGGTGATCCGGGGCTCCTGGAATCGCCTCTTGTCGTCCCCCAGACGGTTGGAAGTGAATATCCTCATTAGGGTTCGTAAAATAGAACATATAGGTCAAAACCCGTTTTTTCCCGTTTTTTATGCCCATCGCGATAAGAGATGGCCATATAACCATCCCATAGCGTATAGCGACCTAAGAAAACCTCATATTCAGATTCCTCTCGTCGAGAAACCCAAAATTCATATATTATGGCTCCCGTTACTCATTTTCTAGCCCAGGATATGTCCGTTTTACTTCTTTGTCACGTTTTGTCAACCCATCTTGTTTAGTTTTAGCATCGGCTTATGATTTCTCATCCACATACTCTTCCCGAATCCTTGTAACATTTCCCAAGACATCAATTCATGATCCGGTCTTTTCGAGATATCATTCCATGCTTGTACAAGTCTCAAATTTAACATATTTAACGATCAATGACCTGAAATACAAAAGCATGTATGAAGTACCAAAGTTCTAAAAATATACTCAACAAAACTACATAATTAAGACACTAATATATATACAAAATACTCGACCATCAGTGGCATGAATATAGTACATGGTGTGGTAAGCCTATACGTGCCTTCGTTATTAAGTGGCATAACGATAGTACGTGGGAGGGCAAGCCTCTACGTGCCTTCGTTAAATAAGTGGCAATGCGTAAGTACGTGGGAGGGCAAGCCTCAATGTGCTTCTGTAATTAAGTGGCTAAGATGGAGGAGCAGTAAAGAGGTTAGCGGTGAGGTGAGCATGATAGATGAACAACTATGTGTCTTCGGACACATATGTATATATAAATGCATGAAATGGTTGTATTGTAAGTTGTCTTATTAACTAGAACTCACTCAGTGTAGCTGACTTTTAGTATGCACACATGTAATTATGTATACGGAGCTAACATGAGGATGGCACATGGCAATGATTGAACGACTGGCATCCGATGATGGAAGAAATGATGTTTTAAATATGATGTTTTGTGATACGTTTTGAAGACAAGTTTGTATGTTTGTAACGAATGATTGAGAGTTTTAGTATTCCGTGAAAGTTTTAATTAACTCTGATATGTAGACCGTGTTTATGAGTAAATCCGACATGAAATGTAGGGCACTGAGACCGGGCCTTACAGATGGTTATTAATATTAGGTTTTTATAAGTAACCAATTTTCACGCTAATTTTGAATAATGATTGCAAAAACTAAGGTTTTAAATATATTATATATTAGTTAATTAATATTAAGGTTTTATAATAAATGATATTATTGGATGAAGAGGCAAGATTTAAATTTAAAATTTCAAAAAACTTTAACTTATTAAATATATATGATTGTTTACTAAATTACAAGTTTTTTTTCTTTCAAACCCTTAAAAGACAAATTCACTATTGATGTATTCTCCGTGTTTATGTTAATTTAAACAAGCCGGTTTCTATAACTAGTTAAAATATCAAACATGGTTAAGGTCAAAACAGTTTATGATCAGAATGAGTTTCGGTCACGGGAACAGTAACCATTTATAACTTCTTTTTTTTTTAATTGATTGTTTAATCAACTCATCTTTTATGTTAAGTTCATCATCTTAAAAGTTCACAAAAATATAAACACTAGACTATATGTTTTGGTTTTCAGGTAGATAAGACAATTTCTTATATGTGAAATACAAATGTTAGACATTAGCACACTGTTAATCAGATGACAAATTGACTTTGTAGATCCTTCTATTATTGAAGATTTCAAAAATATAGATTTCTTTAGTGAATGAGTTGCACTTGCACCAAAAAATGAGGTCGTTCAAGAAATTAGCAAACGTTTGTTATCCATGTTTCCGGGAGATGAAAATATTACCATTTTTAGATGGTATCTATCAGACATAAAATGATACGTTACAATAAAGTATTAGTTTCCTGATCTTTTAAATGACCTCAAAATCTAAGGTTATCAAGTCATAAGTTAGTCCTAAAAGCCGATGTTGGAGTGATGTTGCTTAGAAAATTAACTAGAAAATTGATCTATGCATAAAACTAAACTACATATGAAAATATAATATGATAACCGTGCTATAGAAGCCGAAATCATATCCATAAGTAATATTGAAACTCATACTTTTATTCTTAAAAAAATCCTACACCTTTAGATAAAATAATTAATTTCAAGGAATGAAATTTTCACTTTATTTTTGTTTTGCAACGAAGATTAATAAAAGCTAAGATCAATCGTTATAGATAGTTGGTTTGTTTTTTAGACAATTTATTTTAACTTATGGATAGTTATATGTCGCATTATCTAGAGATTAAAGCAGAAACAACGTGAAGCTACTAAGTTTTGATATAGAAAGTAAAGTTACAATAAAACTACAAAATATTATGTACAAAGAACTATTATGAGATTTATGAATTTTGTAACAACTTTTATTTTCATATTGTGTATTGTGTAATTTATTCTACCATATAATATATCTTTATATTTGTTGAACATATTTTTTGTATTTTACATTGTGTTATTATTTAAATAATTTAATTTATTTTAACTCGTGTGCTACACGGGTTGCTAACATAATAACATTAATAAAAATAACTGATAAACCATTGATTTAGTGGATATGTTTCATGAAGGTTTGGTTAAGTGCAAGAAAATAATAAGTGAGGATTGTGATCGGTATATTTTAGGTACTACTATTTACGTGTTGATTACTTATTAAATGCATTAATATGCGTATAAAATATATTAGTTGTTTTTGTATTGAGTAGGTTGATGAGAAAATGAGCTAATTAAATGAATTTATTACAATAATGATATTAAGCTTGAAATTCATGACTTAGAACTGAAATTCAAATCTATAACTTGAAGTTTATAGTTAAACTAGTTGGCTTTACCCGCCGCGTTGCGGCATAGTTGGTCTACCAACTTGACGTTTGGGCACAAAATAGTTGCTTTTATATGCTTCACGTTTGAGACATACATGTTGATAGTTGTTGGGAAATATACAAAAGATTTTACATCCAATACCAGGTTGTTGTTTGTGATGTACTTGGCTTTTAGCCTACTACATAGTTATAAGAAGCAAGGGTTCTTTACAAAAAATTTATGGCCTTGCCTTGCCAAGAGCATTTCTCTTCGGTTGTGTCATCATCAAAGGTGCCTATGTCCGATGACAAAGGTGCCTATGTCCCCATTTTGTTCATTGCATCTTTTGCTTTTTTCATCTAAATATGTCATTTAACGACACGAATTTGGTCAAACCAAACAAACTCATAAGCTCAAAATAGTTTTTAATATTGTTGCGTCGGATTATGTGAATTACATTTTAAGTTATAATATTAGCAGTTGTAATAATGAGTCACATGACAACTTCATAGCCGATGTCATAAAGATTCACTATGGGCTCAACCTTTAACCAAAATGTCATAGGTTTTGCATCTTGAAACAAATAAACCCCACCATAAACAAATAGAACTGACTATGTGGATGGATTTGCTTGCGCAGTCGAACTTCTTGTTTCTGATACTTCTGTTTTTGCAGTCATTGCTGGACTGGGAAAATTAGTTTGCTTATGCATTTTGGTTGCATCTTTGGCTTATTGTTTCTTTGATTTGAATGGTTACTGCAAACACACAAAAGAATATGAAGCTCATCTTTGGATTATAAAAGATACCGTACCAAAAGGTAAAATATGGCATTAATCCAAGATGGTCCAAAGAGTGTTTGGATGAATTTTCAACATGATAACAGGTTGTTGGCTTGTTGCCTTCCATCCAACCTGCCATCCCAAGTCAAATTGCAGATTATCATAATTTTATTCTAAAACACCCATAGACAAATTCAAGTTTGTCATCATAGCCTCTGTATATAACATTTAAATCAAAGACCGAAAACCAAAGTATATGTCCAGCTAAAAATATTAACAGATTAACGGAAACAGTGAACGGAAATAAGAATAAGAATAAAACAAATGAGATTCATTCAGACAACAAACTTATCATCGCGTGTAAACATTGCTTGTTTGCCTCATCGCGTTGCAACTCTACCGCCACCATAGACGGTTAGAACCGGGCAACACCTCGTTCTGCCTCTTTTTCTATGTAAAAAAAAAACAAAGGTTAAAAGAACTCAGGTGTAAGACCATCACAGTTCTCCGGCCAAATCCGATGCCGGAAACGCCACCCTCTTCCGACTGTCCCCCAAATCGTCGCACCATCAAACGGAAATGGCACCACCGGACCCTCGGCGTCACAAAACACTGCCGCCATCACACAACCGCTACCTGGGGTTTCCAAATGGAACCCGGCAACAGTAGGTGTGCATACAGTAGAAGACAACCGTCACAATAGTGAAGTTGAAGATGGTGGTACCAGATGTTCGGAGGTAGAAGACGACGTGACAGTACCAGAGATTCAGTGGGAAGAGAGAGGAACCGATTTTGAAGAATTGTGTTGGAAAAGTGAAAACAAATTATGTGTACAGAAGTAATGGGAGAGAGGAACACGTGTGAAAGCACGTGGCAACACCTTAAGCACATGGCAGCAAATATCAACAACCTGATGAAGCACAATTCACTGTACAACCACAACAGCAGCTTGTATAACCTGATGAAGCACAATTCTCCCAATATTATATATATATAAATGGTTTTGGTGGAAGAAAATAAAGTACTGACTCTTGATGTAGTAATTTGCAATCAATATATTAAAGATTGAATGAAATGTATTGTTTTGGACTTTTGGTTGCAGTGTCGTACAAGGAGGGGAAAAAGAGAAATATTAAAAATAAATGAAAATAAAGAAATTATGGGCCTTAGGCCACCCGTAGTTGGCTTGAGTGGGGTGGTGGGGCGCGACATGTTCGCGCCGTGAGATAACTTAACTGTGAAAGTCACCGTTCGACAAAATGGCCTTAGGCCACCCGTAGTTGACTTGAGTGGGGTGGTGGGGCGCGACGAGTTCGCGCCGTGAGATAACTTAACTGTGAAAGTCACCGTTTGACAAAATGGCCACCCGTAGTGGGCAACCTTTATGGGCGATTTTTGGGCGATATAGGCTACAACACCGCCCCCTGGCAATATGTGGGGCGAAATGGGGGGGGGGGGGCAACTATTTGTCCGGCGAAATGTGTTTGTGTTTGTGAAAATAATAATTAAATATTATTATTATATATGTTTGTGTGTGGTATATATATTAGTCTACAACATCATTACACCTCAAAACAAATTTCTACCCTTTGCTGACTGGACGTCACGTGTTGCAATTCGCTCAATTTGTAGTACCTTCACTACACATAGCCCTAGAAGTCATGTGGATGTAATGCATTTTATATGGACTTTAATTAAAGCTTTACGCGGAAGGGCCGGCCTTAAGCTTGGTGCATCCTAGGAAAATTGTGTAAATGAAAAGTTGAGAGGGTACGAGGTTTTCAAGACTCGATTGTTACTGTTGTTCAAGTGAGTGGTGCCACACGAAGAAAAGGAAAAGGCAACATAGGGCTGCCCTATTAAAGACAAGTTCGTATGCACGCTAATAAAGAACAACCAAAACTCACCATCAATATACAAGGCTAAACTACTCTTGACCATTTCATGTATAGGATTTGCATATGAAATGATTATTTTACGAGCATTACATATATGTGATTTAGTTTTGATTTATCTTTTTTGTTGATTGAATCTATATGTTTGTTGGAACTGATTAGACAGTTGTTTTTTTCTAGTACTTTCGTTTATCATCAATTATTTGGTTCGTGTTCATCAACATTTAGGATTTAGTTCTTATCGTCATTGAATCACTTGCCATTAATCATTGTTATATGTTAAGTTTTATATTAACGAACTGATAATTAGGTAGACTGCGCTCAATTATGTCACTTCTTTGAATTAGTTTATGTGAATCATCATAACCAAACTATTGTGTCTAATAACAATATATATGTTCTAATAAACGAATCATATCTATGTGATTTCTCAATTGATATAAATTATTGTCAGTCAATTTATTGCATATCCCCTGAACCTATAGTGTAGCCACTGTTTTCTTAAGTCGATTTACAACCAAATCAATATTTAAACTCCTTGCATCGTCTGTCTATCATAGCATGATTATTTAGTGAACAATGAACTATATTATCAGTTTCCACTGATTTCATATAGAGACGACCTTACTTGTCCATACTAGTTATAAGCATGAAAATTTTAAAAACACTTGTTATTATTAGAGCATGACATCTACATCAGATAACAAAGAAGAGTCTATTCAAGACGTTATGGACTTCTGAAACAGATGAATGCATATCAAGTAGTTTAGAATAAAGCTTTAAATATATGTTAAGAGCTTCATGAAGCGTTTAATGTTGCCCATGATGAACTAATGAGCCAACTAGTAGATGATTGGGCCCAAACGAGACAGTAAAATTTCGGCTAATGATAATTTTGATGATCTGGACAAAGAGCTTATTTAAACTATATAGTTTTAAAAATAAAAGATTGGTAACTAAATAAATGTAAATGGTTATAATTATGTGGCAATATTTATGGGTGTTTTTGGGTTTGCTTGTCGGGAATGTTTTTAAAAATTTTGAAGAATGAATGTATTTATGATGTTAGAATAGAAAGAGAGTTCTTTTATTTTTTATTTTTATTTATAATTTTTTTTTTGTCTAAGAATTCATTTAGTTTATGTAATAAGATAAGGGCATGTATGAGGATCAACCGGTAGTGTACGAGGGGATTGCTTTTTCCTTGAACAGTTTTTTCAAATAACAAATATATCTTATTCATGAGTCATAAGAAAACAAGTTATGACAGCTGACTAGATATGTTTTTGAGTGTTTTTTAAATTTCTTATTGATGGGGTCTAAGAAAAGAAAGAGCTTGTGGAACATGTTTTTTGATATTTCTTCAATTGAAATGCAAATTGTAATATAAATAATTCAAGTGGAGATTACTATATAGGATCTATATTTGCGTAACTAAAACTGATTGCAACAAGGAACATCGACTTATTAATCTTCCTTTTTTAAACAAGTGTATAAGTAGTGCAAAAGTGAGATCCGTAAGACTTGTAATCCCAAACAAAAACAGTTGGTTAAAATAATAATAAAAAAATTCAGATATCGAAAAAAAGAAAGCTCGTGGATCACGTTTTCTGATATTTTAATTCAATAAGAATGTAAATTACAATTGTAAGGCCCCGTTACCGGTAGCCCTACTTTGTACGTTGGATTTACTCATAAACGCAGTTCTAAATATCAGAGTTAATAAAAACTTTTGCAGAATAATAAAACTTCAACCATAACATTTTTACATAACCATCAAACCATGTCTTATAAAACATTTGTAGTCAATTAAAACAAAACATAGTCTTTAAAACATCACAACATTTCTCCGAGATGCCAGTATCTTCGATTCCATGCCATGTGTCTTCAGTCACGCGAGTTGCTTCAACCTATTTGCTTGCGTGCATACTAAAAGTCAGCTACGCTGAGTGAGTTCTAGTTAATCACATAACTTACTTTTCATACACATTTACGTGCCAGAAGGTACGCATTACATACATATCATGTTCAGCATTCGTCCATACACATTCATATCTAACCATACATTATAAAGGGCGTTTCACCATACACACCTCGGATATTGTTAGGGTCCGATACCCTCCATCCTCGGATATTATTAGGGTCCGGTACCCTTCATCCTCGGATATTATTAGGGTTCGGTCACCCTTCATCCTCGGATATTATTAGGGTCCGGTACCCTCCATCCTCGGATATTATTAGGGTCCGGTTACCCTTCATCCTCGGATATTATTAGGGTCTGATACCCTTTCTTCCATAGCTTCATACTATACCTGCTCTTAAATACTTTTCCTGACAATACGTGCAATCTCCGAAGAGCGTCCACGTACCATTAACGTATCATACTTACATTATGCATGCATCATATATATTCATGCTTGCATCTTATCTTGACAATACGTGCAATCTCCGAAGAGCGTTCACGTACCATTAACATATCATACGTACATTATGCATACATCATATAGATTCATACTTGCATCTTATCTTACAACATACATGGCAATCACATCTTTAGCTACCACCTGACGGTACATGCAATATCCGAAGATCGTTCACGCACCGTCAAACAATCATCATACATAAATCATACAAGGCATACAATTACCACTTAAGGTAAGTGTATTAACTATCACATCAAGTATGCACACAGCCCCGGAAACATATCAAGGAAGTGGGGCTAGAAACTCACATCAAGTCGGTTACGTTTACCGTTAATAGTTATTCATTTCTTCAGTTGGGCACGGCTAACTGTATAATAATTTACATGCATCAATTAACTATTGCTACTCATATCGTACATCTATCTTTATATAACTCACAACGAACGGGGGTCCGGGGGCAGCGCCCCTGCCCCTGGCAGCGGGGTTCTAGGGGCGGCAGCCCCTAGCAGGGTCCAAGGGGCAGAGCCCCTGGCTGGGGTTGAGCTGCCAGGTCAGCTTGGAAAAAATTTATTTTCATTAACTGTCCTAACACATTTTCCATTAGGATTTTGAATCATTAAATAATTTGCTACTTAAAATCCAAGGGCTTCTTTGTAATTTAAATCATCATTTTCTAAGTTCAGGGACCAATCTGTCATTCTTTCAAAGTCTAGTTCGTTAATATACTCTTTAACGAATTGGGTTCGTTCGTTACTTCTGTCTTCCTTAACGAATCGGCTAATTCGTTACTTCATAACGAATTGGCCTTTTTAGCGAACTGATCCATTTTCGTCTGGTCTGTCTAACGAATTGAACTCTTTGGCGAACTAAACCCTCATAACGAACCAGTCCTCATAACGAATTAACCTTACAGCGAACTGGTCAACATACGAATTGGAGTTAGCGAACTGAAACTAGTTCGTCAGTCTTTCCTTAACGAATTAACTAGCGAATTACTTCTAATTCGTTAGTCACCCCTTAGCGAACTAGGGCTAGGTCAGGGAATGTCAGAACATTCCCTGACATTCCTCTTAACCTCGTACCACTTTCCGGTGCCGCCATTGCCGGAAAATCGCCGGAAAACCGCGAACACGTCGGAAAAACGAGTTTTAACTAGTTTTTCACCGTTTTTCGTCCCGTTTGATCCAGATCTGAGCTAGGGTGACCCCTAAGCTCATCATAGGTTCGGTTTATACCCGATTCTACCCGGATCTTGTGATTTAAACGGTTTAGCGGTGTCGGCTCGTCGTTTCGTGATTATATTTAACGGGTTTAAGCTCATACAATATCATACTATCATACCTTGGATCGGGATCGGTTCTTCTTCTATGATTCGGCTAGAGAGAGACTAGAGAGAGAGAGAGAGCTTAAGTGTGTGTTTTGGTGGTGTATGGAATATGTGTGAAATGAGTAGTAATAAATGGGTAATTAAGGTTTATATAATTATGGATCATGGGCTTAAGCCCATGGTCCTTTCCTCTTTCTTTCATAACCCAGGTCCATAACCCATATCCATTTAACCCAACACTAGCCCAACTCCTAATAACCCATACTTTCATTTATCAACCGAAACCCGAAAAACGGGATGTTACAACAATTTAAATAATTTATATGAAGATTACTACGAGGAAAAGTCTAAGGTTAATTGGGTCGCATGGCAACGAGTGATTGCGCCTATGGAATATGGTGGACTCGGTTTAGGGTCACTCTGGGATATGAACTTTGCGTTATTGGTAAAAAGCAAATTGGATTTTAATAATCCCAACTTAATACAGTTGGCTGATAAAAATCATAACTTTGAAAATAATTGTCACTGGTCCCAATTTTCACACTACTTGTTTCCATTGGACCTTCGTTAAAAAAAATTAACGACGTTAAGTTTTTCCAAATTTCAAACTGAAATTTTTGTGCTTTTGATCGGAATGAGGATATGAGTCGATTGATGTACAACTTACCTCCAAACGGTGGTCCAAACTACTAAAGGATGCTTCAATTCCGGTATTTAAACTTTTAATTAACAAAAATCAAGTTGTTTGAAGCGCTGTTTCGAATTAAGTTTTACATCAATCGATTAGTATTCTCATTCCGATCAGAAGCCCTAAAATATCAATTTGAAATTTGAAAAAAACTTAGCGTCGTTAATTTATTTTAACAAATGTCCAATGAAAACAAATAGTAGTGACAACTATTTTCAAAGTAGAATTATTATCAACTAACTACATTAAGTTGGGATTATTAAAATCCAATTTTCCTTTGTAAAATGGTGGTGGTGGTTTAAAGGCGAGCACTACTGTTTGTGGAGAAAGATAATATGGTCAATTCACCACTCATCAAGAAATTGGCAAAGTATTCCGGTGAAAGTATCGATTCCCTGGAAGCATATAAAGAGATCGACGGATGAGTTGGTAGGTTTGGGGATCGAATTAGATTCACTATTGAAACATGCGGTTAAAAGTAGAATTATGGCTATGTTTTGGCTATATTTTCGTTGGAGATGAACCTTTATGCACGAAATTTCCGTGATTGTACGGTCTTGAAAGCGAGAAAAGGTGAATAGTGGCTAGTCAGCTAGTTATGGTGGATGGGGTTATTTGCTGCACTTGCAATTGGTTTGAGGGGCTAGGCTCGGCAGTGGAGATGAAAGAACTAAGGCAACGAGACAAGACAAACCGCATAACAAAACTTCACCTTTCTCCTAAGGAATCTTGAAAACTTATGAAGCTCAAGGATATCCTAAATGCTAACCGCAAAGATATGAGGGGGATTTGCACCAAAGAGAAGATATAATTGCCAAACAAAACCGCTTGGGCCAATCCACAAGAAAACAAAGATATGCTCAGCCGTCTCCAACATCTCGCCACATGCCGGGCAATCTGATCGTGTTAATGGATCCGACGGAATTCGGTAAAGAACCGCCGGATCCGAAGAAACTTTTAATGGATCCGATGGGATTCTTTATCTTCTACCTCTCAAACCATAAACCTCCATAACAAACCCTCATCTCCATCTTTCTTATTTCTTCACAATACAAGCAAATTCATAGTATAAAGCGCTTAGTTTTTCGAGGAGAACACAACCATAGTCTTCAATTTCACTTTAGAACTCAAATTAAAAAACCCCGAATTGAAAATTTAGGTTTCGACAGACAAATTAAACAGTCGGATCCGACAGAAGCATTGTACTGGACCATCTGATCCGACTGTTTATTATTGTGTTGCCTACATAGGCGGATCTATATACAAAATGGGTGGTTCCCCGAAACCACCCGAGTTTCAAAATAATAGTGTATTTATATATATAAATATTAGAGGAATCACCTTATAAATTAGTAAGGACACACCATGTTTACATTACAAGCGCTGGTCTAGCTGGTAATCTGGTGGTTTTGTAACTTGAAGGTTACAGGATTGAATCCTGGTACCGGCCAAATTTTTTGAATCTTTTTTTACTAACTCAATCAACTTTTTTGAACTTTTTTTTACTAACTCAGCCAATCAATATTTTGAAAGGGAATCCTTCAACAAGTTTCGGTTGAAGAAGTAATGCAACGATTTCAAAAGGTAAAGACTCGTAGGTAACTTTGGCTCTTTTATTATTTATCGTATATTTATTATGTAATGAACTTTGCCTGAACCGACCCGAACCTCAAAGCGACCCGGATTTTTTATACCCGACTCTATGAAATTGAAGCACCTAAAAGTGGCGCACCAACTGAAAAAAACCTCCTGGATCCGTCACCGGTTGCCTAGGACACGAATCCGTCAGTTAGATTAAATTACATTGGATCCGCCGGAAAATTTGAATATGTGTCAACATTTGATGTCTATATTATACCGTCGGATCAGTTCTTGTTTTCATCAGATCCGACAGAATTGTTAGCCCAATATGGATTTTTTTTTTAAACCTAGGCTAGCTATATGAAAAATGTTGATCAGACTAGGCTATCTGAAAACTTTCCCTTTCAAATGGATATTACTAGGATCTATATTTAAGTATCTAATTAAAAACCAAATGGTGGAAAAGTGGGAACCATGCATAAAATTCTGATCTCTGGGGCAGAAGAAAAGAAAGAGCTCGTGGAGCACGTTTTCTGGTATATCTTCAATACAGATGCAAATTGCAATTAAAATAATTCAAATGGATATTACGTACTAGGATCTAAACTGGAACAGGAAACGTTTGACTTAATATTCTTCCTAATCCAAATTAATGCATGAATGAGATTGCAACTAGCTCATGGGCTATAAAATTGCAACGAGCCGTCCGAAGCTACAGAAACTGCAAAGGTGCATCTAGTCTCATCTTGGAATTGCTTTTTATCTTTTTGATAACGTTTGTTAGTTATGTTTGCTCAAGCGTAGATGTCAAATGGACCAAAACTCAAAACTAGACCATTAAACATAGTACTAAAAGTATTCACTTAATAGGATACGTGACCGGGTATGGACTTCATAATTTAAATATTGTGTATGATGTAAATATATTGTGTAGGCTGTGTTAGAGGTGCACAAATAGTGCATTGGGTTCAGGTCGGATACAGAACCTGGTGTTTTAAAACCGGGTATTTAAATACCCTATTTTCGGGTATTGAAAAAAAAAGCTTATTTTCGAGTTTTTTTTCTGGTATAATTTGGGTTTTTGAGGGGCTTAACTTTTTGGGTTATTTTTCGGGTATATTCAAGAATTTTTCGGGCATAGACCGGGCATTTGAAATACCCGGTTTCGGGTATTTGAAAAACCTAGGTTCGGGTATTGGAAAAACTTGGTTCCGGTTTTCGGGTATTTACCACGTATGGGTACGAGTTTTGGAAATGATGAAATGCATACCCCTATTCTTACCATACGAGTAGGGTCGGGTACGAGTTCGGTATTAAAAAACCCGGTTCCGGTTTTTTTTTGTCCGGTTCTGGGTTCGGGTATTTTGTACACCTCTAGGCTGTTTAGGATTGAATTTTGTGTGAATATATACAGTGCGTAAATATGCATTGCATGATGTAAATATATTGTGTACTCTGTGTAGGGTTTAATTTCGTGTGAATATATAGTGTGTAAATATATATGTTATGTAGGATATAAAGATATATTCTTGTATGCTAGATAAACTATGTTTTCAATGATTGTATTGTTTGAATAGTTATTCCGCAAAAATTTTAAAGTTACTCTGATTTTTATTCCGCAAAGTTTCATGTTAAATCCAAAGAAAAAAAGGAGTCGGGGCCGTACAAATATTTAAGAAATTCCAACCTACGATTTATCCTATAATAAAATTAAACACGAAGAAAAGTTTTATTATGATGGTTTAGCCGATCAACCTTATTCAGAAATGGTGGCAGTACAACATATGCATGGTTATCTAATTATTAGAGTAGACACCAATGAAATTGGTAAAACGACAACCCACATAAAGCTTCCCATTATGTTCCTGAACCAAAGCGATTGATGTATTGAAGTACTCTGTAGCAAATGGCACTATCTGCAACACATCTTCATTTGAATTGAACTTCACTCCTTGAGGTGTGATGAGTGGTTCTCGTGGGAAGAATCCATCCGAAAGTGCCACCCAAAACTCTCCGAAAGTCCCTGCTCACTTTATCTTATTTGGGTTCCCAATGTTGTCTATCAGAACTTCTGCTTGATTTGCTTTTGGGCCCACTTGCCAATATTTTAAAACTCGGTTACCAGTAAGTTCCGGTACAACAACAAGAATATCAGCTGGTCGTAAGATCCACACATGCGTGTTTCCCCCTTTGCCCACCCGAACACAAGAATATCAGCTGGTCGTAAGACTTGCCCTTCATCTTAAATGCTTGCATGCATGAGAACGTGGGATCCGTAAGACTTGGCCTGCACTTATATGACTTGGCATTCTTTCCATGAAAGGTACTAATCTGGATCGGATTGGAGGGTTGGGTCGTATTAATACGTAAAAATGTTACTTGTGTCCGAGTGTGATCATAGATTAAAGCCATAAAAAAGTTATCATGTTTGTGTTCATATCTATGAAATCTCTACAAGCTCACCCTCAAACTCGTTCGCAATTGTCTGTTATCTCGTTAAGAGTAGGATCTGCTTTGATTACCAACTATGAAATTCGATTTTTTATACATGTTATCGTTTGGATGTTTTCTAATATATTAGAAATTTTTATAGTTTAGATTTAGTATATATATTAATTAATTGTATTATTGTATGTATATATCATCGAAAGGCGTCTAGTGAATGTGATGCACCGAAAAGTATCTAGTGAATATGACGCACCGTGAGCTAGTGTGCATGGATGCACCGAAAGGTATCTAGTGAACGTGGATGCACCAAAATATGTCTAGTACCTGAATGTTAAGATATTGCGTTATTGTATAAATAGTTGTCCAACTGAGTAAGGCGTGCATATTGTCTTTATATGTACGTTAGGTAACAAGTCTATCCTGGAAGAAGTGATCGACGGCTTAAGGAAAACTTAGATCAAGTTTTTTTGCAAATGAATAAATAAATGAAAAGGGTTTATTATAAAAGAAGTAAATGTTTTGAATTTTATATTGAATTATTGTAAAAAAATGTATTGTTTTATCATTAAATGAAATTAATGCACTAAGTTATGATTACTGTAAAAGCGTCACGTTAGTGTAGGCATGCGTTACACTCACCCTCAAACTCGTTCACAAAAGTCCATAAAGAGTAGGATGTGCTTCGCATACCAAATATAAAAATTGATTTTTATACATATAATAGTTTGTTGGGTTATTCACGATGGTTCACAGGTGAGACGGGTCAAGTCGATTTCGGGTCTGTAGTCAATAAATGGACTATCAAGTAGTTTACAAGTCACATATACATAATTGATCCTAGTTAATTACCGAATTTTATGGGATGTGAATGTTACACTCGGAGAACAAATGAAAGTTAAAGTCGATCTATTGCTGAAATATAAGAATACCTCGTCAAATTTTGCATGTGTTTTCTTTTTCATGTTTTTATTATAAATAGCAGTATTTAGCTTCTTCGTATTTTTAATCGAATACACTAGACTTTAAACCTTTCTTCGTTCTCACATCTTCACACTTGGTCATCCCAAGCAAAAACAATTGGTTAAAATAACAAATAATTCAGATATATGGGGGCAGAAGAAAAGGAAGAGCTCGTGGAGCACGTAATCTGATATTTGTATTCAATAAGAATGTAAAATTACAATTTAAATAATTAAAAAGGATAATTAGGATCTTTATTCAATTAACTAAAACTACATGATGGGAGTAGGACAAATGAAAATGCTCTAATCCAAATTAAATAATCCCAGGGTAAAACTTAACACGCGATGGTAAATTAGTTGGGTTGAATGAGAATGCTTTAATCGAAATTAATGAATGCATGAGACTCTAATGAGCCGGCCGAATCTACAGAAACTGAAAGGCTCCACAAACTCGTTCGCACAGGTCCATTTAATCGTACCTTAGGGTTGCTTTTAATCTTTTTAATAATGTTTGTTAGTTATATGTTTGCTCAAGAGTAGATGTCAAATAGACCCAAAACTCAAAACTAAACATTTAAATGTCAAAAATATTCACTTAATAGGATGTGCTTAATTTTAAATGTTACATATGATGTAAAAATATTATGTAGGCTTTTGTGGATTGATTTTTGCTTGAATATATATATATATATATATATATATATATATATATATATATATATATATATATATATATATATGTGGGAGGGTTATTGTAAAAATAAGTAGAATCTTAGGAAACGTAAGAATAAATCATATCCATTGGACCATGTTAATCAATGATTGAGATTTAAAATTACCAATAACTGACATAGTTTCTTAAAATTATTCTTTCACCATAATTTGTAATGCCAAATGTCAAAAATTTATTGGTTCTTAGCATTATTAGGAAACTTCTTATTCTTATTTGAACATTTATCTCTCTCTCTCCCTCTCTCTCTCTCTCTCTCTCTATATATATATATATATATAATAGGGTTCAAATAAAAAGAAAGAGTTTCCTAAAAATGGTAAGAACCAACAGATTTTTGACAATTGGCATTACAACATATGGTGAAAGAACAATTCTAAGAAACTATGTTGGTTATAGTGATGAAAGAGTAATTATAGGAAACCATGACGGTTTTTAGTAATTTTAAATCTCAACCATTGATTGATATTATCCAAAGGCTATTATTTATTCCTAGTGTTCCTAGGAAACTACTTCTTTTTAGTATAACCCTCCCATATATATATATATATATATATATATATATATATATATATATGTAGTGTAAATATGTAGTTGATGCAAATATATTTTGTATTCTGTGTAGGTCCCAAACCGACCACGAACAGATTTTACACTTGATAAACAGTCGAGACGAGTGCGGTAAATCAAACGACCGAACATAAATAATATAAAGATAAGATATTAATGAACGATCTCGTTGTGTAAGGCCCCGTTACCGGTAACCCTACTTTCTTGTTGGATTTACCCATAAACGCAGTTCTAAATATCAGAGTTAATTAAAACGTTTACGCGGAATATAAAACTTTCATAAAACATTGCATAATTCATAACTTGTCTCAAAACATCCTTTGTCTTTCAACATTAAAGCATTAAAATTAAAACATCATAAGTCTTCAGATGTCAGACTCTTGTTCAATGCCACGTGTCTCCTCAAGCGAGCTGCCTCATCCTACTCACCTGCGTGCATACTAAAAGTCAGCTACGCTGAGTGAGTTCTAGTTAATCATACACTATACAATACACATAAACTTATATTCTTTCATTCATACTTTGATACTTTTATACCTTCATTCTTTCATACTTTCATACTTTCATTCTTTCATACTTTCATTCTTTCTTTTGTATTAACTTACCTTCATATCTTACGTTATAAAGAGCATTACGCCCTACATTCCTCGAGTATTATTAGGGCTCGGTACCCTCCATCCTCGAGTATTATTAGGGCTCGGTACCCTCCTTCCTCGAGTATTATTAGGGCTCGGTACCCTCTTTCCACTAGTATTATTAGGGCTCGGTTTCCCTCTTTCCACGTGTATTATTAGGGCTCGGTTTCCCTCTTTCCTCGAATATTAGTAGGGTTCGGTTCCCTAGTTCTCGAATATTAGTAGGGTTCGATTCCCTCTTCGTTACCATACAACCATACATCATACCTCGAGTATTATTAGGGCTCGGTACCCTTTTCGTAACCATACAACCATCCTTTCCTTCTTTTATTAACTTTATCACATCCATACACATAAGCATACATATCATACTTACCTTATACTTAGCGTTACAACCTGACAGTACGTGCAATATCCGAAGATCGTTCACGTACCGTCAAGCCATCATTCATACATATCACATTATTCACATAAGGCATACACTTATCTCTTAGGATAAGCGTATTAACAAACATATGGAGTATGCACACAGCCCCGAAAACATAACACATAAATGGGGCTAGAAACTCACCTGAACATGGTTACGTTCACCTTTAATCGTAATCCCTTTCTTCAGTTGTGCACGGCTGACTGTATAACAAGTATACGTATCAATTAACTATCACTTCTCAAAATGTATTTCTATCTCTATATGACCCACAACGAACGGGGGTCCGGGGGCAGCGCCCCTGGCAGCGGGGGGTCTAGGGGCGGCAGCCCCTAGCAGGGTCCAAGGGGCAGAGCCCCTGGCTGGGGTCGAGCTGACTTTAAGCGAAGTTAAACCTTAGGCAAACTTGACTTCCATTAACTGTCTTAACACATTTTTCATTAGATTTTTAATTTATTTTCTGAACGAACTTGACTTTAAGCGAAGTTAAACCTTAGGCGAACTTAGCTTTAGGCGAACTTATCAGGCGAACTTGGCTTTAGGCGAAGTTACCAGTTAGGCGAACTTGGCTTTAGGCGAAGTTAAACCTCAGGCGAACTTTTTTATCCCGAAATAATGAATTGAGCTCGTATAGGCATTTTAGACGCTGCTATTTAGCTCTAGGCGAATTTATCAGGCGAACTTGGCTTTAGGCGAAGTTACCAGTTAGGCGAACTTGGCCGTAAGCGAAGTTATCAATTAGGCGAACTTGGCCTCAGGCGAAGTTATCGCTTTGAAGGCGAAGTTGCCCAGATCAGCCACGGCTTTGATTTCTTTCCAGCATTTTGGGCGATTTTAACACCCTTGTTATGGTTCGACATCACCCACTACGTTTCCCAACCATTTTCGGTCGTATATACGCTATAAAGCTCGGATCTTTAAACTTCAAAGATCAAGAATCATACCTTTTTGAGCTTGTTTGGATCTCGTTTACTTGTTATCACAACTAATCGCTCTCTCTCTCTTTCGGATCTGCCCGGTTCTTCCCTCGGCCGGCGGCGAAGTTGTGTGGAGTGTGTGTGTTTTGGAGTGTGATAGAAAAGTGATTGAATGAAAGATATTTTTGGGTTTAGGGGGTATTTATATCCTTTAAATCCCATGGACCTAAGGCCCATTCTCATTTAACCCATCTCAATTATTCCAAGTCCATGATCCGCTCCTTACCTGATATTAATTAATTACGCGAAATCACTAAACATAACTTCCTTTATTCAACATTATAAATTTTAGGATGTTACACGTTGACAGTTAAAAGATTGATAACATTAATAAAGAGCCGACCTACCCAAGGTTAGCTCCCCTTGGGTGGATGATTTACACCATGGAAAACACACACATAAAATAGAATTACAAGTCCCTATTTATAGCTAAACATAACATTTTCTAGAAGCCTTATCCCCTGGAAGTTAAACGCGCGTCCTGCAGCTCTTGTTTTGTGTCCGGCTTTCTCGCTGGATTTAATTATTAACTTGACCATAAAATATATAACGGGTTTCGTAATTTGATATCGCAAGTCACCAATATTGGTCTTACAATCACCCCCTTGGCTTACGATGTAACACCCCGGCTAAAGCGGAAACGCCTGAGTGTGACGTACAGATTGCTCATAACACATGTAACATTATTAAGTGACAATATTATCATTAATTCATTCCAAAGCATCAAGTACAAAGTTATTTCAAATGAACAAACACAATGGAAAGTGAACAAAACAAACATTTTCTTGTTTATTATTTAAATAACCTAACTTCTATTATCTTCGTCATTTCATCCTCTAATGAAAGTACATGTAGCATATATATATAAAATAAAGTCAACTAATTGAATAGTTGGTGAGTTCACACAAGTTTTGATATAAGTACATAAAAATCTACAATTCCATGAACAAGTGTAAATGAGCAAGTAAGGCCCTTTCCAGTTGGGATTGTGCACCAATGTACTCGGATAATAGCGCAAGTAAGTGTCTTTTCCGTTGGTAACAACCAACGTACTTGGATCTGGGGTCCCTATTCCATTCATAACATCGAGGTCCTGATTGCATAGGGGGGGCGTATGATCATACTTAATGAGGAAACCATGAGCACGTAATCTTTGAGCAAGTAAGCAAATAAACACACAAGTCCATGTAGCGAATTGTAGTTTGTAAATAATGAATAAATGAAATTGGATTATTGATAGGATATATATGCCACCCCAAAATAGTTAAAAAGGGTAAAAAGGGGGTGTGAGAAACTCACCTTTGAGATTGAAGACAACTTGAAATAATAACCAAAAACGCGTTTAAGGAAATTGAAACGATCGAACCTCACAAACTATAATTAAAAAGGAAATACAAAATTTAAAGACTAACTATCGAGATTATAAAAGTTAAATAATATTAGTTTTAGAAATTATGCATTATTGAAATATCTATTTCATTAACTTATGGAAAATGGGGACTTGGGGATTTTTAAAGAGTTTAACAAAAATGAATAAAGTTTATATAAATCATTTGAGGTTTATTAGTTGAAGATGATTTTTAGATAAATAATTATAACTTGTTAATATAAGATTAAATATCAATATTAATAACAATTAATGATTAAATATTTTATTTTATTCTAGTAACATAATTAATTAATTTACTAATTAATTAATTAACTTAAATGTTTTGCATGAATTATTTTAAAGAAATAAAAAATATTTGTTATGTTGAAATAAAATAAACAATAATTAATTTACTCAATGATTAATTTTAAGATATGAAGTATGTTATATCTATTGAAAAATATTTTAAATAAAAGAAATTTTTATAAATCATCTTATTTATAAGAAAGTTTATAAGTTATGATGATCAACGGATCATAAAATTTAGATAAATATATATTCATGCTTGTTCTTGCAAAATAACTAGGTTTGATCCAAGATTTAGAAAAATCAAAGTGTTTATCTTGGATATCCGTGATCATAATTATTCTTAAACCAAAATATAATAAATATAATATTTTTATGATAAAAGTAACATGATCATGAAGAACAACTTATGAACAAGTATGAACATTCAAGGTAATATCAAAACAAAAGCTATAAAATGCATGAAATAGTAAAAACTTACTTGTTGGTGGTCTTAAACTTAAGAAAAGAATGTATTGAGTTGTGAAAAAGATGGAAGATTAGTCCTCCTTTTATAGTGAATTTTTAAAGTGGTTATGGATGATAGAATTTAATAAATTAAATCATGTTTAATATAATTAAAACACAAATTAGAAATAGTTTAAAAGGTTTTCAAAGTGTTTAACTCTTTTAATAAATTTTATTTAATTAAAACATTCATTGCTTTATTTTTATTAGTTAATTAAAAAAAACATAATATGAAATAGATGGTAATAATAATAATCCAAGATTTATTATAATGATTTGAATGAGAAAAGTTCATGAATAAATTATCTTGATTATACATGTTTTAAATGAGTATACAATACTACAAGGGTGGTAAAAAATATATTTGCATAGAAATGATCACATAAAATACATGAAACGAAAATTGAGATTAATTAATAATATTATAAAAATATATAAATTTAAGTAGAACAAAACCGAAAATTTAAAATGGGTCCGGGTTTTCGGGTTTGAAAAGTAATAAATGTTACAGGACTTACAACTTTTAGAAATTTCATCCCGAAATTAGAATAAAAATAAAAAAAAATTAAAAGAGAACAACTAATAAACAGAGTTGTTGGAAATTTTAGCAATTTTATACATGCACAATTAAAATAAAATAACGTAGATCTTTGAATGACCTGGAATATCGCCACAAATAGGAAATATGACAAGGACACTTATATATAGGATGTACCAGCGACGTATCCACCATGCCCTTATCATATTGTATTTGCCCCGTTCTCCAAAAGTCATTCTAAGTTCCGAGTTATTTCACACAACCGTACTTATTATATTTTCCATGCGAGGACTTTGATAATTACGTGTCGACCCGTAATTACCTCTATCGTCGGATAGTCCATATAACTTACTTTATTGTGTGGTTTTAAGACATAGACCTTAGATAAAGAAAAAAAATATTCTCTTATAGAACTTCAAAAAAAATAATGAATTAAAAAGGGTAAAAACATTACAAAACACATTAATAGACCGTTCAGACCAAGGACAACGTTAAAACACTAAGTCAAGTAAATAGAATCATTGTGTCTAAACCAAGTGAACGATGTTGAAAATGAAATAAACGAGGTAATGAAATTAAAGAACGAAACATTTAGAATTATAACCATCGTAACATGTAATTGAAATACTGAGATCGAGAATAACATGGTAGGTAAACGTAGCATTTAACCAACGAAATATGAACATGTAAATTTGATAACACATTGGGTTCGATAATAGATTAGATAAACAAAACTGTTATATATCAAAATATCAAAAAGTTTAACGAATGTAAATCTCTGAATAATATTCAACGTAACTAGCGGCAACATTGAGATGAATAAACAATTACATCTTACGAACTTGTAAATTTATAATAAAGTGAAATGGGTGAACGAAATTTTAATAACAAAATCACATAGGTCTATAAAAAGAAAATTTCCAATAATAACCTGGAGTTTATCAAAGTAAACAATTATTTTTTTTTTGAAAGCAAAATAACGCATTTGTCTCAGATTGATGATATCACGAACAAACAAATGGTTCAAATAAAACATTGTGTGGAAGAGAAGTAAACGAATAATCCAAAACAATTTGTGTAATAAATAACATAACATAAACTCAGCATGTACATGAGACACAATTCCGGTTCAAAGTAAACGAATTTATTAAGAGTGAGTCGGTCACAAATAATCAAATGTAAAAATATCATGAAAACACGGTTTCCATTAGGTAGCTATGTACACATAAATGTTCATAGTCTCAATTTTCACTTAACGGGTACTTTTAAGAAAGAAAAAAAAATGGGTCATAGACCACGAGATTTGAAATAACAACGTAACCCAATTTAGCAAAGCGAATAAGTATGATGTACGAATTTACGTTTCGTAAAAATACAAACGAATATGGATCCAAAATCAATGGACAATCAAAATAAACTACGTAAACAATATTCTAAAGAAGTGGATGTAAAAGTCACTTTGGGTAAGTTCGAAACATACGTGAAAGAGAAAAATAAAGAAAAGTAAATGTAGCTTGCGACGCTTGCCTTCTCGAATATAGGTTTGTTTGTGGCATGAAGGTTGTCGTGGATGGTGGTGCCATGATTTCATAGCTGAAACTTATTGGCGTTAACGAAGGGGAAAGAATGGAAGGGATATATCACATCGGTTGTAAATCGTGGTGTTTTTATATCTCATGGTGAAATAAGATTATTCTATTTTAGTTAGCCAAAACGTTTTTAACTAGCGCTAAAACTTGAGAATTTTATGAAATCCTTAACGTAAAAATAAATGTTTTCTTTTGGCCAGCTGCCTAGGAAAGAGATTGTCAAATAACCTGACTTGTTGAATGAAATATAGTCTCAAAAGGGCTTAAGATTTGTTTGAAACAAAAAGTTTACTTTTAATACGGTTTGAAATAATAATTACATTATTATTAGAAGTGAAGATAATACTAGTAATAATAATATTACTAATCATAATAATAATAATAATAAAAATATTACTGAATAAAAAAATAGTTTCAAAAGGGCTCAAAACTTGTTTGAAACAAATATTTTACTTTAAATATTATTATATAATAGTAGTGACGATGATACTAGTAATAATAATATTACTAATATCAACAATAATAAAAAAATATTAATGATAATAATAATAATAACAATTCTAATAATAACCATATTGATAATTACTGTAATAATAATAATGATGATGACGGTGATGGTACTAATAAAAATAGTAGTAGTAATATTATGGTAATATTAATAACTTTAATAATAATAAGAATAATAATAATAATAGAGATAATAAATTCTTTTTAAAGAAAATCAATTTGACTGAATATTAAAATAACTAAGGATTTGGGATTTGGTACGAGGTGTTAGTAAAAGAAATCAAATGTAGAAAAATATGCAAAAGAAAATGTAGACGAGTTTGATGAGTTTTGTAAAAGTCTAAGTATTGAAACCAAAAATCGTATAAGGTCGACAAAGGATGTGGGGTTAGGGTATTGCATGGCGGAAACAAGTTAGGCCTTCCAAAGTATGGCGAGTGTGCTAAGGTCACCACAATGTTAGTAGGCTTGAAGCATGAAGTTAAACATGTGATTGAGACAAATGGTTAGGTATATGTCTTGCATATGGGTGAGTGGTGTTGAGTTTGGGTAGGTTTTAGCAATAAGTGGTAATTGAATCTATCACAAATTGAAGTATATATCAACGTTTCAAGGAAGTAAAGCGGTGGATTTACACATACTATACAAAGGACGTTTTTCTGTGCGAGGCTCTTTGGTTGGGATTGGTTTGCGTTTCCAAGAATGGTGTTGGGTTTGATTTTAATTTACTATAGCGATGAAGGTGGGTACGGTCAAACGTGGGGTGATCGGGATCGCGGAGGCCATTTACTTGATAACTTGGATTGTCATTTCGCGAGTTGAGTGTGACAACTAGGAAAACAAGGAAGCATGATATGAAACGCGAAGAATTCGCGTGACTTGAGATGTAAGTATGAAAATGACTAATAGATACAAGTAAAGAAAAGAAATCACATGAAACAAATTTGAAATTGAAATTGGAATTCCCATGAAACGTCATGAATTTTCACCTTTCAATAAACGAAAACCTCATAAATTATTGAATAATCATATGAAAAAATATAAAACTTACAATAAATAATGAAATCGAATTGAAAATCGAATGTTCATAAACCACAATGACTTTTTAAATTTTCACTTCTAATACATAAGGGTAAATGAATATGGAAATATGGTAATCGAATTGAAATTCAACCATTCATATATCACCATGACCTTTCGAATTTTCAATTATAAAACGTAGTAGCAAATGAATAAAATAATATAGTAATCAAATCGAAATTCAACCATTTATATATCACCATAACTTTTTGAATTTTCAATTCTAAAACATATTAGTAAAATAACAAAGGAATCGTTTGAAATTCGGTTATTACTTTGCAAACTTTTAGATGTTTAAGCCGTAAATGAGCGTATAAATAAAGAAAACGTGTCACAAAATTTTTTTAAAAAAAAAACTTAACTATTCTCGTAAAAAAATGCGTAATTAAATTGAACCGAAAGATGGGTATCCGTGTACAGACTTCCAGTTAAAACACATTGTAAAACATAGAGGAGTGCAACCATATTCTTTTCACAAAGAGAACGTGGTCGCGTTTGAAAACTTAAAGTTGTGATTCATATGACGTTGAAAGTGGTATGTTTTGGCTTAATAGAGTTCATGCTCTTTCCTAACTCTCCAGGTAAGCAACCGGGTCCCGCGTCTGATTGGGATTTATACGTATTGCTTATCCTTAGGTTTCAATAACCTTGGTGTCAAGAGTTTCGGAAAACAGGCACGTCCCCCTTACAGTTACTACATACCCGCCATAAAGAACCATATTTAAGAAGAATAAATATCGGAACACCACAATGAAAATCAATAATTGAAAATGTTGAAAAAATATTTGCTTTTTAGGCATAAGCCTTGAACTTGTGTGTGCTTGTGTAATTGAAATAATTGAAGTAATTGAATCATTGATATAGTTTAAAATATACATGTTATTATATAGATATTTCCTACATTTTCTAGTATTTTGAGCTAGTTTTTATTGAATATATTTTTATTTGGCTCATAATTGGATTTTAGAGATTAAATTTTTAAATGAGCTAAATTAAAGCATTTATGCTAAACTTGATACCACAATGGCATCAAAATAATAAATGGTGGAATAAATGGTCACATATTTTGTGAAGTTTCATGTTCACATGCCTATTAAAATATAAAATTCCACGTTAACCATGCTTCAGTTACTTATGAGTTTTATTTTTTTTTACAAAGTGCAGGAGAGCTCGTTGAAATATGTCCAAATGGGCTAATGGTTGGTGGGCCCACAAGAAAATAAAAAGAGAAAATGGACTACAAGGCTAAGCAAGTAAACAAAAAGAGAAAGATAATTGGGTCTATGAAATTAAATTTGTTGGTGGAGTTTGGAGTGGGGCTCAAGTTTTGTTAATTATAAAGAGTTATTAAAAAACCCTATTAAAAAATATATTTATATATATAATATAAAGAGATAGCGGCGAAGGGCAGGTAATATATATGAATATGGGTGAGGCCAGTGACTCGTAAACGAAGCAAATAATACAATTTTTTGGGTTTGAAGAAAGGTCAAACGGAAGAAGAATACTTATTATTGTTATTTTAGTAAGAACAAGATTGGTGGACCAAGCAAAAAAGTAATAAAAGACGGGTTGTGAAGTTCTACTGTGCACAGACAAGAAGTCAACGGAATTGAGAGAAGAGGTTCGAACTTATTATTATTATTAGTTATATAGTTTTCTTTATATTCTTGTCATGAACTCGTTTACTTTTTTTCATATTTTATTATGAGTGGCTAAATACTTTACACTGCCTAGGTTTTGGTTGAGCACTATGTTATATTAATAGTTTGACGAACTATTTATTTGACTTTGGTTGATTTAATATTATGGTAAAGTTTTTAATTGGTTTGGTCATAATATTGTTGCGTAATAGAATCTAGTTTATTACTTTAATATTTATTCCACTTGTGTTTAATAGTTTTTTTTAGAGATTGTTAGGCACTTGATTAGGTTGTCTACTTTGTGTTTTCAACTTGTTTGCGGTTTATGGTCGAAATAACCGTATGAATTATTTATAAAAGTTTGCTAGATTTTTATTATTCTTTCACTAGAGAGCCCGGGAGGTAATTTAGTGTTGTGTCATCTTTGTCTTTTGCGGGTTTGGGTACTAATTGCACGGGAGTGAGTTATCCTAGGTCCCTTAGATTATTGTGATACAAGTTTTGTTCAAGTTAATTAAAAATACCCCCTTTATATTAATATATATTGTATCCGAAGAGGTCGGGAGGTGATTTGGGTTTTGGGGTACCATAGTATTATTAGGTAAGGTGAGACTGGGAGGTGATCCAACCCTTTAACAATTGAGCTTCACATGTCATTAGAGTTCTAGGGTGTCATTGGTGGGGCCGGGAGGCAATCTAGCGTATTTTAGTGGTCTTTAGTGTCATATTTTTTTAAGATATTGTTTTTCAACCAAGTCAAGTTCATTAGCTATTAAGTTTAACTAGTAGGATTCCATTACCTAGGTAGTCATTTCTCGCATATTAGTAAAACCCAATTTTTATAAAGTTTATTTTTAGTTTAATTTATAGTTAGTTAAGTATTATTAGTTTAATTAATATAAAAAAAATCTAAAAAATCAAAAGAAAGTCTAGATTAGTAATCTTTTAAGTTTAATAATTAGAGTTTACCAATAGTGTCCTAGGTTCGATATCCGTTCTTACTTGCTAACTACATTGCGACCGGCACACTTGCCGATTGTGTGTTTTTAGGTGAATTCGGTAAAACTTGGTATTTAATATTATATACGTTTTTGACACATCAATCATCAGTATAATAGTATTTGCGTACATAAGGCATAAACAAATCAATAATAACCAAATAATGTGCATTGAACAATCAAATTAGGCTCACATAATTTCTAATCGTGCAACCTAAACAATTAAGCAAATAAACTATAACCAACTAGAACACTACGTCTAATGTCCTATCTTATAGTCATGGCTCTGATACCAATCTGTAACACCCCGTCTAAAGCGGAAACGCCTGAGTGTGACGTACAGATTGCTCAAAACACATGTGACACTATTAAGTGACAATATTATCATTAATTCATTCCAAAGCATCAAGTACAAAGTTATTTCAAATGAACAAACACAATGTAAAGTGAACAAAACAAACATCTTCTTGTTTATTATTTAAATAACCTAACTTCTATTATCTTCGTCATTTCATCCTCTAATGAAAGTACATGTAGCATATATATATAAAATAAAGTTAACTAATTGAATAGTTGGTGAGTTCACACAAGTTTTGATATAAGTACATAAAAATCTACAATTCCATGAACAAGTGTAAATGAGCAAGTAAGGTCATTTCCAGTTGGGATTGTGCACAAATGTACTCGGATAATAGCGCAAGTAAGTGTCTTTTCCGTTGGTAACAACCAACGTACTCGGATCGGGGGTCCCTATTCCACTCATAACATCGAGGTCCTGATTGCATAGGGGGGGGTGTATGATCATACTTAATGAGAAACCATGAGCACGTAATCTTTGAGCAAGTAAGAAAATAAACACACAAGTCCATGTAGCGAATTGTAGTTTGTAAATAATGAATAAACGAAATTGAATTATTGATAGGATATATATGCCACCCACAAAATAGTTAAAAAGAGTAAAAAGGGGGTGTGAGAAACTCACCTTTGAGATTGAAGACAACTTGAAATAATAACCAAAAGCGCGTTAAAGGAAATTGAAACGATCGAACCTCACAAACTATAATTAAAAAGGAAATACAAAATTTAAAGACTAACTATCACAACGTAAAAATTGACCTTCGGCCACACGAAAAAAGTGTGGCCGTAGGCCTTTAGCCACACACATTTGGTTCAGGTCATATGTGGCCAAAGGTCGCGACACCGTGGGTAGGATATGGCCACACACAGTTTTTAGTTTCCTTATGTGGTAATAAGTGTGGCTAAAGGGTACAGGCATTAGTTGCTGGACATCAAGAAGCCTCTCTAATAAGTGTGGCTAAACGGCAGAAAATGGCCACATGACTATTTACTCTGAGTGACCATTGCACGTATAGAGCCACATGAATTTTATAATAATGTGGCCAATAGGGTTGTTTTAAGCTTGCATTGTGACCTATACCGTGTGGATATAGCAAAGAAATGGCCACTTAAATTTAATAATAGAGTGTCTAATTATATGATATAGACACTGGATATTACATTAAAAGTGGCTAAATATGTTTACTTGCCACTAAAACACTCCTTTGTAGATTATAGTGTGGCTATTGTTTTACCGTTTGTCACACATAATGTTTTTCTTAATTTAAAGTGTGGCTATTGTCAAACTTTTTGTCACACATAGTGAGGTACTGTGTGGCTAATCATATCATATAGACACTGTAGGTTATTGTCAATGTGGCTAAAAATGTGAACTTTCTAGTCAAAAATTCTTTTGTAGTTTGTGGTGTGGCCATTGTCTTACCGTTTGTCCCACATAATGCTATTCGTAATTTAAAGTGTGGTTATTGTCAAACTTTTCGTCACACATAGTGAGGTACTGTGTGGCTAATCATATCTTGTAGACACTGGAGTTTATTGTCAATATGGCTAAAAATGTGAACTTGCCAGTCAAACACTCTTTTGTAGTTTGTGGTGTGGCTATTGTCTTACCGTTTGTCACACATAATGCTTTTCCTAATTTAAAGTGTGGCTAATGTCAAACTTTTCGTCACACATAGTGATGTATTGTGTGGACAATCATATCATATAGACACTGGAGGTTATTGTCAATGTGGCTAAAAATGTAACTAAACACATTAGCATAAATTCAAAACATGTTTTTTCATAAGTTTAACAAACCTAACAACATAAATTCAAAACAGGTTTACATTACCAAACATTCACTAATAAGTTATAAATTCAAAATATTTGAAACTACTACTAATTACTACCAACCTCAAACTTTCTCATAAGCTCATCAGATTGTTTTTGCCTCTTTTCTTCATTTTCCTTACGTTCTTTTTCCATTTGTTCCATTCGTTGCTCGTTCTTCCAACTCGTTTCTTGACTTCCTTTCATTTTCTAGTTCTTTTTTCCATTTCGGCTCTAAATTTTTGAACCTAAATTGTTAAAAATATTAGCATCATAACTAACAAAGGGTTTATGTAAGGCGAAACCTCAAAGCCAAGTAGGGGTTTTCACGGTCCGGTTTTCGCGGTTTTCGTCAAACTATAAACCAAACCGTTGGTAACGGTTTTAATTTATGCAAACCAAAACCAAACCGTATAACTTTTAAACCGAACCAAACCAAACCGTTACTAACGGTATGGTTCCGGTTTGGTTTCATGGACCTGATCTCGAACCAACCCGTTTATATATTATACCCATAAAATCAGTATGTAATTTTCATTCAAATTTTAAGTTATAAACCGAACCAACCCGTTTATGAGTATACCACATGTATATGAAATATGAAACGGTCTATTTCATTTTTTCGCCCCTGGTTGATATGTTATACCTAATTATATAACAAAACGAAAAATGATAAAGATAACTTACAAATGCGTGTTCTGAATTTTCCGTACAAAAATCAAATCCAACAAGGCTATTAATGTTGAGCTCTCCCACCCAATACTTTTTCTTGCTTTCTTTGCTGAGGTGGGTATCTAAGAATACTTCAATCCACTTAACTTTTCGACCATGTTCTTTTTCCTAATAAAAAGTAATGTAATAAACGTTAAAGCACAAATAATTATAATTTTTAACCTAATTTTTTAAGATTGAATTTACAAATAAAACTAGCTTACCAAATGGATACGATGCTCATCAAACCCTATTGAACCGCCCATATGCTGAGATATACTGCCATCATTACCCTCTTTCGTGCGATTGTCTCTCCCGCTCGCGGACTTCTTTAGCCATTTTTCTGTGTTCCAACCCTATAAAGAGAGAAAAATATATGATACATATATAGAGAAAAATATAAAAATAAAAACTTGAATCGACGCATAGCACAACGACCTTCACGCACAATCCAAATTAGACAACTGTACTAAAAAGTCCTAACATGTATTCACACATGGTATCATGGCAAATTAGCCAAACATTTATCATACAACTTAACTTATGATCACTTAGTTCACGAGACAGATTATAACATGTACAAACTGATTTTATTTACTATGAAAAGATGAAGTATAAATTCTACAAAATTTACCACAGTAGAATATTTGAATTAGGTTTCTCAAACAATTTTTATTATATTTTTCTCATGCATACAAAACTCACAATAATTCAAGCATTAAAGATATGTACCAACAATTCAGCAGATTGCACAACAAACACTTTTTTAATGGTTCTATCAACTCATTAATCTAAATTGTACAAGACCAATTGGGTTGTCTTCAAAGCTCATAATACTAATTTTCAGAACTGGAACCAACCCGTTTGGTTTTGTCATTAGGGAGTTATGGTGTCGAGAAGACAGACAATAATATAACTCCCCAAATCAGCTTTGACCAGTGTTTTTGTAAAATTATAAAAACTATTCAAAATTCATCCAAAAATTACAAACTTTACCTTTCTGGAAACTAGACTCATAGTACTATATCCTAGAATCAACAATCGTTCAATAATCATCGTTTAACATCAAGTTACATACCAATAAATAAACAAAAATGAATACGTCAGCAATGAAAGAAGATGTACTAAGCATCAATTACAAGTGAAATACATACATTTTTAACTATGAAAGAAGATGTACTAAGCTTCAATTACAAGAAATAACACTTAAAATTGAAATTCCCCAAACTTGGTTCTTAGGGTTCTTCACACTCAACACGAATCCGGTAAAAATCGAGATAGAATTGATGGAAACCGACACCATACGTGAATTCCTCTCGCAAAAATAATAGGAGTAGAGGCCGGAATCAAAGGATTTGGTTAAAAATTGAGTGAGTTAGAGAATTAAAGATGAAAGATGGTGGGTGTGGAGAGAAGAAGAAGAAGAAGAAGAAGAAGAAGAAGAAGAAGAAGAAGAAGAAGAAGTAATGAAGAGATAGAAAAAAAAAGTAGGTTAATTTTAAATTAGATTTAAAAATGAGAGGGTAATTCAAAATTTTTTAAAGAAAAGAGTGGGTGAATTTAATTTGAATTTTTGAGAGAAGTAAAATTAATAGTAAATAAATAAAATTAAATTTTTTTATTTTTAATTAAAATAAAGAGTTGTTAGTGTGTGTATGTGTATATATCAACTAATTAAACCTTAAATAATATAACAAATTGTATTTTAAATATAAAAACATATATAATAAATAAAAGTGATATTTATAGTTGCTATAAAAGAGTTGTATAAGAGTGTAGTAATCAGTGTTAACGCCCAATAATAAACCATACACTTATTAGTGGGTCATACTAGTTCTTGATCGGTGTTAGTGTCTCATTATAGCATCTATCATGTCACAGTTGCTCTAAAAGAGTTGTATAGGAGTGTCATTAGTCATGGTTAGGTGTTAACACCCGAAACACACCATACTTTCGTCAATATGCCTTATTTGGCTATCATTAGTCAAAGACTCATAGTTAGATATTAGTGTCCCTTGGTTACGTCATAGTTGCTTTAAGAAGTTTGTATATGACTATCATTAGTCATACTTAGATGTTAACGTCCAAAACATGTCATACATTCATCAATGGGCCTTGAATGGTACTAGTGGCCATTATAGCATCTATCATGTCCCCGTTGCTACAAGAGGGTTGTATATGAGTGTAGTGAGCCATAGGCATAGCTGGTCGTCATACTTTGCATTAATGGGTCGTCTTGGGCCTTGATTGTTGTTAGTGACCCATTGTAGTCTCTATCATATCATAGTTGCTCTAAAAGGGTTGAATATGAGTTTAGTGAGTCATAGTTTGGTTAACGCCCAACAAAATGTCTTACTTTCATCAATGGGCCTTATTGGACCTTAACTGGTGTTTGTGGCTCATTATAGCCTTTATCACATCATAGCTGCTCTAAGAATGTTGTATAGGAATGTCATTAGTCATAGTTAGATGTTAATGGCCGATAACATGTGATACTTTCATCATAGGTCTTATTGGGCCTTGTTGGTGTTAGTGGCCCATTATAGCCTTTTTCATGTCATAGTCGTTCTAATGGGTCATATTAGGGCTTGAAATCTCTTAGTGGTCTATTATGGCATGTGATATGTAACATTAGATATTTAAGGGTTATATTGTGTTATAGGGAGTCATATTAGACCATAATACACAAAAGCAACTCATACATGTCCTAATGGATCATATTGGGCCTGGAAATCTCTAATGGCCCATTATGCATATAATTTTAAATTGTGTCTTAAGAGGTACAACTCGCATAACCCGTCAATATACATTAAACATAGGGGTGGAAAATGGGTTGGGTTGGGTCGAAACGAGTTATGGGTCGAAACGGGTCAATTAAAAAAATGGGCTGTTATGGTTCGGGTTGGAATGGATCAGGGTCAAAAGGTTCGGGTCATAACGGGTCTGGGTCAAAATGGGTCAAGGTCAGAACGGGTCAAAACGGGTTTCGGGTCGATTTTTTTTAACAAGAACAACAGAGGAAATGTTTTTGTTTTTTTTACTTTTTCTGTTTTTTATTTATAATTTGACTTATGATTTTTTTATTATTATTTATGAATATTTTTTTAAATTGTGTCTTAAGTGGTACAACTCGCCTAACCCGTCAATATACATTAAACATAGGGGTGGCAAATGGGTTGGGTCGAAATGGGTTATGGGCCGGAACGGGTCAGGGTCGAAACAGGTCAGGGTCGGAACGACTCAATTAAAAAAAATCGTTGATGATAATAAGTAATGTCAACAGTATCAAAAGTCCTAACATGTATCCACACATCACGCATAATATCCGAACATCACGTATAATATCCGTAGGAACTTGTCTTTTAATCAAAGATAGTACATATTTTAAAACTTATTTATAATTCATTATCAATATTAGAAACTTGCACTTTAATGTGTATTGATGTCCAAATCCGAGCACTTGATCTTCGGCTTTTCGCTTTCATTTGTGGGCTTCGCCTAAAGCAATCCAATACCAAATATTAGTTATTGCCAATATTTAAATATTATATATAAATAAGATATTAAACCCGGAGTAACATTAGTCAAAATATTAAGCCAAACCAGGTCCAGCATAGTCTATGCCGGCTACCGTTATGCAACTCCAAAGATTCAATTTATTATGTATCTTAACTCGTCCGATTGATCATAAGTTTTGCGTACCTGTTTCTAATCAACATGATTATAACTCATCAACATAATTACAACCCATTTAAATTAATCTTAATGCTATTTCACGTCTCAACTAAAATTCAACTTTAGAAACGGTTACAACTTTTCAACATATTATTTACAACCCGTCTAAACAACTTAACGAATCATTTCTCTAATAAAATGTCACACCCTCAAAATCCACTAACGGAGTTTTACCGTCAGAGGGTGTGAACTAACAGGATCGGAATCATTAGTTATAATCAAACCATAAAAACGTTTAAATGAAAATAAGTGCGGAAGCGTAAAACCATAGAAACCAATGTTGCGTCACGCAGGACGACTTAAAAACCCAATGATAACAGTTTAAAATAAGTTTGCATAATTAAAAGTGTTTCAAGCAATGCATAATCCTAAACCGCGCGCCCGCCTCGGCTACCTGAGAATAACATACTAAAAGTGTCAACACGGGGTTGGTGAGTTCACAAGTATATATAAAATAAAGCGTTTAGCGTTTGCGTTCAGCGTTTTGCGTTAAGCGTTTTGCGTTACCAGATAGTGTTATGTCAATTATATATAGGTAGCTAGCCTATAAAACAAGTATGACTAAGTGTTCGACACCGAAGCTGACTGTTTATCATTTGCCTTGCCACCAGGTCTATCCCGACCATGGTATGTGTTTAGCCAAGATTACACCCACTCGACCTCCAGTCGAGTTTAGCGTTGGGTGGGGTTTGTCAAACCCAGTAGTACTACTCAACAATGACTCGCTATTATCCAATATTAAACGGTTCGATGTGAATGAAGGACTTTAGTTATTGCGTTTGCCACTTAGTCTTTACAAGTGATATATAATCTATATTAACAAAATCTTAAATGCGTTTTCGGAGTATGTTATCTCCCCCAAGTGAAAAGCGTTTGAAAACAGTTTAAAAAGGGGTAAGTGAACTCACTGTTTGCGAAGAATTCCCAAAAATAAATCACCAAGTGATGCGCGTCACAGAAAACTCTCTCTAGCGTTCTAAAACAACAAAGAGATTTTCTAAGTATTCAAGCTATTAACGAGTCTCTAGACTCGACACGTAATACCTATGCAAATATTACGTTTCGTGTTTCGTTTGTGAATCGTGTGTGACTTTAACAAGTATATTTGTGATACGTTACATGTGTGAACAATTATTTACGTGTCATGTATTTATAATGTACATCACTAGCAACTATTCCCCGCAGGGGCAATTTGGTCAAAATACCACAATTATTTAGCAAGTATTCCCCGCAGGGGCAATTTGGTCAAAACCTAACAATTAACTAGCAACTAGCACTTTTCATGCATTTTCAGTTCGGCAGTTAACTTTACCGAGACAGAATTTCTATTTGAAAGATTACACTATTCCACCGATCATAGCATCTCAATTAATTCATCAAAAATCATCACAAAAGCATACATGTATTACGCTTCCAGAACATATTTTATTATATTTTTATTCCACATATGTTTCTCACAATGATCAAAACATTACAGCAAACTCATAACAGTAAAATTCATGCGCAACAGAATGTTATTTGAAATTTCCGTTGAATGAAAAATCCAACAAATGCAAGACCACTTGGGTTAGGTTCCTAACTCAACAAGTCAACTTCCAGAAGTGGAACCAACCCAATTGGTCTCGTAGTTCATGAGATATGCTAATTACAAAACAACCTAACAGCAGGTCTCACTATTCAGATTCGCACTTCAGTTTTGTAAAATCATAAAGATTAACTTTTACTCGTCCAAAAACTACAAACTTGGACTCTATAAACACTAGACTCAACAAAGTACCCTGTAGTGTTAACAACTTCAACAGAATTTCCACATTAACATTTATTTACAGTCGTCTAAACATAACTTACAATCTGTCCAGTACCAGTTTTGACCTTTAATCACAATTAAATCGTTTGACCAACCAAAACACCTCCAAATTTGGCGTGGTTGGACTTTCTGAAAACTAGACTCAGAGTACTACCTTGTAGACTCATAATTTGCTCAGTTTGCTTTTATATTCAACAAGTTACACATCATTCAATCTTAACAATCACTGCTGTCAAAAACTCAGCAAGCTAAACAATCATCTAACATGCATCCTAAGCATACGACATAACCCAAAACATGTAATACACATAATTAATCATAGAAAATCAATAGCAACCCTCTAGGGTTTACAAACAATCAACGATTCATCAATCTTTCACCGTTCAAAATCATATATGATCCTCAATATCAACAACCAATACATAATCAATCACCCTCTAGCAATAATCAATCATAAGAACACTTAATATGATATTCAATAGTTAGGGTTTCATATTTATATCTTAAAACGCATAAATAAACCAAGGGAAACGTGAGGGGTGCTTAGAAACGAGTGTAGGATGCTCCGATTATAAAGAATCAAGCTTAAACGAGTGTGATATGTGTGTGTGTGAGGCTGCCGTCGCAAGAGGAGGGGAGAAAGGGGCTGGCCGATCGGGTTTGTGAGGGAGAGAAGGAGGTTAGGATGTTAATATTATTAATAATAATATATTACACTTTGGTCCCTCAACTTCTAACTTGTACTTTTCTAGCCTAAATTAACTAGTTTGCATCTTGAGTTAGCGTTTTATACTATGTTATCACATAACACATAAGTCTAACACATAATTATCACATAATTATTGTTTTGACGTTTTTCGTTTATTCACCAATCGTTTGCGTCAACTCGTTTGTGTTTCGGTGCAATTCCCGAAAGACTACACATGTGTTAAGCGTCATTTAAACCCTAGTTTAAATGTAATGAGGTGTGCGTTATAAATTCAGTGATCTTTAAGTTTGAATTGACGGAGTTGAGTTAACGGAGTTAACCTGAAATTGACGATTGTCACATAAAATCATGCTACTAATTTAGTATTCACCAACGAGTCAAATCTTCATCTAGTTACTATATTATTATTATAATCGACAAGCTGGTCTGAAACCCAAATCAGACCAATCAATAAACGAGAACGAATCTGTCAACTAACAAATGTGACATTAGGCCACACAAATTCGTTCTCGTTTATTGATTGGTCAGTAACTTGATGTTAAACAACGATTATGTAACATCCCAAATTTCAAGATTTTTATAAATGGTACGGTCTGATTTGGGTTTCGGACCAGCTTGTCGATTATAATAATAATATAATAACTAGATGAAGATTTGACTCGTTGGTGAATATTAAATTAGTAGCATGATTTAATTAGAGAAATTTCGTTAAGTTGTTTAAACGGGTTGTAAATAATATGTTGAAATGTTGTAACCGTTTCTAAAGTTGAATTTTAGTTAAGACGTGAAATAGCATTAAGATTAATTTAAATGGGTTGTAATTATGTTGATGGGTTATAATCATGCTGATTAGAAACAGGTACGCGAAGCTTATGATCAATCGGGCGAGTTAAGATACATAATAAATTGAATCTTTGGAGTTGCATAACGGTAGCCAGCATAGACTACGCTGGACCTGGTTTGGCTTAATATTTTGACTAATGTTACTCCGGAATTAATATCTTATTTATATATAATATTTAAATATTGGCAATAACTAATATTTGGTATTGGATTGCTTTAGGCGAAGCCCACAAATGGAAGCGAAAAGCCGAAGATCAATTGCTCTGATTTGGACACCAATACACATCAAAGTGCAAGTTTCTAATATTGATAATGAATTATGAATAAGTTTTAAAATATGTACTATCTTTGATTAAAAGACAAGTTCCTACGGATATTATACGTGATGTTCGGATATTATACGTGATGTGTGGATACATGTTAGGACTTTTTGTAACATCCTACTTTTGGTTGTAATAATAAAATAAATTTCGTCAATTTAATAGTGGGTCGTTATCGGTTTAGATAAATAGAATATGAGTTGGGCTTGTGTTGGTTAAATGGAGATGGGTTATGGACTAGGACTATGAAAGAAAGAGAAAAGAACCATGGGCTTAAGCCCATGACCCATAAATATATAAACCATAATCACCACTTAATCATTCATTTCACATATTCCATACGCCATCCAAAACACACACTTAAGCTTTCTCTCTAGTTCTTCCTTTCTCTAAACCGAAACCGAGTACCGACCCGAGGTAATGATAGTGTAATATTATATGAGCTTAAACCCGTTAGATATAAACACGAAACGACGAGCCGACACCGTTAAACAGTTTAAGTCACGAGATTCGAGTGGATTCGGGTATAAACCAAATCTAAGATGAGCTTAGGGATCACCCTAGCTCAGATCTGGATCGAACGGGGCGAAAAACGGTGAAAAACGAATCTAAACTCGTTTTTCCGGCGAATCCGCTTTTTTCCGGCGGCGGCGCCAGAAAAGATGTACGAGGTAAGGATGTCAGGGAATGTTCCCTGACATTCTGACCTAACCCTAGTTCGCTAAGGAGTAATTAGCGAATTAGAAGCAATTCGCCAGGTGATTCGCTAAGTAGGAGATAACGAACTAGCTTCTGATTCGTGATAGTCAGTTCTCTAAAGGAGATAACGAATTGGCTCATCCAGTTCGCTACGTCAGATAGCGAATTGGGCTAAAGAACTGGGACAGCGAACTGATTAACGAATCAAGTCAAATTCAGATGACGAATCAGTTAGCGAACCAGATCACAAAAGATAACGAATTGGCTAGCGAATTAGGCTTAATTCGTTTTAAGAAATGGGTTAGCGAATTAGAAGACAATTTAAAATCCTAATGAAAAATGTGTTAGGGGCTGCCACTTGGACCCTGCTAGGGGCTCTGCCCCTTGGACCCTGCTAGGGGCTGCCGCCCCTACAACCCCGCTGCCAGGGGCGCTGCCCCGGACCCCCATCCGTTGAGGGTAATAATTAAACTAGAAAGAAGATATGTGTAGTGATAGTTATTGATACGTATAATTATTATACAGTTAGTCGTGCACAGCTAAAGAAGGGGATAACCGTAAACGGTGAACGCAACCGCCTTGAGGTGGGTTTCTAGCCCCACTTCCTTTTTATGTTTTTGGGGCTGTGTGCATACTCGATGTGATAGTTAATACACTTACCTTAAGTGGTAAGTGTATGCCTGGTATGATTTATGTATGATGATTGCTTGACGGTGCGTGAACGATCTTCGGATATTGCATGTACCGTCAGGTGGTGGTTAAAGATATGATTAATAAGTATGATGTAAGATATGATGTATGTATGAATATATGATGTATGCATAATGTATGTATGTTATGTTGATGGTGCGTGAACGCTCTTCGAAGATTGCACGTATTGTCAAGGAAAGTATGTATGAACAGGTACGGTACAGTTGCATGAAACAAAGGGACCAGACCCTAATAATATCTGTGATGGTAGGGACCAGACCCTAATAATATCTGTGATGTTGGGCACCAGACCCTTTATAATATCTGTGATGTTAGGGACCAGACCCTTATAATATCTGTGAGGTTATAGAGTGGAAGACTCTTTAAATAGGACAGATAGTTATGTATGAAAAGTAAGTATAAATAATGTACACCCTTTCGGGCACGTGTGCAAGTATGTGAACATATTGTATGTTGTATGATTAACTAGAACTCACTCAGCGTAGCTGACTTGTAGTATGCACGCAGGTGAGTAGATTGAGGCAGCTTGCATAAGAGGAAGCACATGGCAGGAACTTGAAGAAGCTGGCATCTCAAGAAATGTTATGTTATTCTAAAGACAATATTTTATGTTTTAAATAATTTGAATGCCCGTTAAGACAACAAAGTATGGTTTTGTAATATGTTGGTTTGAATGTTTTAATATTCCGCGAATGTTTTTATTAACTCTGATATTATGAACTGTGTTTATGAGTAAATCCAACGTCAAAAGTGAGGCACCGGTAACGGGGCCTTACACTTTTGGTACTGTTGACATTACTTATTATCACCAACGATTTTTTTTAATTGATTCGTTCCGACCCTGACCCGTTCCGACCCATAACCCATTTCGACCCAACCTAACCCATTTGCCACCCCTATGTTTAATGTATATTGACGGGTTAGGCGAGTTGTACCTCTTAAGACACAATTTAAAAAAATATTCAAAAATAATAATAAAAGAATCATAAGTCAAATTATAAATAAAAAACGAAAAAAGTAAAAAAAAACTAAAACGTTTCCTCCGTTGTCCTTGTTAAAAAAAAATCGACCCGAAACCTGTTTTGACACGTTCCGACCTTGACCCATGTTGACCCGGACCCGTTATGACCCGAACCTTTTAACCCTGACCATTCCGACCCGAACCATAACAACCCCTTTTTTTAATTGACCCGTTTTGACCCATAACCCGTTCCGACCCATAACCCGTTTCGACCCAACCCAACTCATTTGCCACCCCTATGTTTAATGTATATTGATGGGTTATGCGAGTTGTACCTCTTAATACACAATTTAAAATTATATGCATAATGGGCCCATTATAAAGGCTATAATGGGCCACAAACACCAGTTAAGGTCCAATAAGGCCCATTGATGAAAGTAAGACATTTTGTTGGGCGTTAACCAAACTATGACTCACTAAACTCATATTCAACCCTTTTAGAGCAACTATAATATGATAGAGACTACAATGGGTTACTAACAACAATCAAGGCCCAAGACGGCCCATTAATGCAAAGTATAACGACCAACTATGCCTATGGCTCACTACACTCATATACAACCCTCTTGTAGCAACGGGGACATGATAGATGCTATAATGGCCACTAGTACCATTCAAGGCCCATTGATGAATGTATGATATGTTTTGGGCGTTAACATCTAAGTATGACTAATGATAGTTATATACAAACTTCTTAAAGCAACTATGACGTAACCAAGAGACACTAACATCTACCTATGAGTCTACGACTAATGATAGCCAAATAAGGCCTATTGACGAAAGTATGGTGTGTTTCGGGCGTTAACATCTAACCATGACTAATGACACTACTATACAACTCTTTTAGAGCAACTGTGACATGATAGATGCTATAATGAAACACTAACACCGATCAAGAACTAGGATGACCCACTAATAAGCGTATGGTTTATTATTGAGCGTTAACACTCATTACTACACTCTTATACAACTCTTTTAGAGCAACTATAAATATCATTTGTATTTATTGTATATGTTTTTATATTTAAAATACAATTTGTTATATTATTTAAGGTTTAATTAGTTTATATATATATATACACACACACACACACTAACAACTCTTTAATTTAATTAAAAGTAAAAGTATTTAATTTTATTTATTTACTATTAATTTTACTTCCCTCAAAATTTCAAATTAAATTCACCCCCTCTTTTCTTCAAAAAATTTTGAATTACCCTCTAATTCTTAAAATCTAATTTCTAATTAACCTATCTTTTTTTCTTTCTCTTCATTACTTCTTATTCTTCTTCTTCTTCATCTCTTTACACCTACCATCTTTCATCTTTAATTCTCTAACTCGCTCAATTTTTAACCAAATCCTTTTATTCTAGGCTTTAATCTTATTATTTTTGCAAGAGGAATTCACGTATGGTGTCGGTTTCCATCAATTCTATCTCGATTTTTGCCGGATTCGTGTTGAGTGTGAAGAATCCTAAGAACCAAGTTTGGGGATTTTTAATTTTAAGTGCTATTTCTTGTAATTGAAGCTTAGTACATCTTCTTTCATCGCTAAAAAGGTTTGTATTTCACTTGTAATTGAAGCTTAATACATCTTCTTTCATTGCTGACAGATTCGTTTTTGTTTATTTATTGGTATGTAACTTGATGTTAAACGATGATTATTGAACTATTGTTGATTCTAAGATATAGTACTAAGAGTCTAGTTTCTAGAAAGGTAAAATTTGTAATTTTTGGACAAGGTTTGAATAGTTTTTATAATTTTACAAAAACACTGTTCAAAGCTGATTTAAGGAGTTATATTATGGTCTGTCTTTCCGACACCATAACTCCTTAATGACAAAACCAAACGGGTTGGTTCCAGTTCTAAAAATTAGTATTATGAGCTTTGAAGACAACCCAATTGGTCTTGCACAATTTAGATTAATGAGTTGATAGAACCATTAAACAAGTGTTTGTTGTGCAATCTGCTGAATTGTTGGTACATATCTTTAATGCTTGAATTATTGTGAGTTTTGTATGCATGAGAAAAATATAATAAAAATTGTTTGAGAAACCTAATTCAAATATTCTACTGTGGTAAATTTTGTAGAATTTATACTTCATCTTTTCATAGTGAATAAAATCAGTTTGTACATGTTATAATCTATTTCGTGAATTAAGTGATCATAAGTTAAGTTGTATGATGAATGTTTGGTTGATTTGCCATGATACGATGTGTGAATACATGTTAGGACTTTTTAGTATTGTTGTCTAATGTGATTGTGCATGAAGGTCGTTGTGCTATGCGTCGATTCAAGTTTTTATTTTTATATTTTTTACCCTGTATATGTATCATATATTTTTCTCTCTTTATAGGGTTGGAACACAGAAAAATGGCTAAAGAAGTCCGCGAGCTGGAGAGACAACCGCACGAAAGAGGGTAATGATGGCAGATATCTCAGCATACGGGGGTTCAATAGGGTTTGATGAGCATCGTATCCGCTTGGTAAGCTAGTTTTATTTGTAAATTCAATCTTAAAAAAATAGGTCAAAAATTATAATTGTTTGTGCTTTAACGTTTATTACATTACTTCTTATTAGGAAAAAGAACATGGTCGAAAAGTTAAGTGGATTGAAGTATTCTTAGATAACCACCTTAGCAAAGAAAGCAAGAAAAAGTATTGGGTGGGAGAGCTCAACATTAATAGCCTTGTTGCATTTGATTTTTGTACGGATGAGTCAGAACACGCATTTGTAAGTAATCTTTATCAATTTTCGTTTTTTTATATAATTAGGTATAACATATCAACCAGAGGCAAGCAAATGAAATAGACCGTTTCATATTTCATATACCTGTGGTAACATAAAAACTGCTAACACTATAATTTAATATACATATGGTATACTCATAAACGGGTTGGTTCGGTTTATAACTAAAAATTTAAATGAAATTACATACTGATTTTGTGGGTGTAATATATAAACGGGTTGGTTCGGGTTCAGGTCCATGAAACCAAACCGGAACCAACCCGTTAGTAATGGTTTGGTTTGGTTCGGTTTAAAAGTTATACGGTTTGGTTTTGGTTTACATAAATTAAAAACCGTTACCAACGGTTTGGTTTATAGTTTGACGAAAAACCGTGAAAACCGGACCGTGAACACCCCTACTTGGCTCTGAGGTTTCGCCTTACATTAACCCTTTATTAGTTATGATGCTAATAATTTTAACAATTTTAGGTTCAAAAAGTTAGAGCCGAAATGGAAAAAGAACTAGAAAAAAAAGGAAGTCAAGAAACGAGTTGGAAGAACGAGCAACGAATGGAACAAATGGAAAAAGAACGTAAGAAAAATGAAGAAAAGAGGCAAAAACAATCTGATGAGCTTATGAGAAAGTTTGAGGTCGGTAGTAATTAGTAATAGTTTCAAATATTTTGATTTTATAACTTATTAGTGAAGGTTTGGTCATGTAAACCTGTTATAAATTTATGTTGTTGAGTTTGTTAAACTTATAAAAAAAATGTTTTGAATTTATGCTAATGTGTTTAGTTACATTTTTAGCCACATTGACAATAACCTGCAGCGTCTATATGATATGATCGGCCACAAAATACATCACTATGTGAGACGAAAAGTTTGACATTAGCCACACTTTAAATTAGGAAAAGCATTATGTGTGACAAACGGTAATACAATAGCCACACCACAAACTACAAAAGAGTGTTTGACTGGCAAGTTCACATTTTTAACCACATTGACAATAAACTCCAGTGTCTATAAGATATGATTAGCCACACAGTACCTCACTATGCGTGATGAAAAGTTTGACAATAGCCACACTTTAAATTACGAATAACATTATGTGTGACAAACGGTAAGACAATGGCCACACCACAAACTACAAAAGAGTTTTTGACTAGAAAGTTCACATTTTTAGCCACATTAACATTATCCTCCAGTGTCTATATGATATTAGCAGCCACACAGTACCTCACTATATGTGACGTAAAAGTTTGACAATAGCCACACTTTAAATTAAGAAAAGCATTATGTGTGACAAACGGTAAGACAATAGCCACACTATAATCTACAAAGGAGTGTTTGAGTGGCAAGTAAACATATTTAGTCACTTTTAATGTAATATCCAGTGTCTATATCATATAATTAGTCACTCTGTTATTAAATTTAAGTGGCCATTTCTTTGCTATATCCACACGGTATAGGTCACAATGCAAGCTTAACACAACCCTATTGGCCACATTAATATAAAATTCATGTGGCTGAAACATGAATTCATGTGGCTATATAGATGCAATGGTCACTCATAGTAAATTGTCATATGGTCATTTTCTACCGTTTAGCCACACTTATTGGAGAGGCTTCTTGATGGCCAGCAACTAATGCCTGTACCCTTAAGCCACACTTATTACCACATAAGGCCACTAAAAACTCTGTGTGGCCATATCATACCCACGGTGTCGCGACCTTTGGCCACATATGACCTGAACCAAATGTGTGTGGCTAAAGGCCTACGGCCACACTTTTTTCTTGTGGCCGAAGGTCAATTTTCACGTAGTGTTGAAAAGTAATGAATGTTACATACGATAACAAAACATCGTCGAACCTTGTCTCGCATCTTCGCAAATCCACCCGATAAAGTCGAAGCTTCTTCAATCACCCATTTGAGATATGATTGTAACATCCCAAAGTTTAAATAATAATATATATTTAATATATTATTTCCCATGATGGATAAGTTACTTGAGTTGATAAAGAAATAGTAAAATAATAAAGATGGAAGGGTAGTAGACTATTTAGATGGAATTAATTATGAACTAAAAAGGAAAGATGAGCCTTAGGTCCATGGGCTTAAGGGAGTATAAATACCCCTTAAACCCTAATTCTTTTCATTTCCATCCATCTTATCCATCTTATTCTCTCTACACCCAAAGCACACTCTCCCATCTACGACCGCAAGAGGAAGAAGAGGATCCAAGGGTCGGCCGAGCTAAATCGTAGTAAACCCTTGATATACAATAACATACAAGATTGTAGTTCATAACCAAGCAAAACCGTAGCCTAGAAACATCAAAAGGTATGTTTTTTACGTTTAAAGGTTACGTTTTTATGAACGGTTTGCCATGAAACTTAACTCTAGGGTAGATCGGGTCTAGATGTTTCATAAAAGTACAAACTTGACGATTAAAATGAACTTAATAGACTTGTGGCAATATACGGCTCATAGATAAACCCTAGATCTAGCCTAAAACGTTTTAATACAATAAAGGTTTAAGCTTTATGACTAAAACGGGTTAGATCTTGTTAATGGAGGGTTAATGGGTGGAAAATGAATAAACGGTGTAGCTAATGTTATCAAAATCAGTGATAAAAACCATCAACTGCTACTTGAGCTAATAAGGGACCTCAAGCTAAGATGAAAGCATATGGCAAGGAGTTCTTGGTGACCAAGTTCTCGGCCATGAAGGTTCTCGGCCATGAGGGTTCTCGGTCAAGAACATAGGTTCTCGGTCAACACACGGGTTCTCGGTCAAATCTCATGGGTTCTCTGCCAAGTAGGGGTGTTCAACTAATCGAATTTCAAATATATTCGAATCTAATTATTCGAATTTTGAAATTTTGAAGCTGGTTTCGAATTCGATTCGAATTCGAAATAGATTTGACAAATTTGATTCAATTCGATTCGATTGGAATTCAGAAAAGCTAATTCGAAATTCGATTCGATTCAAGAATGAAGTTTGAATTCGAATCGATTCGATTCGAATTCAGTTAAAAAAATCTATTTCAGTTTCAAAGCACTACAAATTTGAGTTTTTTAACAATAAAAAATACAAGCACATAAAATAAATAAATTATTTAAAGTTATCACATCCTAAATATTCAAAATGGTATTGTCCAAATACATTAATTATTGGCCAAAGTGATTAACTTTTAATTTTGATCTATATAACTCAAAATATTTATGTGATTTATCTTTTCATAAGTATGTATATATATAAAAAAAGTAAAATGTATAGTTTGAATCCGAATTTCGAATCGAATCGAATTTAAAAGCATCAATTCGTATTCGATTCGAAATTCAATTTATAAAATCGAATTCGAACCGAATTTGAATTATTGAAAATCGAATTCGAACCTTCAAATTCGAATACGAGTTGAATCGAATTTTGATTTATTCGAGTCCGATTCGAATACTAAACACCCCTACTGCCAAGAGTTCTCGGCCACTTATTTCCCTGTTGACCTTGGGCCTGCCAGTTGGGCCCATGTGACATGATAAACAATGAGCCTGATTTAACTAAGTTGATATGATGCTAAGCCCATATCAAATTTAAACCAGACCAGCCCATTACCTTAAGCTTAACAAGCAAGCCCAACTTAGAAAATGTGTCGGTTAACTAAAAATACCGACTAAATTAATTATGCAGTTAATTAACAAAAATATATATATATATATATACTAGTCGGTACACGCGCGATGCGACGGCAACTTAAATTCACCACGCAATTTTTCTACCACGTTCTCCGGATAGAAAACCAAGATGGAAATTTGAATACGCAGGCTTAGTTCGGTTTTGTAACCATCCTTAAAATCTAAACTCAAGCTTGGGTTAGTTTTAAACCGAGCAAGCTTGGTTATAAAAAAGGAAATTTTATAAACACATATCAACCTAAAACAAAATAAGTCCATAATGAGTTCAACCTAACACAAAATAAGTTTAACACAAATCATAAAAGGTTTAAACCAAGTTTAAACTAATTCACAACATGTAAAACCGGTTACAAAATAAATTCATTAGCATTCAGACCAGTTTAGTTTAAAATCGCTTAGTTTCGGCTATTCTGTTACGAACATTGGCTCAGTTCGGTATCACTTAATAAACAAAAATCTAAAAACCAAAACTTTGACGTGGGCTAACAAGTTAGACATCATTAAAAAAATCAAACATTTTAAAATAGTTATCTATGGCTATACTTTTGTCCTCGCCAAGAGTGTTAAATTGCAGCATAGTTGTTACTATTAGAAAAAGGACCTTCTTTTCATCAAGCTACATAATTGGTTAAGAATTCAAGGGTTAATAGTGAACAAATATTTTCCTATTTCCAACACATCACTCCATACCTGGGTTATGAACTATGCAACCATTAATTAGTATTCATATTGATGCAAATAAACGTGGTTCCAAATACTAAAATTTCACCAGACATAAATGAGTTTCAAATAATATTGGCATAAACGAATTGAACAAACACAACATAATATGAAAGTATGAAAAGAAAACAATTTATCAAATCATAGATAAGCTACTAATACCTGAATTTGGTGTATAAAGCAGTCTTAATATAGTAGTTATAAAATTAACATACTAACGTTTTTTGTATTATAATCAACATAACTATATTTGATATAGTAGTTCTTAATAATTTACAACAAAAATTGCCAAAATATGCCAACCGAGCTTGCTTTGATATGTTTTCAAATTGAGCCGTTTCAACACATAATAATGTTTGACGACCAACCTGACCTGCTTCGATTACCCTCCACACATCTCCTACCATAATAATGTTTGACGACCAACCTTAAACGGGCCAACCCATACACAGATTGTTTTTAAACGGGTCAACCCATACACAGATTATTTTTAAACGGGTCAACCCAAGGTGAACGCGTAGCATGTTTTAAGGGAATGAAAAATTATATGACCGTTTTTAAACGTGTCAATCAGAAGAACACGTTCTTTTTAAAACGGGTTATAGTTATCAACCCAAATACTTATTATATTGGTTTCGTGCTCAGGACATATGAATTAAGGGGTTGCAATTTGACACGTTACTTGCTACAAAAAACAATTTATTGTTCATGTTTTCTCTTACGGGTCAAAGGGGGCATATAGAAATACAACTAAAATAACCGACTCACAATATTATTAATCTCCCCAACCTGGTTCATGTAGGTGAAATCCTTCATAAACGTCTAGTTAAAAAAAATATAAGATCTATCATGTTATAATGTTTTTTTATAAATCATCCTAAATGCATTGTTGTTTATAAAAATATTTAAAAATACTAACCTTTGGTTCCGAGGTAGCATCTGATGTCGTTTAAAACATGTTCAAACATCCAAATATCGAAAACATTTTCCATTTCTCAAGTTGCTGATGTAAAAAAGTCAAACCTCATTCTGGTCAACTCTTCAAGCTTTTCAACATCTCATCCTTGTGTTCAACTTGAATATGCTGACACATCCATTGCACACCATATTTCTTCAGGGCTTTCAGAAAGAATCAAATAATATAAAAAAGGTCAAAAAGTCAAACTCAAACCTTTCACCAGAAATTGGGCATTCTGGAATTGCATAATACTTCCCAATATTAATTTTAATGTCTCCTGAACACATATTTTAAATTTCCCATCTATGCAACAAAGATAAAAGACAAAACTTATGATTTCACAAATAAATTTTATTAACATGCACTAATTGTCATAAAAATGCCATAGGCTAAATTCTTTCATTTAAAGGAGAGCGCATGCCTACTCAAATGCATCTTTAATTTGGTCTAAACTTCAAACTCGTGGGCCAAGTTCTGGTTAGGGAAGGCTCCTTCTCGCTAATTTTGCTTACACTTTTGTTGATTAGTATAGAAGCATCACACCTCTAAATTTTTATCTGGTTAGAACATAGATAGTTTTGTTAGAACAAAGATAGTGCTTTTATATGTTTTACCCTTTCCTAAACCGACATTATAAATTCAAACCAGGCATGGTTTAGTATTTTCAAGTGCTTTCACATGAGCATCAATTGAATCAGTAACATCAATTTAGTCATGTAAGCATGTTCCATCAGAGGTTTTATAGTATGTCCCTTGAACCTAATAATTACATAAAAAATAACTATTTTCCAAAAAAGATAATTACCAGGATTAAAAATTACCTTGCGTACGTTAATAATCCCACAGGCTGCATAAGCTAATCAATAGATTGCGACAGGTAACAAAATCCAGCCCCCACTTATGCAACTAAAAATTTTAATTCACAAATCAACAAATTTAACTATGAAGGCAAAACAACATATCTCAAGGCATAAAAAATATGCTATAAACTAATAATATTGTAAAATTTGAAAACTGAATGATACATATTATGTCCTAATCCAAATTTGACAAAAGCATTGTTTCAGTAAGTGCGTGAAAGAAAATAAGCTAAAATAATGAGTATACCTCAAGAATCTTAATAATTGTTATAATTTGCATTATGTATACCAAATTGTTTCAGTAAGTGCCTGAAAAAATGAAGCTAAAACATACTTCTAGTCTGCATTCTGTGTACCGCATTGATGCAGGATCAACTCCATCCGGTGAACCAATATGATCCTCTCTAAGTTGAGTTGAGATTTAGCGATTGCCATCTGCACCATAAAACAATCAGTACGTGTTCATCAGTACTCGCCCAGTAAATCAGTAAATGATAGTAATGGCAATGGACAAAATAAGTAAATTATTTACTTCTGCACCAAAATAAGAAAATTTGTTCATAAAAGTTGTCATTATAATATGCATTTTCAGATATTTTTCTAAACTTACCTTAGTGAAACCAAGAGACCATCTCATCTTGCATGAGCAAAATACACGGCAACGTTTCTTCCTCGATATCACCAGATGAGATCTCTCAATGGTGGTCGATCACATTCAAAACCATATGAAATGGTTAAACTACTGGATTTGGATTTACTGTATTTACCTTTAATTACGATTTACAAGTTTTCTAAACTATTTTGGTTGAAGCATTTCCTCGAGTAGTAGACATGCACCTTCGAACCTTTCAGTAAACATATGCAAATACCATCGTCAACTAAATAAAAAACAACAACAACAAACATATGTACTCATTATTAATAATAAACCAATTAAACTCAAAATACTGATCTACAAATTTAAAACACTAAAAGCAAACTGAACTAAAGGGTTATTGCTACCTCAGTATTTTGTAATCGATCTGCAAGAATAAACCTAAAAAATGGAAGTTGAACCCCTGTTTGGTGTCGCCATTCTGTTACCTCAGACCAGGATAACCCATAACACCCCCAAACACCACTATTAAAACACGAGCTGGACTTTGCTGCCTCTGCTGGCTTTTCCCCATCGGACCACTATAGGGGTCTTCCTTTGCAAGTACCGTCACCTGTTGAACCAGCAATTTTAGTAAGTGTATAATGCTGGGTAGTTTTTGAAGTTGTTAGGTTAAATAGGTAATCGATAACGATAACGATGAAAGAGTGTTAAACAGACACGGAGCTGTTCTTACCGGAGAAAGAATCGAAAGTGGAAAAGACACCAGGGCTTGGATTGGTGTCGCCGGAGAGGGTGAATTAAGATTCTTGCTTCTTTCAGATGAATGCCCGTTAGGGGGTTTGGACGAGAGAACCCATGCAAAACCACATAATTTTGAATTTTGAAATTTGACTGGAGTTTAAAACCTCTGCCTTTATAAATTGGGTGTATTTTTCAAACCAATGCTTTACATCATTGTACCTTATGCAAGAAGAGTTCTAAAACTCTTAAATTTAAGAGTTTTGTGTGAAATTACCTTCTTGTCCTTCCTATATGTATTTTAATATAGTATATATATATATATATATATATAACAGTTAGCCGTGCACAATTAAAGAAGGGGATAACGATTAACGGCGAAGGCAACAGGATCCAGGTGAGTTTCTAGTCCCATTCCTTGTTATGTTTTCGGGGCTGTGTGCATACTCGATGTGATTAGTTAATACACGTACCTTAAGTGGTAAGTGTATGCTTATTATGATATATGTGAAAGTTATGAAAGGATGCTTGACGGTACATGAACGATCTTCAGATATTGCATGTACTGTCAGGAGATAGTTAGATGATGTGATTGTTTATATGTAGGTTGTATATATGATGTATGTATGTTATAGATTATGAGTATGAAAGAAAGTATGTAAATATTATAAAAGAAAAGGAAAGTATGATGTGAAGGAATTGACGGTAAGGGTTGCAGACCCTAATAATATATGTGAAGGAGGGTGGCAGACCCTAATAATATCTGTGAAGGAGGGTGACAGACCCTAATAATATCTGTGAAGGAAGGTGACAGACCGTAACAATATCTGTGAGGTTATAGGGCGAGAGACTCTTTAAGGGTGACAGACCCTAATAATATCTGTGAGGGTATAGGGCGAAAGACTTTTTGAAACGTATAAGTGTGTATGTAAAGAAAGATAAAATATGAAGTATGAAAGAAATAGGCCCGGCCCATGGGCCAGCTAACTCAGGCCATTGTCTTGGGCCTCCAACCTAACTCCTCCTTTTTAGGCCTCCAACCTTTTTAGGCATGTATATAATATATGTTTTAAAGTGGGCCACAAACTAAACTTAGCCCAATTCTTTTTTATTATGATGCCCGATAGGAAAAGAAGAAAAGGAACATAAAGATAGATAAAACTTTGATAGGAAAAAAAAATTAACACCACCAACTATAAACTTAATAGATTATTGTTTGTCTCAAACCCGAGTAAAGGAGGAGGGTTTATATCAAATAGTTTTTAAAAAAGGCCTCAACATTTAGTTCGCTTTAGGTCTTCATGAACGTTGAGACGACCCTGGAAAGAAAGAATATATGAAGGTAAGAATGAAAGTATATACTTACGTATGTATGAAAGAAAGTAAAGAAGGTTAAGTATGTAATATAAGAACGTATTGTATGTTACCTGTATTAATTATAACTCACTCTGCGTAGCTGACTTTTAGTATGTATGCAGGTGAATAGGCAGAGACAGTTAGCTTGAGAAGGACACATGGCAGGATTGGACGAAGCTGGCATCTAAAGATTTGGTCATGATGTTTTATTTCTATATCTTACATTATGTTATTAAAAGACAAATTATGGATGTTTGTAATGAATGATTTAAGTTTTACTATTTCTGCGAAAGTTTTTAATTAACTCTGATATTTAGAACTGCGTTTATGAGTAAACCAACGTCCAAAGTGAGGCACTGGTAACGGGGCCTTACAATGATCCATCTAATTCATTCATGAAGAAGTTGTCGCTTCTATATCCATCTCGGATCTTTAAGCAGTATAGGTTCAGAAGAACTACCAGGGACAACGATCAAATGACAAAGCTTATTATTTCCCCTTTTAAGCGTCTTGAAAATAATATAGATATAATACGCTTTAAACACGGTCCAACATTGATGAAAACCGGATCAATTTTGACTTTCTTTAGATTGGTCAACCCCAAACAATAATTACTTTATTGGCCAAAAACAAATTAATATCAGCCTAAAATATTAACCCAACAAGGGTTTGGCCCCTAGTAAAAACTCTAGCAGCCCATGTAGTTGGTCCAATAAGCTCAAGCCCACTCCCATTATATTGATTACCATTAGGGCATAGATAAAAGAAGATGTGAGACATAAGGCAACCGCCTTCATCACCAGCCGTCACCCATAATTCCGGCGCCAAAAAACGTTCCGGCTACTCTATCATTCACCCTCCATCATCACAACGTCTCCCACACCAGAAGTCGATCACCAGTCGCCACCATCAATTGCCCTCCATCATCATCCAGCCGTCATTCCGCAACCGCCGGAAAATTGATTCCGGTGACATTTCCGAAAAGGCGGGTTCCGGCCATTGCCACCGTGTTCTCTTCCACCTTTAGCTTCCAGCGACGTGCGCCGCCACCATAAGTCGCGGCCACATTTCTTTCTTTCTTTTTTTCCTCACCGGATAAACAGTTCGCCGGAAAACGATTTGAATCCAATCTATTCGATTGGAATGGATTCGATTCGATTCCATTCAATTTGATTCAAATCGAGTTTGATTCAATTCGTTTTGAGCGGCTTCGTCGATATATTAAACACCTGGACAACCATCATCCACCAACGCCAGCAGTTACCAGCAACCCCATCGGTCACATCTTCATCCAGCGGTTGCTACGATAAAAAATAACCGGCACTCGTGTATCGGAGTTTGATATTTTACATATTCAACTTCGAACTCGTCGTCGGGAAGGACCATAGGGTCGCCGGATTTTCGGCGTATGGCGGAACGGTTCCCGAAACGCCCAGATCTGGCATTTGTAGATCTCAAACATCCAGATCTAAAACAAGAGGCTTCAAAATGTTTATTTCCCACTTTATTTCCAGATCTAGAAACTTTATTTTCAAACCTTAACGGGTCTTTAACGTCTCGGTTCGGTTAATCGCGGAAATAGAACCCGAATATCAAGAGCAAAGTTCAATTATAACATTCGACCCGCTCTGATACCAAGTGTAGGTCTCAAACCGACCACAAACGGATTTTTCACTTGATAAACAGTCGAGACGGGTGCAGTAATAAAATGACCGAACATAAATAATATAAAGATAAGATATAAATGAATGATATCTCGTTGTCGGTTAAAAAGTTGATAACATTAATAAAAAACCGACCCACCCAAGGTGACCTCCCCTTGGATGGATGATTTACACCATGGAAAACACACGCATAAAATAAAAATATAAGTCCCTATTTGTAGCTAAACATTACATATTCTAGAAGCCTTATTCCAATGAAGTTAAACGCGTGCCCCGAAACTCTCATTTTGTGTCCGGTTTTCTCGTGGGCTCTAATTATTAACTTGACCATAAAATATATAAAGTTCGTAATTTGATATCGCAAGTCACAAATGTTGACCTTACATTCTGTGTAGGGTTTAATGTTGTGTAAATTAGGGCCGTCCAAACCGCTCGTCGCTCGAACTCGCTCGCCGCTCGCTCGAAAATTGCTTGAAAAATGCTCGCTCGTTTTTACGCTCGATTGAATACGAGCCGCTCTGCTCGGTTCGGTTTGTAAACGAGCCAAGCAACGAGCAAAGGTCTGCTCGGTTCGATTCGGCTCGAATATTTTTAATTTATTTTATATATAATTATATATGAACAAATATATAAATATATAGACAAAACACATAAATATAAGATTACAATAATTTTTACCCCTTAAAATTTTTCATATTCCGTCAATTTTATAGTTTTATTTGTTCGATTCAAGTTTTTAGAATACTAGAAGTTTGTTTAAATGATCATTATATCTCACTTCAAACTTATTTTTTAATAAAAAGTTACAATATATTACATGTTTGTCTAGAAACTACTAATTTATTTATAAAATATATTATTTACAACCTTCAAATTTGTTTTTTATTGAAAATTTTAAAGTGAAAAAGAAATAAATAATGCTCGAAATCGCTCGACGTTCGTTCGAAAAATGCTCGATTCGATTTTGGCTCGTTTCGGTTTTCGCTCGGTTCGAATTTCAGCCGTTCGGTTCGGTTCGGTTGTAAACGAGCCAAGCAACGAGCAAGCCTTCACTCGGTTCGGCTCGGCTCGTGAACAGCCCTAGTGTAAATATACATGATGTGTAGAATGTTAAAGATATGTTATTGTATATTAGATAAAGTATGTTTTCAAATATTGTATTGTTGGAATATTTACTCCATAAAAGTTTAAATTTACTCTGATTTTAAACTGTCTTCGTGAATAAATCCAAAGAAAGCAAGGTGTCAGCGGCCCATAAATATATTTAAGAAATTCCAACCAAAGTTTTATCATATAATAAAAGAAAACAAAAAATCAAAGCTTTATTATGATGGTTTAGCCAATCAACCTTATTCAGAAGTGGTGATGGTACAATATATGCATGGTTATCTAATTATTAGAGTAGACACCAATGAAATTGGTAAAGTAAGAACCCACATAAAGTTTCCCATTTTGCTCTTGAACAAGAGAGATTGATGTATTGAAGTACTCGTTAGAAAATGACACTATCTGCAACACATCTCCATTTGAATTGAACCTCACTCCTTGAGGTGTGACGAGCGGCAATCGTGGTAAGAATCCATCTGAATGTGCCGCCCAAAACTCACCGAATGTCTCTCCTCGCTTTATCTTATTCGGGTTCCCAATATTGTCTAGCAAAACTTCCACCTGATTTGCTTTGGGCCCCACAAACCAGTATTTTAAAACTCGGTTACCAGTGAGTTCTGGTACAACAACAAATGTACCATCGTGACTAACTGCAGGACCACCCCCGCCTGGGAGACCACTGAGCAAAACGGATACTTCTTTTGTAATCGTGTTGTAACGCAATAATCTACCGGTTGAATCAGGTATAAATCCAGGTTGTGTGACATCTCTGCATCAAAATACATTTTTAAGTTTTGTTTTAGATGGACATGTAGTAGAAACTTGATTCATGGTTTAAGTTAGTTATATGGTTACCTGAAAGTATAAGTCAAACTAGCATCAAGGAAATAAACATTGCCGGATATTAAGTCAACATCAACACCGGTAGTATACTTGAAACCACCAGCAAGCTGAGTTGCAAGCCCGCCGTTAGGCCCAACAACTAGAAGCCCGAAAAACGCGTCAGCTATATAAAGAAGACCGGTTATGGGATGAAAGCTAAGAGCCACTGGCCTTCCGCATGTTGGTCCTAGATCTGGATCATTTGTACCTTCACAAAGTTGCTTGCTCCTGATCAATATATCCAAACAAAAAACACAAATAATCAATAGGATTGCGTAATCTAGATATCAAAGAAGAAAATTGATGGCGTTTAAGTTGTGTATATTTGCTTTTAAAAAACATAGTGAAAAACAAATAATATAGATAAGCTAATGCCATTTGGAGTTTTGGACATATAAATTTGTTTAAATGTTGTGTAAAATAAACGAATTTAACTTAAAAGTACTTGAATGATATGATACTTTTTTTCTCATTTAATGAATCAATC